>NW_026529367.1:0-300000 GCF_028500815.1 Rissa tridactyla
CTGCGGGCTTTCCTGCTGCCTTCAGCCTCGACAACACCCTTTCCCACTTGGCGTCGCGCCAGGCACAAAAATGGCCTATGGCTGGAGATGGGTCTCCCGCCCAAAGAGCCAGCAGGGAAAACTATGCCTTGTTCTAAAGCTCTTTGGGAACCGCTTGCGTAGCCCCACAGACCTGGGGGCTGCAGGCTTTGCTGCTGCCTTCAGCCTCAAAGCAACCCTTTCCCACTTGGCGCTGCGCCAGGCACAAAAATGGCCATATGGCTGGAGATGGGTCCCCCGCCCACAGAGCCAGCAGGGAGAACTATGCCTTGTTCTAAAGCTCTTTGTGAACCGCTTGCGTAGCCCCACAGACCTGGGGGCTGCGGGCTTTGCTGCTGCCTTCAGCCTCAAAGCCACCCTTTCCCACTTGGCGCCGCGCCAGGCACAAAAATGGCCATACGGCTGGAGATGGGTCCCCCGCCCAAAGAGCCAGCAGGGAAAACTATGCCTTGTTCTAAAGCTCTTTGGGAACCGCTTGCGTAGCCCCACAGACCTGGGGGGTGTGGGCTTTCCTGCTGCCTTCAGCCTCAAAGCCACCCTTTCCCACTTGGCGCCGCGCCAGGCACAAAAATGGCCATACGGCTGGAGATGGGTCCCCCGCCCAAAGAGCCAGCAGGGAAAATTATGCCTTGTTCTAAAGCTCTTTGGGAACCGCTTGCGTAGCCCCACAGACCTGGGGGCTGCGGGCTTTCCTGCTGCCTTCAGCCTCAAAACCACCCTTTCCCACTACGCACCGCGCCAGGCACAAAAATAGCCATACGACTGGAGATGGGTCCCCCCGCCCAAAGAGCCAGCAGGGAAAACTATGCCTTGTTCTAAAGCTCTTTGGGAACCGCTTGCGTAGCCCCACAGACCTGGGGGCTGCAGGCTTTCCTGCTGCCTTCAGCCTCGACAACACCCTTTCCCACTTGGCGTCGCGCCAGGCACAAAAATGGCCTATTGCTGGAGATGGGTCTCCCGCCCAAAGAGCCAGCAGGGAAAACTATGCCTTGTTCTAAAGCTCTTTGGGAACCGCTTGCTTGGCCCCACAGACCTGGGGGCTGCGGGCTTTCCTGCTGCCTTCAGCCTCGACAACACCCTTTCCCACTTGGCGTCGCGCCAGGCACAAAAATGGCCTATGGCTGGAGATGGGTCCCCCGCCCAAGGAGCCAGCAGGGAAAAATATGCTTGTTCTAAAGCTCTTTGGGAACCGCTTGCGTAGCCCCACAGACCTGGGGGCTGCGGGCTTTCCTGCTGTCTTCAGCCTCAAAGCCACCCTTTCCCACTTGGCGCCGCATCAGGCACAAAAATGGCCATACGGCTGGAGATGGGTCCCCCGCCCAAAGAGCCAGCAGGGAAAACTATGCCTTGTTCTAAAGCTCTTTGGGAACCGCTTGCGTAGCCCCCACAGACCTGGGGGCTGCGGGCTTTCCTGCTGCCTTCAGCCTCGACACCACCCTTTCCCACTACGCACCGCGCCAGGCACAAAAATAGATAGACGGCTGGAGATGGGTCCCCCGCCCAAAGAGCCAGCAGGGAAAACTATGCCTTGTTCTAAAGCTCTTTGGGAACCGCTTGCGTAGCCCCACAGACCTGGGGGCTGCAGGCTTTCCTGCTGCCTTCAGCCTCGACAGCACCCTTTCCCACTTGACGCCGCGCCAGGCACAAAAATGGTCATACGGCTGGAGATGGGTCCCCCGCCCAGAGAGCCATCAGGGAAAATTATGCCTTGTTCTAAAGCTCTTTGGGAACCGCTTGCGTAGCCCCACAAACCCTGGGGGCTGCAGGCTTTCCTGCTGCCTTCAGCCTCAAAGCCACCCTTTCCCACTTGGCGCCGCGCCAGGCACAAAAATGGCCATACGGCTGGAGATGGGTCCCCCGCCCAAAGAGCCAGCAGGGAAAACTATGCCTTGTTCTAAAGCTCTTTGGGAACCACTTGCGTAGCCCCACAGACCTGGGGGCTGCGGGGCTTTCCTGCTGCCCTTCAGCCTCGACACCACCCTTTCCCACTTGGCGCCGCGCCAGGCACAAAAAATGGCCATACGGCTGGAGATGGGTCCCCCGCCCAAAGAGCCAGCAGGGAAAACTATGCCTTGTTCTAAAGCTCTTTGGGAACCGCTTGCGTAGCCCCACAGACCTGGGGGCTGCAGGCTTTCCTGCTGCCTTCAGCCTCAAAGCCACCCTTTCCCACTTGGCGCCGGGCCAGGCACAAAAATGGCCATACGGCTGGAGATGGGTCCCCCGCCCAAAGAGCCAGCAGGGAAAACTATGCCTTGTTCTAAAGCTCTTTGGGAACCGCTTGCGTAGCCCCACAGACCTGGGGGCTGCGGGCTTTGCTGCTGCCTTCAGCCTCGACACCACCCTTTCCCACTTGGCGCCGCGCCAGGCACAAAAATGGCCATACGGCTGGAGATGGGTCCCCCCGCCCAAAGAGCCAGCAGGGAAAACTATGCCTTGTTCTAAAGCTCTTTGGGAACCGCTTGCGTAGCCCCACAGACCCTGGGGGCTGCAGGCTTTGCTGCTGCCTTCAGCCTCGACAGCACCCTTTCCCACTTGGCGCCGCGCCAGGCACAAAAATGGCCATACGGCTGGAGATGGGTCCCCCGCCCAGAGAGCCAGCAGGGAAAATTATGCCCTTGTTCTAAAGCTCTTTGGGAACCCGCTTGGCGTAGCCCCACAGACCTGGGGGCTGCGGGCTTTCCTGCTGCCTTCAGCCTCAAAGCCAACCCTTTCCCACTTGGCGCCGCATCAAGCACAAAAATGGCCTATGGCTGGATATGGGTCCCATGCCCTAAGAGCCAGCTGGGAAAACTATGCCTTGTTCTAAAGCTCTTTGGGAACCGCTTGCGTAGCCGCACAGACCTGGGGGCTGCGGGCTTTCCTGCTGCCTTCAGCCTCGACACCACCCTTTCCCACTTGGCGCCGCGCCAGGCACAAAAATGGCCATACGACTGGAGATGGGTCCCCCCGCCCAAAGAGCCAGCAGGGAAAATTATGCCTTGTTCTAAAGCTCTTTGGGAACCGCTTGCGTAGCCCCACAGACCTGGGGGCTGCGGGCTTTCCTGCTGCCTTCAGCCTCAAAACCACCCTTTCCCACTACGCACCGCGCCAGGCATAAAAAATAGCCATACGACTGGAGATGGGTCCCCCGCCCAAAGAGCAGCAGGGAAAAACTATGCCTTGTTCTAAAGCTCTTTGGGAACCGCTTGCTTGGCCCCACAGACCTGGGGGCTGCGGGCTTTCCTGCTGCCTTCAGCCTCGACAACACCCCTTTCCCACTTGGCGTCGCGCCAGGCACAAAAATGGCCTATGGCTGGAGATGGGTCCCCCGCCCCAAGAGCCAGCAGGGAAAACTATGCCTTGTTCTAAAGCTCTTTGGGAACCGCTTGCGTAGCCCCACCAGACCTGGGGGCTGCAGGCTTTGCTGCTGCCTTCAGCCTCAAAGCAACCCTTTCCCACTTGGCGCTGCGCCAGGCACAAAAATGGCCATATGGCTGGAGATGGGTCCCCCGCCCCAACGAGCCAGCAGGGAAAACTATGCCTTGTTCTAAAGCTCTTTGGGAACCGCTTGCGTAGCCCCACAGACCTGGGGGCTGCGGGCTTTCCTGCTGCCTTCAGCCTCAAAGCCACCCTTTCCCACTTGGCGCCGCGCCAGGCACAAAAATGGCCATACGGCTGGAGATGGGTCCCCCCGCCCAAAGAGCCAGCAGGGAAAACTAGGCCTTGTTCTAAAGCTCTTTGGGAACCGCTTGCGTAGCCCCACAGACCTGGGGGGTGTGGGCTTTCCTGCTGCCTTCAGCCCTCGACACCACCCTTTCCCACTTGGCGCCGCGCCAGGCACAAAAATGGCCTATGGCTGGAGATGGGTCCCCCGCCCAAGGAGCCAGCAGGGAAAACTATGCCTTGTTCTAAAGCTCTTTGGGAACCGCTTGCGTAGCCCCACAGACCTGGGGGCTGCGGGCTTTCCTGCTGTCTTCAGCCTCAAAGCCACCCTTTCCCACTTGGCGCCTGCATCAGGCACAAAAATGGCCACTACGGCTGGAGATGGGTCCCCCGCCCAAAGAGCCAGCAGGGAAAACTATGCCTTGTTCTAAAGCTCTTTGGGAACCGCTTGCGTAGCCCCACAGACCTGGGGGCTGCGGGCTTTCCTGCTGCCTTCAGCCTCAAAGCCACCCTTTCCCCACTACGCACTGCGCCAGGCATAAAAATAGCCATACGACTGGAGATGGGTCCCCCGCCCAAAGAGCCAGCAGGGAAAACTATGCCTTGTTCTAAAGCTCTTTGGGAACCGCTTGCGTAGCCGCACAGACCTGGGGGCTGCAGGCTTTGCTGCTGCCTTCAGCCTCAAAGCCACCCTTTCCCACTTGGCGCTGCGCCAGGCACAAAAATGGCCATATGGCTGGAGATGGGTCCCCCGCCCAAAGAGCCAGCAGGGAAAACTATGCCTTGTTCTAAAGCTCTTTGGGAACCGCTTGCGTAGCCCCACAGACCTGGGGGCTGCGGGCTTTCCTGCTGCCTTCAGCCTCAAAGCCACCCTTTCCCACTTGGCGCCGCGCCAGGCACAAAAATGGCCGTACGGCTGGAGATGGGTCCCCCCGCCCAAAGAGCCAGCAGGGAAAACTATGCCTTGTTCTAAAGCTCTTTGGGAACCGCTTGCGTAGCCCCACAGACCTGGGGTGTGGGCTTTCCTGCTGCCTTCAGCCTCAAAGCCACCCTTTCCCACTTGGCGCCGCGGTAGGCACAAAAATGGTCTATGGCTGGAGATGGGTCCCATGCCCAAAGACCCAGCAAGGAAAACTATGCCCTTGTTCTAAAGCTCTTTGGGAACCGCTTGCATAGCCCCACAGAACTGGGGGGCTGTGGGCCTTCCTGCTGCCTTCAGGCTCGACACCACGCTTTCCCACTTGGCCCCTGGCCACGCACAAAAATGGCCATACGGCTGGAGATGGGTCCCCCGCCCAAAGAGCCAGCAGGGAAAACTATGCCTTGTTCTAAAACTCTTTGGGAACCGCTTGCGTAGCCGCACAGACCTGGGGGCTGCAGGCTCTCCTGCTGCCTTCAGCCTCGACAGCACCCTTTCCCACTTGGCGCCGCGCCAGGCACAAAAATGGCCATACGGCTGGAGATGGGTCCCCCGCCCAGAGAGCCAGCAGGGAAAATTATGCCTTGTTCTAAAGCTCTTTGGGAACCACTTGCGTAGCCCCACAGACCTGGGGGCTGCGGGCTTTCCTGCTGCCTTCAGCCTCAAAGCCACCCTTTCCCACTTGGTGCCGCATCAGGCACAAAAATGGCCTATGGCTGGATATGGGGTCCCATGCCCTAAGAGCCAGCTGGGAAAACTATGCCTTGTTCTAAAGCTCTTTGGGAACCGCTTGCGTAGCCCCACAGACCTGGGGGCTGCAGGCTTTGCTGCTGCTTCAGCCTCAAAGCCACCCTTTCCCACTTGGCGTCGCGCCAGGCACAAAAATGGCCTATGGCAGGAGATGGGTCCCCCGCCCAAAGAGCCAGCAGGGAAAACTATGCCTTGTTCTAAAGCTCTTTGGGAACTGCTTGCTTGGCCCCACAGACCTGGGGGCTGCAGGCTTTGCTGCTGCCTTCAGACTCGACACCACCCTTTCCAACCTGGCGCCGCGCCAGGCACAAAAATGGCCTATGGCTGGAGATTGGGTCCCATGCCCAAAGAGCCAGCAAGGAAAACTATGCCTTGTTCTAAAGCTCTTTGGGAACCGCTTGCGTAGCCCCACAGACCTGGGGGCTGCGGGCTTTGCTGCTGCCTTCAGCCTCGACACCACCCTTTCCCACTTGGCGCCGCGCCAGGCACAAAAATGGCCATACGGCTGCAGATGGGTCCTCCGCCCCAAAGAGCCAGCAGGGAAAACTATGCCTTGTTCTAAAGCTCTTTGGGAACCGCTTGCGTAGCCCCACAGACCTGGGGGGCTGCAGGCTTTGCTGCTGCCTTCAGCCTCGACACCACCCTTTCCCCACTTGGCACTGCGCCAGGCGCCAAAAATGGCCATATGACGGCTGGAGATGGGTCCCCCGCCCAAAGAGCCAGGAGGGAAAATTATGCCTTGTTCTAAAGCTCTTTGGGAACCACTTGCGTAGCCCCACAGACCTGGGGGCTGCGGGCTTTCCTGCTGCCTTCAGCCTCGACACCACCCCTTTCCCACTTGGCGCCGCGCCAGGCACAAAAATGGCCATACCGCTGGAGATGGGTCCCCCCGCCCAAAGAGCCAGCAGGGAAAACTATGCCTTGTTCTAAAGCTCTTTGGGAACCGCTTGCGTAGCCCCACAGACCTGGGGGCTGCAGGCTTTGCTGCTGCCTTAAGCCTCAAAGCCACCCTTTCCCACTTGGCGCCGCATCAGGCACAAAAATGGCCTATGGCTGGAGATGGGTCTCCCGCCCAAAGAGCCAGCAGGGAAAACTATGCCTTGTTCTAAAGCTCTTTGGGAACCGCTTGCGTAGCCCCACAGACCTGGGGGCTGCGGGCTTTCCTGCTGCCTTCAGCCTCGACAACACCCTTTCCCACTTGGCGTCGCGCCAGGCACAAAAATGGCCTATGGCTGGAGATGGGTCCTCCCGCCCAAAGAGCCAGCAGGGAAAACTATGCCTTGTTCTAAAGCTCTTTGGGAACCGCTTGCGTAGCCCCACAGACCTGGGGGCTGCAGGCTTTGCTGCTGCCTTCAGCCTCAAAGCAACCCTTTCCCACTTGGCGCTGCGCCAGGCACAAAAATGGCCATATGGCTGGAGATGGGTCCCCCGCCCAAAGAGCCAGCAGGGAAAACTATGCCTTGTTCTAAAGCTCTTTGGGAACCGCTTGCGTAGCCCCACAGACCTGGGGGCTGCGGGCTTTCCTGCTGCCTTCAGCCTCGACACCACCCTTTCCCACTACGCACCGCGCCAGGCATAAAAATAGCCATACGACTGGAGATGGGTCACCCGCCCAAAGAGCCAGCAGGGAAAACTATGCCTTGTTCTAAAGCTCTTTGGGAACCGCTTGCGTAGCCCCACAAACCTGGGGGCTGCAGGCTTTCCTGCTGCCTTCAGCCTCAAAGCCACCCTTTCCCACTTGGCGCTGCGCCAGGCACAAAAATGGCCATATGGCTGGAGATGGGTCCCCCGCCCAAAGAGCCAGCAGGGAAAACTATGCCTTGTTCTAAAGCTCTTTGGGAACCGCTTGCGTAGCCCCACAGACCTGGGGGCTGCGGGCTTTCCTGCTGCCTTCAGCCTCAAAGCCACCCTTTCCCACTTGGCGCCGCGCCAGGCACAAAAATGGCCGTACGGCTGGAGATGGGTCCCCCGCCCAAAGAGCCAGCAGGGAAAACTATGCCTTGTTCTAAAGCTCTTTGGGAACCGCTTGCGTAGCCCCACAGACCTGGGGGGTGTGGGCTTTCCTGCTGCCTTCAGCCTCAAAGCCACCCTTTCCCACTTGGCGCCGCGGTAGGCACAAAAATGGTCTATGGCTGGAGATGGGTCCCATGCCCAAAGACCCAGCAAGGAAAACTATGCCTTGTTCTAAAGCTCTTTGGGAACCGCTTGCATAGCCCCACAGAAGTGGGGGCTGTGGGCCTTCCTGCTGCCTTCAGGCTCGACACCACGCTTTCCCACTTGGCCCCTGGCCACGCACAAAAATGGCCATACGGCTGGAGATGGGTCCCCCGCCCAAAGAGCCAGCAGGGAAAACTATGCCTTGTTCTAAAACTCTTTGGGAACCGCTTGCGTAGCCGCACAGACCTGGGGGCTGCAGGCTCTCCTGCTGCCTTCAGCCTCGACAGCACCCTTTCCGACTTGGCGCCGCGCCAGGCACAAAAATGGCCATACGGCTGGAGATGGGTCCCCCGCCCAGAGAGCCAGCAGGGAAAATTATGCCTTGTTCTAAAGCTCTTTGGGAACCGCTTGCGTAGCCCCACAGACCTGGGGGCTGCGGGCTTTCCTGCTGCCTTCAGCCTCAAAGCCACCCTTTCCCACTTGGTGCCGCATCAGGCACAAAAATGGCCTATGGCTGGATATGGGTCCCATGCCCTAAGAGCCAGCTGGGAAAACTATGCCTTGTTCTAAAGCTCTTTGGGAACCGCTTGCGTAGCCCCACAGACCTGGGGGCTGCAGGCTTTGCTGCTGCTTCAGCCTCAAAGCCACCCTTTCCCACTTGGCGTCGCGCCAGGCACAAAAATGGCCTATGGCAGGAGATGGGTCCCCCGCCCAAAGAGCCAGCAGGGAAAACTATGCCTTGTTCTAAAGCTCTTTGGGAACCGCTTGCTTGGCCCCACAGACCTGGGGGCTGCAGGCTTTGCTGCTGCCTTCAGACTCGACACCACCCTTTCCAACCTGGCGCCGCGCCAGGCACAAAAATGGCCTATGGCTGGAGATGGGTCCCATGCCCAAAGAGCCAGCAAGGAAAACTATGCCTTGTTCTAAAGCTCTTTGGGAACCGCTTGCGTAGCCCCACAGACCTGGGGGCTGCGGGCTTTGCTGCTGCCTTCAGCCTCGACACCACCCTTTCCCACTTGGCGCCGCGCCAGGCACAAAAATGGCCATACGGCTGCAGATGGGTCCTCCGCCCAAAGAGCCAGCAGGGAAAACTATGCCTTGTTCTAAAGCTCTTTGGGAACCGCTTGCGTAGCCCCACAGACCTGGGGGCTGCGGGCTTTGCTGCTGCCTTCAGCCTCGACACCACCCTTTCCCACTTGGCACTGCGCCAGGCGCAAAAATGGCCATACGGCTGGAGATGGGTCCCCCGCCCAAAGAGCCAGGAGGGAAAATTATGCCTTGTTCTAAAGCTCTTTGGGAACCACTTGCGTAGCCCCACAGACCTGGGGGCTGCGGGCTTTCCTGCTGCCTTCAGCCTCGACACCACCCTTTCCCACTTGGCGCCGCGCCAGGCACAAAAATGGCCATACCGCTGGAGATGGGTCCCCCGCCCAAAGAGCCAGCAGGGAAAACTATGCCTTGTTCTAAAGCTCTTTGGGAACCGCTTGCGTAGCCCCACAGACCTGGGGGCTGCAGGCTTTCCTGCTGCCTTCAGCCTCAAAACCACCCTTTCCCACTTGGCGTCGCGCCAGGCACAAAAATGGCCATACGGCTGGAGATGGGTCCCCCGCCCAAAGAGCCAGCAGGGAAAACTATGCCTTGTTCTAAAGCTCTTTGGGAACCGCTTGCGTAGCCCCACAGACCTGGGGGCTGCGGGCTTTCCTGCTGCCTTCAGCCTCGACAACACCCTTTCCCACTTGGCGTCGCGCCAGGCACAAAAATGGCCTATGGCTGGAGATGGGTCTCCCGCCCAAAGAGCCAGCAGGGAAAACTATGCCTTGTTCTAAAGCTCTTTGGGAACCGCTTGCGTAGCCCCACAGACCTGGGGGCTGCAGGCTTTGCTGCTGCCTTCAGCCTCAAAGCAACCCTTTCCCACTTGGCGCTGCGCCAGGCACAAAAATGGCCATATGGCTGGAGATGGGTCCCCCGCCCAAAGAGCCAGCAGGGAAAACTATGCCTTGTTCTAAAGCTCTTTGGGAACCGCTTGCGTAGCCCCACAGACCTGGGGGCTGCGGGCTTTCCTGCTGCCTTCAGCCTCAAAGCCACCCTTTCCCACTAGGCGCCGCGCCAGGCACAAAAATGGCCATACGGCTGGAGATGGGTCCCCCGCCCAAAGAGCCAGCACGGAAAACTATGCCTTGTTCTAAAGCTCTTTGGGAACCGCTTGCGTAGCCCCACAGACCTGGGGGGTGTGGGCTTTCCTGCTGCCTTCAGCCTCGACACCACCCTTTCCCACTTGGCGCCGCGCCAGGCACAAAAATGGCCATACGGCTGGAGATGGGTCCCCCGCCCAAAGAGCCAGCAGGGAAAATTATGCCTTGTTCTAAAGCTCTTTGGGAACCGCTTGCGTAGCCCCACAGACCTGGGGGCTGCGGGCTTTCCTGCTGCCTTCAGCCTCAAAACCACCCTTTCCCACTACGCACCGCGCCAGGCATAAAAATAGCCATACGACTGGAGATGGGTCCCCCGCCCAAAGAGCCAGCAGGGAAAACTATGCCTTGTTCTAAAGCTCTTTGGGAACCGCTTGCGTAGCCCCACAAACCTGGGGGCTGCAGGCTTTGCTGCTGCCTTCAGCCTCAAAGCCACCCTTTCCCACTTGGCGCCGCGCTAGGCACAAAAATGGCCTATGGCTGGAGATGGGTCCCCCGCCCAAAGAGCCAGCAGGGAAAACTATGCCTTGTTCTAAAGCTCTTTGGGAACCGCTTGCTTGGCCCCACAGACCTGGGGGCTGCGGGCTTTCCTGCTGCCTTCAGCCTCGACAACACCCTTTCCCACTTGGCGTCGCGCCAGGCACAAAAATGGCCTATGGCTGGAGATGGGTCCCCCGCCCAAGGAGCCAGCAGGGAAAACTATGCCTTGTTCTAAAGCTCTTTGGGAACCGCTTGCGTAGCCCCACAGACCTGGGGGCTGCGGGCTTTCCTGCTGTCTTCAGCCTCAAAGCCACCCTTTCCCACTACGCACAGCACCAGGCATAAAAATAGCCATACGACTGGAGATGGGTCCCCCGCCCAAGGAGCCAGCAGGGAAAACTATGCCTTGTTCTAAAGCTCTTTGGGAACCGCTTGCGTAGCCCCACAGACCTGGGGGCTGCGGACTTTCCTGCTGCCTTCAGCCTCGACACCACCCTTTCCCACTACGCACCGCACCAGGCATAAAAATAGCCATACGACTGGAGATGGGTCCCCCGCCCAAAGAGCCAGCAGGGAAAACTATGCCTTGTTCTAAAGCTCTTTGGGAACCGCTTGCGTAGCCCCACAGACCTGGGGGGTGTGGGCTTTCCTGCTGCCTTCAGCCTCAAAGCCACCCTTTCCCACTTGGCGCCGCGGTAGGCACAAAAATGGCCTATGGCTGGAGATGGGTCCCATGCCCAAAGACCCAGCAAGGAAAACTATGCCTTGTTCTAAAGCTCTTTGGGAACCGCTTGCATAGCCCCACAGACCTGGGGGCTGCGGGCTTTGCTGCTGCCTTCAGCCTCGACACCACCCTTTCCCACTTGGCGCCGCGCCAGGCACAAAAATGGCCATACGGCTTGAGATGGGTCCACCGCCCAAAGAGCCAGCAGGGAAAACTATGCCTTGTTCTAAAGCTCTTTGGGAACCGCTTGCGTAGCCCCACAGACCTGGGGGCTGTGGGCTTTCCTGCTGCCTTCAGCCTCAAAGCCACCCTTTCCCACTTGGCACTGCGCCAGGCGCAAAAATGGCCATACGGCTGGAGATGGGTCCCCCGCCCAAAGAGCCAGGAGGGAAAATTATGCCTTGTTCTAAAGCTCTTTGGGAACCACTTGCGTAGCCCCACAGACCTGGGGGCTGCGGGCTTTCCTGCTGCCTTCAGCCTCGACACCACCCTTTCCCACTTGGCGCCGCGCCAGGCACAAAAATGGCCATACCGCTGGACATGGGTCCCCCACCCAAAGAGCCAGCAGGGAAAATTATGCCTTGTTCTAAAGCTCTTTGGGAACCGCTTGCGTAGCCCCACAGACCTGGGGGCTGCGGGCTTTCCTGCTGCCTTCGGCCTCAAAACCACCCTTTCCCACTACGCACCGCGCCAGGCATAAAAATAGCCATACGACTGGAGATGGGTCCCCCGCCCAAAGAGCCAGCAGGGAAAACTATGCCTTGTTCTAAAGCTCTTTGGGAACCGCTTGCGTAGCCCCACAGACCTGGGGTCTGCAGGCTTTCCTGCTGCCTTCAGACTCGACACCACCCTTTCCCACTTGGCGTCGCGCCAGGCACAAAAATGGCCTATGGCTGGAGATGGGTCTCCCGCCCAAAGAGCCAGCAGGGAAAACTATGCCTTGTTCTAAAGCTCTTTGGGAACCGCTTGCTTGGCCCCACAGACCTGGGGGCTGCGGGCTTTCCTGCTGCCTTCAGCCTCGACAACACCCTTTCCCACTTGGCGTCGCGCCAGGCACAAAAATGGCCTATGGCTGGAGATGGGTCTCCCGCCCAAAGAGCCAGCAGGGAAAACTATGCCTTGTTCTAAAGCTCTTTGGGAACCGCTTGCGTAGCCCCACAGACCTGGGGGCTGCAGGCTTTGCTGCTGCCTTCAGCCTCAAAGCAACCCTTTCCCACTTGGCGCTGCGCCAGGCACAAAAATGGCCATATGGCTGGAGATGGGTCCCCCGCCCAAAGAGCCAGCAGGGAAAACTATGCCTTGTTCTAAAGCTCTTTGGGAACCGCTTGCGTAGCCCCACAGACCTGGGGGCTGCGGGCTTTGCTGCTGCCTTCAGCCTCAAAGCCACCCTTTCCCACTTGGCGCCGCGCCAGGCACAAAAATGGCCATACGGCTGGAGATGGGTCCCCCGCCCAAAGAGCCAGCAGGGAAAACTAGGCCTTGTTCTAAAGCTCTTTGGGAACCGCTTGCGTAGCCCCACAGACCTGGGGGGTGTGGGCTTTCCTGCTGCCTTCAGCCTCGACACCACCCTTTCCCACTTGGCGCCGCGCCAGGCACAAAAATGGCCATACGGCTGGAGATGGGTCCCCCGCCCAAAGAGCCAGCAGGGAAAACTATGCCTTGTTCTAAAGCTCTTTGGGAACCGCTTGCGTAGCCCCACAGACCTGGGGCCTGCGGGCTTTCCTGCTGCCTTCAGCCTCAAAGCCACCCTTTCCCACTACGCACCGCGCCAGGCATAAAAATAGCCATACGACTGGAGATAGGTCCCCCGCCCAAAGAGCCAGCAGGGAAAACTATGCCTTGTTCTAAAGCTCTTTGGGAACCGCTTGCGTAGCCGCACAGACCTGGGGGCTGCAGGCTTTGCTGCTGCCTTCAGCCTCAAAGCCACCCTTTCCCACTTGGCGCCGCGCCAGGCACAAAAATGGCCATATGGCTGGAGAGGGGTCCCCCGCCCAAAGAGCCAGCAGGGAAAACTATGCCTTGTTCTAAAGCTCTTTGGGAACCGCTTGCGTAGCCCCACAGACCTGGGGGCTGCAGGCTTTGCTGCTGCCTTCAGCCTCGACACCACCCTTTCCCACTTGGCGTCGCGCCAGGCACAAAAATGGCCTATGGCTGGAGATGGGTCTCCCGCCCAAAGAGCCAGCAGGGAAAACTATGCCTTGTTCTAAAGCTCTTTGGGAACCGCTTGCTTGGCCCCACAGACCTGGGGGCTGCGGGCTTTCCTGCTGCCTTCAGCCTCGACAGCACCCTTTCCCACTTGGCGTCGCGCCAGGCACAAAAATGGCCTATGGCTGGAGATGGGTCCCCCGCCCAAGGAGCCAGCAGGGAAAACTATGCCTTGTTCTAAAGCTCTTTGGGAACCGCTTGCGTAGCCCCACAGACCTGGGGGCTGCGGGCTTTCCTGCTGTCTTCAGCCTCAAAGCCACCCTTTCCCACTTGGCGCCGCATAAGGCACAAAAATGGCCATACGGCTGGAGATGGGTCCCCCGCCCAAAGAGCCAGCAGGGAAAACTATGCCTTGTTCTAAAGCTCTTTGGGAACCGCTTGCGTAGCCCCACAGACCTGGGGGCTGCGGGCTTTCCTGCTGCCTTCAGCCTCAAAGCCACCCTTTCCCACTACGCACCGCGCCAGGCATAAAAATAGCCATACGACTGGAGATGGGTCCCCCGCCCAAAGAGCCAGCAGGGAAAACTATGCCTTGTTCTAAAGCTCTTTGGGAACCGCTTGCGTAGCCGCACAGACCTGGGGGCTGCAGGCTTTGCTGCTGCCTTCAGCCTCAAAGCCACCCTTTCCCACTTGGCGCTGCGCCAGGCACAAAAATGGCCATATGGCTGGAGAGGGGTCCCCCGCCCAAAGAGCCAGCAGGGAAAACTATGCCTTGTTCTAAAGCTCTTTGGGAACCGCTTGCGTAGCCCCACAGACCTGGGGGCTGCGGGCTTTCCTGCTGCCTTCAGCCTCAAAGCCACCCTTTCCCACTTGGCGCCGGGCCAGGCACAAAAATGGCCATACGGCTGGAGATGGGTCCCCCGCCCAAAGAGCCATCAGGGAAAACTATGCCTTGTTCTAAAGCTCTTTGGGAACCGCTTGCGTAGCCCCACAGACCTGGGGGGTGTGGGCTTTCCTGCTGCCTTCAGCCTCAAAGCCACCCTTTCCCACTTGGCGCCGCGGTAGGCACAAAAATGGCCTATGGCTGGAGATGGGTCCCCCGCCCAAAGAGCCAGCAGGGAAAACTATGCCTTGTTCTAAAGCTCTTTGGGAACCGCTTGCGTAGCCGCACAGACCTGGGGGCTGCAGGCTTTGCTCCTGCCTTCAGCCTCGACAGCACCCTTTCCCACTTGGCACCGCGCCAGGCACAAAAATGGCCATACGGCTGGAGATGGGTCCCCCGCCCAGAGAGCCAGCAGGGAAAATTATGCCTTGTTCTAAAGCTCTTTGGGAACCGCTTGCGTAGCCCCACAGACCTGGGGGGTGTGGGCTTTCCTGCTGCCTTCAGCCTCGACACCACCCTTTCCCACTTGGCGCCGCGCCAGGCACAAAAATGGCCATACGGCTGGAGATGGGTCCCCCGCCCAAAGAGCCAGCAGGGAAAACTATGCCTTGTTCTAAAGCTCTTTGGGAACCGCTTGCGTAGCCCCACAGACCTGGGGGCTGCGGGCTTTCCTGCTGCCTTCAGCCTCAAAGCCACCCTTTCCCACTACGCACCGCGCCAGGCATAAAAATAGCCATACGACTGGAGATGGGTCCCCCGCCCAAAGAGCCAGCAGGGAAAACTATGCCTTGTTCTAAAGCTCTTTGGGAACCGCTTGCGTAGCCGCACAGACCTGGGGGCTGCAGGCTTTGCTGCTGCCTTCAGCCTCAAAGCCACCCTTTCCCACTTGGCACTGCTCCAGGCACAAAAATGGCCATATGGCTGGAGAGGGGTCCCCCGCCCAAAGAGCCAGCAGGGAAAACTATGCCTTGTTCTAAAGCTCTTTGGGAACCGCTTGCGTAGCCCCACAGACCTGGGGGCTGCAGGCTTTGCTGCTGCTTCAGCCTCGACACCACCCTTTCCCACTTGGCGTCGCGCCAGGCACAAAAATGGCCTATGGCTGGAGATGGGTCTCCCGCCCAAAGAGCCAGCAGGGAAAACTATGCCTTGTTCTAAAGCTCTTTGGGAACCGCTTGCGTAGCCCCACAGACCTGGGGGCTGCGGGCTTTCCTGCTGTCTTCAGCCTCAAAGCCACCCTTTCCCACTTGGCGCCGCATAAGGCACAAAAATGGCCATACGGCTGGAGATGGGTCCCCCGCCCAAAGAACCAGCAGGGAAAACTATGCCTTGTTCTAAAGCTCTTTGGGAACCGCTTGCGTAGCCCCACAGACCTGGGGGCTGCGGGCTTTCCTGCTGCCTTCAGCCTCAAAGCCACCCTTTCCCACTACGCACCGCGCCAGGCATAAAAATAGCCATACGACTGGAGATGGGTCCCCCGCCCAAAGAGCCAGCAGGGAAAACTATGCCTTGTTCTAAAGCTCTTTGGGAACCGCTTGCGTAGCCGCACAGACCTGGGGGCTGCAGGCTTTGCTGCTGCCTTCAGCCTCAAAGCCACCCTTTCCCACTTGGCGCTGCGCCAGGCACAAAAATGGCCATATGGCTGGAGAGGGGTCCCCCGCCCAAAGAGCCAGCAGGGAAAACTATGCCTTGTTCTAAAGCTCTTTGGGAACCGCTTGCGTAGCCCCACAGACCTGGGGGCTGCGGGCTTTCCTGCTGCCTTCAGCCTCAAAGCCACCCTTTCCCACTTGGCGCCGCGCCAGGCACAAAAATGGCCATACGGCTGGAGATGGGTCCCCCGCCCAAAGAGCCATCAGGGAAAACTATGCCTTGTTCTAAAGCTCTTTGGGAACTGCTTGCGTAGCCCCACAGACCTGGGGGGTGTGGGCTTTCCTGCTGCCTTCAGCCTCAAAGCCACCCTTTCCCACTTGGTGCCGCATCAGGCACAAAAATGGCCTATGGCTGGATATGGGTCCCATGCCCTAAGAGCCAGCTGGGAAAAATATGCCTTGTTCTAAAGCTCTTTGGGAACCGCTTGCGTAGGCGCACAGACCTGGGGGCTGCAGGCTTTGCTCCTGCCTTCAGCCTCGACAGCACCCTTTCCCACTTGGCGCCGCGCCAGGCACAAAAATGGCCATACCGCTGGAGATGGGTCCCCCGCCCAGAGAGCCAGCAGGGAAAATTATGCCTTGTTCTAAAGCTCTTTGGGAACCGCTTGCGTAGCCCCACAGACCTGGGGGCTGCGGGCTTTCCTGCTGCCTTCAGCCTCAAAGCCACCCTTTCCCACTTGGTGCCGCATCAGGCACAAAAATGGCCTATGGCTGGATATGGGTCCCATGCCCTAAGAGCCAGCTGGGAAAAATATGCCTTGTTCTAAAGCTCTTTGGGAACCGCTTGCTTGGCCCCACAGACCTGGGGGCTGCAGGCTTTGCTGCTGCCTTCAGACTCGACACCACCCTTTCCAACCTGGCGCCGCGCCAGGCACAAAAATGGCCTATGGCTGGAGATGGGTCCCATGCCCAAAGAGCCAGCAAGGAAAACTATGCCTTGTTCTAAAGCTCTTTGGGAACCGCTTGCATAGCCCCACAGACCTGGGGGCTGCGGGCTTTGCTGCTGCCTTCAGCCTCGACACCACCCTTTCCCACTTGGCGCCGCGCCAGACACAAAAATGGCCATACGGCTGGAGATGGGTCCACCGCCCAAAGAGCCAGCAGGGAAAACTATGCCTTGTTCTAAAGCTCTTTGGGAACCGCTTGCATAGCCCCACAGACCTGGGGGCTGCAGGCTTTCCTGCTGCCTTCAGCCTCAAAACCACCCTTTCCCACTTGGCGCCCTATCAGGCACAGAAATGGCCTATGGCTGGAGATGGGTCCCCCGCCCAAAGAGCCAGCAGGGAAAACTATGCCTTGTTCTAAAGCTCTTTGGGAACCGCTTGCGTAGCCCCACAAACCTGGGGGCTGCAGGCTTTCCTGCTGCCTTCAGCCTCAAAGCCACCCTTTCCCACTTGGCGCCGCGCCAGGCCCAAAAATGGCCATACGGCTGGAGATGGGTCCCCCGCCCAAAGAGCCAGCAGGGAAAACTAGGCCTTGTTCTAAAGCTCTTTTGGAACCGCTTGCGTAGCCCCACAGACCTGGGGCTGCAGGCTTTGCTGCTGCCTTCAGCCTCAAAGCCACCCTTTCCCACTTGGCGCCGCGCCAGGCACAAAAATGGCCATACGGCTGGAGATGGGTCCCCCGCCCAGAGAGCCAGCAGGGAAAGTTATGCCTTGTTCTAAAGCTCTTTGGGAACCGCTTGCGTAGCCCCACAGACCTGGGGGCTGCGGGCTTTCCTGCTGCCTTCAGCCTCAAAGCCACCCTTTCCCACTTGGTGCCGCATCAGGCACAAAAATGGCCTATGGCTGGATATGGGTCCCATGCCCTAAGAGCCAGCTGGGAAAACTATGCCTTGTTCTAAAGCTCTTTGGGAACCGCTTGCGTAGCCCCACAGACCTGGGGGCTGCAGGCTTTGCTGCTGCCTTCAGCCTCAAAGCCACCCTTTCCCACTTGGCGCCGCGCCAGGCACAAAAATGGCCTATGGCTGGAGATGGGTCCCCCGCCCAAAGAGCCAGCAGGGAAAACTATGCCTTGTTCTAAAGCTCTTTGGGAACCGCTTGCTTGGCCCCACAGACCTGGGGGCTGCAGGCTTTGCTGCTGCCTTCAGACTCGACACCACCCTTTCCCACCTGGCGCCGCGCCAGGCACAAAAATGGCCTATGGCTGGAGATGGGTCCCATGCCCAAAGAGCCAGCAAGGAAAACTATGCCTTGTTCTAAAGCTCTTTGGGAACCGCTTGCGTAGCCCCACAGACCTGGGGGCTGCGGGATTTGCTGCTGCCTTCAGCCTCGACACCACCCTTTCCCACTTGGCGCCGCGCCAGGCACAAAAATGGCCATACGGCTGGGGATGGGTCCACCGCCCAAAGAGCCAGCAGGGAAAACTATGCCTTGTTCTAAAGCTCTTTGGGAACCGCTTCCATAGCCCCACAGACCTGGGGGCTGCAGGCTTTCCTGCTGCCTTCAGCCTCAAAACCACCCTTTCCCACTTGGCTCCCTATCAGGCACAGAAATGGCCTATGGCTGGAGATGGGTCCCCCGCCCAAAGAGCCAGCAGGGAAAACTATGCCTTGTTCTAAAGCTCTTTGGGAACCGCTTGCGTAGCCCCACAAACCTGAGGGCTGCAGGCTTTCCTGCTGCCTTCAGCCTCAAAGCCACCCTTTCCCACTTGGCGCCGCGCCAGGCACAAAAATGGCCATACGGCTGGACATGGGTCCCCCGCCCAAAGAGCCAGCAGGGAAAACTATGACTTGTTCTAAAGCTCTTTGGGAACCGCTTGCGTAGCCCCACAGACCTGGGGGCTGCAGGCTTTGCTCCTGCCTTCAGACTCCACACCACCCTTTCCCACTTGGCGCCGCGCCAGGCCCAAAAATGGCCATACGGCTGGAGATGGGTCCCCCGCCCAAAGAGCCAGCAGGGAAAACTAGGCCTTGTTCTAAAGCTCTTTTGGAACCGCTTGCGTAGCCCCACAGACCTGGGGCTGCAGGCTTTGCTGCTGCCTTCAGCCTCAAAGCCACCCTTTCCCACTTGGCGCTGCGCCAGGCACAAAAATGGCCTATGGCTGGAGATGGGTCCCCCGCCCAAAGAGCCAGCAGGGAAAACTATGCCTTGTTCTAAAGCTCTTTGGGAACCGCTTGCGTAGCCCCACAGACCTGGGGGCTGCGGGCTTTCCTGCTGCCTTCAGCCTCGACACCACCCTTTCCCACTACGCACCGCGCCAGGCATAAAAATAGCCATACGACTGGAGATGGGTCCCCCGCCCAAAGAGCCAGCAGGGAAAACTATGCCTTGTTCTAAAGCTCTTTGGGAACCGCTTGCGTAGCCCCACAGACCTGGGGGCTGCAGGCTTTGCTGCTGCCTTCAGCCTCAAAGCCACCCTTTCCCACTTGGCGCTGCGCCAGGCACAAAAATGGCCATATGGCTGGAGATGGGTCCCCCGCCCAAAGAGCCATCAGGGAAAACTATGCCTTGTTCTAAAGTTCTTTGGGAACCGCTTGCGTAGCCCCACAGACCTGGGGGGTGTGGGCTTTCCTGCTGCCTTCAGCCTCAAAGCCACCCTTTCCCACTTGGCGCCGTGGTAGGCACAAAAATGGTCTATGGCTGGAGATGGGTCCCATGCCCAAAGACCCAGCAAGGAAAACTATGCCTTGTTCTAAAGCTCTTTGGGAACCGCTTGCGTAGCCCCACAGACCTGGGGGCTGTGGGCCTTCCTGCTGCCTTCAGCCTCGACACCACCCTTTCCCACTTGGCCCCTGGCCACGCACAAAAATGGCCATACGGCTGGAGATGGGTCCCCCGCCCAAAGAGCCAGCAGGGAAAACTATGCCTTGTTCTAAAGCTCTTTGGGAACCGCTTGCGTAGCCGCACAGACCTGGGGGCTGCAGGCTTTCCTGCTGCCTTCAGCCTCGACAGCACCCTTTCCCACTTGGCGCCGCGCCAGGTACAAAAATGGCCATACGGCTGGAGATGGGTCCACCGCCCAGAGAGCCAGCAGGGAAAATTATGCCTTGTTCTAAAGCTCTTTGGGAACCGCTTGCGTAGCCCCACAGACCTGGGGGCTGCAGGCTTGCTGCTGCCTTCAGCCTCAAAGCCACCCTTTCCCACTTGGCGCTGCGCCAGGCACAAAAATGGCCATACGGCTGGAGATGGGTCCCCCGCCCAAAGAGCCAGCAGGGAAAACTAGGCCTTGTTCTAAAGCTCTTTGGGAACCGCTTGCGTAGCCCCACAGACCTGGGGGCTGCGGGCTTTCCTGCTGCCTTCAGCCTCGACACCACCCTTTCCCACTTGGCGCCGCGCCAGGCACAAAAATGGCCATACGACTGGAGATGGGTCCCCCGCCCAAAGAGCCAGCAGGGAAAACTATGCCTTGTTCTAAAGCTCTTTGGGAACCGCTTGCGTAGCCCCACAGACCTGGGGGCTGCAGGCTTTGCTGCTGCCTTCAGCCTCGACAGCACCCTTTCCCACTTGGCGCCGGGCCAGGGACAAAAATGGCCATACGGCTGGAGATGGGTCCCCTGCCAAAAGAGCCAGCAGGGAAAACTATGCCTTGTTCTAAAGCTCTTTGTGAACCGCTTGCGTAGCCGCACAGACCTGGGGGCTGCAGGCTTTCCTGCTGCCTTCAGCCTCGACACCACCCTTTCCCACTTGGCGCCGCGCCAGGCACAAAAATGGCCATACGGCTGGAGATGGGTCCCCCGCCCAAAGAGCCAGCAGGGAAAACTATGCCTTGTTCTAAAGCTCTTTGGGAACCGCTTGCGTAGCCCGCAGACCTGGGGGCTGCGGGCTTTCCTGCTGCCTTCAGCCTCAAAGCCACCCTTTCCCACTACGCACCGCGCCAGGCACAAAAATAGCTAGACGGCTGGAGATGGGTCCCCCGCCCAAAGAGCCAGCAGGGAAAACTATGCCTTGTTCTAAAGCTCTTTGGGAACCGCTTGCGTAGCCCCACAGACCTGGGGGCTGCAGGCTTTCCTGCTGCCTTCAGCCTCAAAGCCACCCTTTCCCACTTGGCGTCGCGCCAGGCACAAAAATGGCCTATGGCTGGAGATGGGTCCCCCGCCCAAAGAGCCAGCAGGGAAAACTATGCCTTGTTCTAAAGCTCTTTGGGAACCGCTTGCGTAGCCCCACAGACCTGGGGGCTGCAGGCTTTGCTCCTGCCTTCAGCCTCAAAGCCACCCTTTCCCACCTGGCGCCGTGCCAGGCTCAAAAATGGCCATACGGCTGGAGATGGGTCCCCCGCCCAAAGAGCCAGCAGGGAAAACTATGCCTTGTTCTAAAGCTCTTTGGGAACCGCTTGCGTAGCCCCACAGACCTGGGGGCTGCGGGCTTTCCTGCTGCCTTCAGCCTCGACAACACCCTTTCCCACTTGGCGCCGCGAAAGGCACAAAAATGGCCATACGGCTGCAGATGGGTCCCCCGCCCAAAGAGCCAGCAGGGAAAACTATGCCTTGTTCTAAAGCTCTTTGGGAACCGCTTGCGTAGCCCCACAGACCTGGGGGCTGCGGGCTTTCCTGCTGCCTTCAGCCTCAAATACACCCTTTCCCACTACGCACCGCGCCAGGCATAAAAATAGCCATATGACTGGAGATGGGTCCCCCGCCCGAGGAGCCAGCAGGGAAAACTATGCCTTGTTCTAAAGCTCTTTGGGAACCGCTTGCGTAGCCCCACAGACCTGGGGGCTGCAGGCTTTCCTGCTGCCTTCAGCCTCAAAGCCACCCTTTCCCACTTGGCGTCGCGCCAGGCACAAAAATGGCCTATGGCTGGATATGGGTCTCCCGCCCAAAGAGCCAGCAGGGAAAACTTTGCCTTGTTCTAAAGCTCTTTGGGAACCGCTTCCGTAGCCCCACAGACCTGGGGGCTGCGGGCTTTCCTGCTGCCTTCAGCCTCAAAGCCACCCTTTCCCACTTGGCGCTTCGCCAGGCATAAATATGGCCATATGGCTGGAGATGGGTCCCCCGCCCAAAGAGCCAGCAGGGAAAACTATGCCTTGTTCTAAAGCTCTTTGGGAACCACTTGCGTAGCCCCACAGACCTGGGGGCTGCAGGCTTTCCTGCTGCCTTCAGCCTCAAAGCCACCCTTTCCCACTTGGCGTCGCGCCAGGCACAAAAATGGCCTATGGCTGGAGATGGGTCCCATGCCCAAAGACCCAGCAGGGAAAACTATGCCTTGTTCTAAAGCTCTTTGGGAACCGCTTGCGTAGCCCCACAGACCTGGGGGCTGCAGGCTTTCCTGCTGCCTTCAGCCTCAAAGCCACCCTTTCCCACTTGGCGCCGGGCCAGGCACAAAAATGGCCATACGGCTGGAGATGTGTCCCCTGCCAAAAGAGCCAGCAGGGAAAACTATGCCTTGTTCTAAAGCTCTTTGGGAACCGCTTGCATAGCCCCACAGACCTGGGGGCTGTGGGCTTTCCTGCTGCCTTCAGCCTCAAAGCCACCCTTTCCCACTTGGCGTCGCGCCAGGCACAAAAATGGCCTATGGCTGGAGATGGGTCCCATGCCCAAAGAGCCAGCAGGGAAAACTATGCCTTGTTCTAAAGCTCTTTGGGAACCGCTTGCTTGGCCCCAAAGACCTGGGGGCTGCAGGCTTTGCTGCTGCCTTCAGACTCGACACCACCCTTTCCCACCTGGCGCCGCGCCAGGCACAAAAATGGCCTATGGCTGGAGATGGGTCCAATGCCCAAAGAGCCAGCAGGGAAAACTATGCCTTGTTCTAAAGCTCTTTGGGAACCGCTTGCATAGCCCCACAGACCTGGGGGCTGCGGGCTTTGCTGCTGCCTTCAGCCTCGACACCACCCTTTCCCACTTGGACCGCGCCAGGCACAAAAATGGCCATACGGCTGGAGATGGGTCCACCGCCCAAAGAGCCAGCAGGGAAAACTATGCCTTGTTCTAAAGCTCTTTGGGAACCGCTTGCATAGCCCGACAGACCTGGGGGCTACAGGCTTTCCTGCTGTCTTCAGCCTCAAAGACACCCTTTCCCACTTGGCGCCCTATCAGGCACAGAAATGGCCTATGGCTGGAGATGGGTCCCCCGCCCAAAGAGCCAGCAGGGAAAACTATGCCTTGTTCTAAAGCTCTTTGGGAACCGCTTGCGTAGCCCCACAAACCTGGGGGCTGCAGGCTTTCCTGCTGCCTTCAGCCTCAAAGCCACCCTTTCCCACTTGGCGCCGCGCCAGGCACAAAAATGGCCATACGGCTGGAGATGGGTCCCCCGCCCAAAGAGCCAGCAGGGAAAACTATGCCTTGTTCTAAAGCTCTTTGGGAACCACTTGCGTAGCCCCACAGACGTGGGGGCTGCGGGCTTTCCTGCTGCCTTCAGCCTCAAAACGACCCTTTGCCACTACGCACCGCGCCAGGCACAAAAATAGATAGACGGCTGGAGATGGGTCCCCCGCCCAAAGAGCCAGCAGGGAAAACTATGCCTTGTTCTAAAGCTCTTTGGGAACCGCTTGCGTAGCCCCACAGACCTGGGGGCTGCAGGCTTTCCTGCTGCCTTCAGCCTCAAAGCCACCCTTTCCCACTTGGCGCCGCGCCAGGCACAAAAATGGCCATACGGCTGGAGATGGGTCCCCCGCCCAAAGAGCCAGCAGGGAAAACTATGCCTTGTTCTAAAGCTCTTTGGGAACCGCTTGCGTAGCCCCACAGACCTGGGGGCTGCAGGCTTTCCTGCTGCCTTCAGACTCGACACCACCCTTTCCCACTTGGCGCCGCCCCAGGCATAAAAATGGCCATATGGCTGGAGATGGGTCCCCCGCCCAAAGAGCCAGCAGGGAAAAATATGCCTTGTTCTAAAGCTCTTTGGGAACCGCTTGCGTAGCCCCACAGACCTGGGGGCTGCAGGCTTTGCTGCTGCCTTCAGCCTCAAAACCACCCTTTCCCACTTGGCGCTGCGCTAGGCACAAAAATGGCCATACGGCTGGAGATGGGTCCCCCGCCCAAAGAGCCAGCAGGGAAAACTATGCCTTGTTCTAAAGCTCTTTGGGAACCGCTTGCGTAGCCCCACAGACCTGGGGGCTGCGGGCTTTCCTGCTGCCTTCAGCCTCAAAGCCACCCTTTCCCACTTGGCGCCGGGCCAGGCACAAAAATGGCCATACGGCTGGAGATGGGTCCCCCGCCCAAAGAGCCAGCAGGGAAAATTATGCCTTGTTCTAAAGCTCTTTGGGAACCGCTTGCGTAGCCCCACAGACCTGGGGGCTGCGGGCTTTCCTGCTGCCTTCAGCCTCAAAACCACCCGTTCCCACTTGGCGCCGCATCAGGCACAAAAATGGCCTATGGCTGGAGATGGGTCCCATGCCCTAAGAGCCAGCTGGGAAAACTATGCCTTGTTCTAAAGCTCTTTGGGAACCACTTGCGTAGCCGCACAGACCTGGGGGCTGCGGGCTTTCCTGCTGCCTTCAGACTCGACACCACCCTTTCCCACCTGGCGCCGCGCCAGGCACAAAAATGGCCATACGGCTGAAGAGGGGTCCCATGCCCTAAGAGCCAGCTGGGAAAACTATGCCTTGTTCTAAAGCTCTTTGGGAACCGCTTGCGTAGCCCCACAAACCTGGGGGCTGCAGGCTTTCCTGCTGCCTTCAGCCTCAAAGCCACCCTTTCCCACTTGGCGCCGCGCCAGGCACAAAAATGGCCATACGGCTGGAGATGGGTCCCCCGCCCAAAGAGCCAGCAGGGAAAACTATGCCTTGTTCTAAAGCTCTTTGGGAACCGCTTGCGTAGCCCCACAGACCTGGGGGCTGCGGGCTTTCCTGCTGCCTTCAGCCTCAAAGCCACCCTTTCACACTACGCACCTCGCCAGGCACAAAAATGGCCATACGACTGGAGATGGGTCCCCCGCCCAAAGAGCCAGCAGGGAAAACTATGCCTTGTTCTAAAGCTCTTTGGGAACCGCTTGCGTAGCCCACAGACCTGGGGGCTGCGGGCTTTCCTGCTGCCTTCAGCCTCGACACCACCCTTTCCCACTTGGCGCCGCGCTAGGCACAAAAATGGTCTATGGCTGGAGATGGGTCCCCCGCCCAAAGAGCCAGCAGGGAAAACTATGCCTTGTTCTAAAGCTCTTTGGGAACCGCTTGCGTAGCCCCACAGACCTGGGGGCTGACGGCTTTCCTGCTGCCTTCAGCCTCAAAGCCACCCTTTCCCACTTGGCGCCGCATCAGGCACTAAAATGGCCTATGGCTGGAGATGGGTCCCATGCCCAAAGAGCCAGCAAGGAAAACTATGCCTTGTTCTAAAGCTCTTTGGGAACCGCTTGCGTAGCCCCACAGACCTGGGGGCTGCAGGCTTTGCTGCTGCATTCAGCCTCAAAGCCACCCTTTCCCACTTGGCGTCGCGCTAGGCACAAAAATGGCCTATGGTTGGAGATGGGTCCCATGCCCTAAGAGCCAGCTGGGAAAACTATGCCTTGTTCTAAAGCTCTTTGGGAACCACTTGCGTAGCCCCACAGACCTGGGGGCTTTGGGCCTTCCTGCTGCCTTCAGCCTCGACACCACCCTTTCCCACTTGGCCCCTGGCCACGCACAAAAATGGCCATACGGCTGGAGATGGGTCCCCCGCCCAAAGAGCCAGCAGGGAAAACTATGCCTTGTTCTAAAGCTCTTTGGGAACCGCTTGCGTAGCCCCACAGACCTGGGGGCTGCGGGCTTTCCTGCTGCCTTCAGCATCAAAGCCACCCTTTCCCACTTGGCGCCGGGCCAGGCACAAAAATGGCCATACGGCTGGAGATGGGTCCCCCGCCCAAAGAGCCAGCAGGGAAAACTATGCCTTGTTCTAAATCCCTTTGGGAACCGCTTGCGTAGCCCCACAGACCTGGGGGCTGCAGGCTTTGCTGCTGCCTTCAGCCTCAAAACCACCCTTTCCCACTTGGCGCCGCGCCAGGCACAAAAATGGCCTATGGCTGGAGATGGGTCCCATGCCCAAAGAGCCAGCAAGGAAAACTATGCCTTGTTCTAAAGCTCTTTGGGAACCGCTTGCTTGGCCCCACAGACCTGGGGGCTACGGGCTTTGCTGCTGCCTTCAGCCTCGACACCACCCTTTCCCACTTGGCGTCGCGCCAGGCACAAAAATGGCCTATGGCTGGAGATGGGTCCCATGCCCAAAGGGCCAGCAGGGAAAACTATGCCTTGTTCTAAAGCTCTTTGGGAACCGCTTGCGTAGCCCCACAGACCTGGGGGCTGCAGGCTTTCCTGCTGCCTTCAGACTCGACACCACCCTTTCCCACTTGGCGCCGCCCCAGGCATAAAAATGGCCATATGGCTGGAGATGGGTCCCCCGCCCAAAGAGCCAGCAGGGAAAAATATGCCTTGTTCTAAAGCTCTTTGGGAACCGCTTGCGTAGCCCCACAGACCTGGGGGCTGCAGGCTTTGCTGCTGCCTTCAGCCTCAAAACCACCCTTTCCCACTTGGCGCTGCGCTAGGCACAAAAATGGCCATACGGCTGGAGATGGGTCCCCCGCCCAAAGAGCCAGCAGGGAAAACTATGCCTTGTTCTAAAGCTCTTTGGGAACCGCTTGCGTAGCCCCACAGACCTGGGGGCTGCGGGCTTTCCTGCTGCCTTCAGCCTCAAAGCCACCCTTTCCCACTTGGCGCCGGGCCAGGCACAAAAATGGCCATACGGCTGGAGATGGGTCCCCCGCCCAAAGAGCCAGCAGGGAAAATTATGCCTTGTTCTAAAGCTCTTTGGGAACCGCTTGCGTAGCCCCACAGACCTGGGGGCTGCAGGCTTTCCTGCTGCCTTCAGACTCGACACCACCCTTTCCCACTTGGCGCCGCCCCAGGCATAAAAATGGCCATATGGCTGGAGATGGGTCCCCCGCCCAAAGAGCCAGCAGGGAAAAATATGCCTTGTTCTAAAGCTCTTTGGGAACCGCTTGCGTAGCCCCACAGACCTGGGGGCTGCAGGCTTTGCTGCTGCCTTCAGCCTCAAAACCACCCTTTCCCACTTGGCGCTGCGCTAGGCACAAAAATGGCCATACGGCTGGAGATGGGTCCCCCGCCCAAAGAGCCAGCAGGGAAAACTATGCCTTGTTCTAAAGCTCTTTGGGAACCGCTTGCGTAGCCCCACAGACCTGGGGGCTGCGGGCTTTCCTGCTGCCTTCAGCCTCAAAGCCACCCTTTCCCACTTGGCGCCGGGCCAGGCACAAAAATGGCCATACGGCTGGAGATGGGTCCCCCGCCCAAAGAGCCAGCAGGGAAAATTATGCCTTGTTCTAAAGCTCTTTGGGAACCGCTTGCGTAGCCCCACAGACCTGGGGGCTGCGGGCTTTCCTGCTGCCTTCAGCCTCAAAACCACCCGTTCCCACTTGGCGCCGCATCAGGCACAAAAATGGCCTATGGCTGGAGATGGGTCCCATGCCCTAAGAGCCAGCTGGGAAAACTATGCCTTGTTCTAAAGCTCTTTGGGAACCGCTTGCGTAGCCCCACAGACCTGGGGGCTGCAGGCTTTGCTGCTGCCTTCAGCCTCAAAGCCACCCTTTCCCACTTGGCGTCGCGCCAGGCACAAAAATGGCCTATGGCTGGAGATGGGTCCCATGCCCAAAGAGCCAGCAGGGAAAACTATGCCTTGTTCTAAAGCTCTTTGGGAACCGCTTGCTTGGCCCCACAGACCTGGGGGCTGCAGGCTTTCCTGCTGCCTTCAGACTCGACACCACCCTTTCCCACCTGGCGCCGCGCCAGGCACAAAAATGGCCATACGGCTGAAGAGGGGTCCCATGCCCTAAGAGCCAGCTGGGAAAACTATGCCTTGTTCTAAAGCTCTTTGGGAACCGCTTGCGTAGCCCCACAAACCTGGGGGCTGCAGGCTTTCCTGCTGCCTTCAGCCTCAAAGCCACCCTTTCCCACTTGGCGCCGCGCCAGGCACAAAAATGGCCATACGGCTGGAGATGGGTCCCCCGCCCAAAGAGCCAGCAGGGAAAACTATGCCTTGTTCTAAAGCTCTTTGGGAACCGCTTGCGTAGCCCCACAGACCTGGGGGCTGCGGGCTTTCCTGCTGCCTTCAGCCTCAAAGCCACCCTTTCACACTACGCACCTCGCCAGGCACAAAAATGGCCATACGACTGGAGATGGGTCCCCCGCCCAAAGAGCCAGCAGGGAAAACTATGCCTTGTTCTAAATCCCTTTGGGAACCGCTTGCGTAGCCCCACAGACCTGGGGGCTGCAGGCTTTGCTGCTGCCTTCAGCCTCAAAACCACCCTTTCCCACTTGGCGCCGCGCCAGGCACAAAAATGGCCTATGGCTGGAGATGGGTCCCATGCCCAAAGAGCCAGCAAGGAAAACTATGCCTTGTTCTAAAGCTCTTTGGGAACCGCTTGCTTGGCCCCACAGACCTGGGGGCTACGGGCTTTGCTGCTGCCTTCAGCCTCGACACCACCCTTTCCCACTTGGCGTCGCGCCAGGCACAAAAATGGCCTATGGCTGGAGATGGGTCCCATGCCCAAAGGGCCAGCAGGGAAAACTATGCCTTGTTCTAAAGCTCTTTGGGAACCGCTTACGTAGCCCCACAGACCTGGGGGCTGGAGGCTTTGCTGCTGCCTTCAGCCTCAAAGCCACCCTTTCCCACTTGGCGCCGCGCCAGGCACAAAAATGGCCATACGGCTGGAGATGGGTCCCCCGCCCAAAGAGCCAGCAGGGAAAACTATGCCTTGTTCTAAAGCTCTTTGGGAACCGCTTGCGTAGCCCCACAGACCTGGGGGCTGCAGGCTTTGCCCCTGCCTTCAGCCTCAAAGCTACCCTTTCCCACTTGGCGCCGCGCCAGGCTCAAAAATGGCCATACGAGTGGAGATGGGTCCACCGCCCAAAGAGCCAGCAGGGAAAACTGTGCCTTGTTCTAAAGCTCTTTGGGAACCGCTTGCGTAGCCCCACAGACCTGGGGGCTGCAGGCTTTCCTGCTGCCTTCAGCCTCAAAGCCACCCTTTCCCACTTGGCGCCGCATCAGGCACAAAAATGGCCATACGGATGGAGATGGGTCCCATGCCCATAGAGCCATCAGGGAAAACTATGCCTTGTTCTAAAGCTCTTTGGGAACCGCTTGCTTGGCCCCACAGACCTGGGGGCTGCGGGCCTTCCTGCTGCCTTCAGCCTCGACACCACCCTTTCCGACTTGGCCCCTGGCCACGCACAAAAATGGCCATACGGCTGGAGATGGGTCCCCCGCCCAAAGAGCCAGCAGGGAAAACTATGCCTTGTTCTAAAGCTCTTTGGGAACCGCTTGCGTAGCCCCACAGACCTGGGGGCTGCAGGCTTTCCTGCTGCCTTCAGGCTCGACAGCACCCTTTCCCACCTGGCGCCGCGCCAGGCACAAAAATGGCCATACGGCTGAAGAGGGGTCCCATGCCCTAAGAGCCAGCTGGGAAAACTATGCCTTGTTCTAAAGCTCTTTGGGAACCGCTTGCGTAGCCCCACAAACCTGGGGGCTGCAGGCTTTCCTGCTGCCTTCAGCCTCAAAGCCACCCTATCCCACTTGGCGCCGCGCCAGGCACAAAAATGGCCATACGGCTGGAGATGGGTCCCCTGCCCAAAGAGCCAGCAGGGAAAACTATGCCTTGTTCTAAAGCTCTTTGGGAACCGCTTGCGTAGCCCCACAGACCTGGGGGCTGCGGGCTTTCCTGCTGCCTTCAGCCTCGACACCACCCTTTCCCACTTGGCGCCGCCCCAGGCATAAAAATGGCCATATGGCTGGATATGGGTCCCCCGCCCAAAGAGCCAGCAGGGAAAAATATGCCTTGTTCTAAAGCTCTTTGGGAACCGCTTGCGTAGCCCCACAGACCTGGGGGCTGCGGGCTTTCCTGCTGCCTTCAGCCTCAAAGCCACCCTTTCCCACTTGGCGCCGGGCCAGGCAGAAAAATGGCCATACGGCTGGAGATGGGTCCCCCGCCCAAAGAGCCAGCAGGGAAAACTATGCCTTGTTCTAAAGCTCTTTGGGAACCGCTTGCGTAGCCCCACAGACCTGGGGGCTGCAGGCTTTGCTGCTGCCTTCAGCCTCAAAACTACCCTTTCCCACTTGGCTCCGGGCCAGGCACAAAAATGGCCATACGGCTGGAGATGGGTCCCCCGCCCAAAGAGCCAGCAGGGAAAACTATGCCTTGTTCTAAAGCTCTTTGGGAACCGCTTGCGTAGCCCCACAGACCTGGGGGCTGCGGGCTTTCCTGCTGCCTTCAGCCTCAAAGCCACCCTTTCCCACTTGGCGCCGGGCCAGGCAGAAAAATGGCCATACGGCTGGAGATGGGTCCCCCGCCCAAAGAGCCAGCAGGGAAAACTATGCCTTGTTCTAAAGCTCTTTGGGAACCGCTTGCGTAGCCCCACAGACCTGGGGGCTGCAGGCTTTGCTGCTGCCTTCAGCCTCAAAACCACCGTTTCCCACTTGGCGCCGCGCCAGGCACAAAAATGGCCTATGGCTGGAGATGGGTCCCATGCCCAAAGAGCCAGCAAGGAAAACTATGCCTTGTTCTAAAGCTCTTTGGGAACCGCTTGCTTGGCCCCACAGACCTGGGGGCTGCGGGCTTTGCTGCTGCCTTCAGCCTCGACACCACCCTTTCCCACTTGGCGTCGCGCCAGGCACAAAAATGGCCTATGGCTGGAGATGGGTCCCCCGCCCAAAGAGCCAGCAGGGAAAACTATGCCTTGTTCTAAAGCTCTTTGGGAACCGCTTGCGTAGCCCCACAGACCTGGGGGCTGCAGGCTTTCCTGCTGCCTTCAGCCTCAAAGCCACCCTTTCCCACTTGGCGCCGCATCAGGCACAAAAATGGCCATACGGCTGGAGATGGGTCCCCCGCCCAAAGAGCCAGCAGGGAAAACTATGCCTTGTTCTAAAGCTCTTTGGGAACCGCTTGCATAGCCCCACAGACCTGGGGGCTGCGGGCTTTGCTGCTGCCTTCAGCCTCGACACCACCCTTTCCCATTTGGCGCCGGGCCAGGCACAAAAATGGCCATACGGCTGGAGATGGGTCCACCGCCCAAAGAGCCAGCAGGGAAAACTATGCCTTGTTCTAAAGCTCTTTGGGAACCGCTTGCATAGCCCCACAGACCTGGGGGCTGCGGGCTTTCCTGCTGCCTTCAGACTCGACACCACCCTTTCCCACTTGGCGCCGCGCCAGGCCCAAAAATGGCCATACGGCTGCAGATGGGTCCCCCGCCCAAAGAACAAGCAGGGAAATTATGCCTTGTTCTAAAGCTCTTTGGGAACCACTTGCGTAGCCCCACAGACCTGGGGGCTGTGGGCTTTCCTGCTGCCTTCAGCCTCAAAGCCACCCTTTCCCACTTGGCGCCGCCCCAGGCATAAAAATGGCCATACGGCTGGAGATGGGTCCCCCGCCCAAAGAGCCAGCAGGGAAAAATATGCCTTGTTCTAAAGCTCTTTGGGAACCGCTTGCGTAGCCCCACAGACCTGGGGGCTGCAGGCTTTCCTGCTGCCTTCAGCCTCAAAACCACCCTTTCCCACTTGGCGCCGCGCCAGGCACAAAAATGGCCATACGGCTGGAGATGGGTCCCCCGCCCAAAGAGCCAGCAGGGAAAACTATGCCTTGTTCTAAAGCTCTTTGGGAACCGCTTGCGTAGCCCCACAGACCTGGGGGCTGCGGGCTTTCCTGCTGCCTTCAGCCTCAAAACCACCCTTTCCCACTACGCACCGCGCCAGGCATAAAAATAGCCATACGACTGGAGATGGGTCCCCCGCCCAAAGAGCCAGCAGGGAAAACTATGCCTTGTTCTAAAGCTCTTTGGGAACCGCTTGCGTAGCTGCACAGACCTGGGGGCTGTAGGCTTTGCTGCTGCCTTCAGCCTCAAAGCCACCCTTTCCCACTTGGCGCTGCGCCAGGCACAAAAATGGCCATATGGCTGGAGAGGGGTCCCCCGCCCAAAGAGCCAGCAGGGAAAACTATGCCTTGTTCTAAAGCTCTTTGGGAACCGCTTGCGTAGCCCCACAGACCTGGGGGCTGCAGGCTTTCCTGCTGCCTTCAGCCTCAAAGCCACCCTTTCCCACTTGGCGCCGCGGTAGGCACAAAAATGGTCTATGGCTGGAGATGGGTCCCATGCCCAAAGACCCAGCAAGGAAAACTATGCCTTGTTCTAAAGCTCTTTGGGAACCGCTTGCATAGCCCCACAGACCTGGGGGATGTGGGCCTTCCTGCTGCCTTCAGCCTCGACACCACCCTTTCCCACTTGGCCCCTCGCCACGCACAAAAATGGCCATACGGCTGGAGATGGGTCCCCCGCCCAAAGAGCCAGCAGGGAAAAATATGCCTTGTTCTAAAGCTCTTTGGGAACCGCTTGCGTAGCCGCACAGACCTGGGGGCTGCAGGCTTTCCTGCTGCCTTCAGCCTCGACAGCACCCTTTCCCACTTGGCGCCGCGCCAGGCACAAAAATGGCCATACGGCTGGAGATGGGTCCCCCGCCCAGAGAGCCAGCAGGGAAAATTATGCCTTGTTCTAAAGCTCTTTGGGAACCGCTTGCGTAGCCCCACAGACCTGGGGGCTGCGGGCTTTCCTGCTGCCTTCAGCCTCAAAGCCACCCTTTCCCACTTGGTGCCGCATCAGGCACAAAAATGGCCTATGGCTGGATATGGGTCCCATGCCCTAAGAGCCAGCAGGGAAAACTATGCCTTGTTCTAAAGCTCTTTGGGAACCGCTTGCGTAGCCCCACAGACCTTAGGGCTGCAGGCTTTGCTGCTGCCTTCAGCCTCAAAGCCACCCTTTCCCACTTGGCGCCGCGCCAGGCACAAAAATGGCCTATGGCTGGAGATGGATCCCCCGCCCAAAGAGCCAGCAGGGAAAACTATGCCTTGTTCTAAAGCTCTTTGGGAACCGCTTGCGTAGCCCCACAGACCTGGGGGCTGCAGGCTTTCCTGCTGCCTTCAGCCTCAAAGCCACCCTTTCCCACTTGGCGCCGCGGTAGGCACAAAAATGGTCTATGGCTGGAGATGGGTCCCATGCCCAAAGACCCAGCAAGGAAAACTATGCCTTGTTCTAAAGCTCTTTGGGAACCGCTTGCATAGCCCCACAGACCTGGGGGCTGTGGGCCTTCCTGCTGCCTTCAGCCTCGACACCACCCTTTCCCACTTGGCCCCTCGCCACGCACAAAAATGGCCATACGGCTGGAGATGGGTCCCCCGCCCAAAGAGCCAGCAGGGAAAAATATGCCTTGTTCTAAAGCTCTTTGGGAACCGCTTGCGTAGCCGCACAGACCTGGGGGCTGCAGGCTTTCCTGCTGCCTTCAGCCTCAAAGCCACCCTTTCCCACTTGGCGCCGCATCAGGCACAAAAATGGCCATACGGCTGGAGATGGGTCCCCCGCCCAAAGAGCCAGCAGGGAAAACTATGCCTTGTTCTAAAGCTCTTTGGGAACCGCTTGCATAGCCCCACAGACCTGGGGGCTGCGGGCTTTGCTGCTGCCTTCAGCCTCGACACCACCCTTTCCCATTTGGCGCCGGGCCAGGCACAAAAATGGCCATACGGCTGGAGATGGGTCCACCGCCCAAAGAGCCAGCAGGGAAAACTATGCCTTGTTCTAAAGCTCTTTGGGAACCGCTTGCATAGCCCCACAGACCTGGGGGCTGCGGGCTTTCCTGCTGCCTTCAGACTCGACACCACCCTTTCCCACTTGGCGCCGCGCCAGGCCCAAAAATGGCCATACGGCTGCAGATGGGTCCCCCGCCCAAAGAACAAGCAGGGAAAATTATGCCTTGTTCTAAAGCTCTTTGGGAACCACTTGCGTAGCCCCACAGACCTGGGGGCTGTGGGCTTTCCTGCTGCCTTCAGCCTCAAAGCCACCCTTTCCCACTTGGCGCCGCCCCAGGCATAAAAATGGCCATACGGCTGGAGATGGGTCCCCCGCCCAAAGAGCCAGCAGGGAAAAATATGCCTTGTTCTAAAGCTCTTTGGGAACCGCTTGCGTAGCCCCACAGACCTGGGGGCTGCAGGCTTTCCTGCTGCCTTCAGCCTCAAAACCACCCTTTCCCACTTGGCGCCGCGCCAGGCACAAAAATGGCCATACGGCTGGAGATGGGTCCCCCGCCCAAAGAGCCAGCAGGGAAAACTATGCCTTGTTCTAAAGCTCTTTGGGAACCGCTTGCGTAGCCCCACAGACCTGGGGGCTGCGGGCTTTCCTGCTGCCTTCAGCCTCAAAACCACCCTTTCCCACTACGCACCGCGCCAGGCATAAAAATAGCCATACGACTGGAGATGGGTCCCCCGCCCAAAGAGCCAGCAGGGAAAACTATGCCTTGTTCTAAAGCTCTTTGGGAACCGCTTGCGTAGCTGCACAGACCTGGGGGCTGTAGGCTTTGCTGCTGCCTTCAGCCTCAAAGCCACCCTTTCCCACTTGGCGCTGCGCCAGGCACAAAAATGGCCATATGGCTGGAGAGGGGTCCCCCGCCCAAAGAGCCAGCAGGGAAAACTATGCCTTGTTCTAAAGCTCTTTGGGAACCGCTTGCGTAGCCCCACAGACCTGGGGGCTGCAGGCTTTCCTGCTGCCTTCAGCCTCAAAGCCACCCTTTCCCACTTGGCGCCGCGGTAGGCACAAAAATGGTCTATGGCTGGAGATGGGTCCCATGCCCAAAGACCCAGCAAGGAAAACTATGCCTTGTTCTAAAGCTCTTTGGGAACCGCTTGCATAGCCCCACAGACCTGGGGGATGTGGGCCTTCCTGCTGCCTTCAGCCTCGACACCACCCTTTCCCACTTGGCCCCTCGCCACGCACAAAAATGGCCATACGGCTGGAGATGGGTCCCCCGCCCAAAGAGCCAGCAGGGAAAAATATGCCTTGTTCTAAAGCTCTTTGGGAACCGCTTGCGTAGCCGCACAGACCTGGGGGCTGCAGGCTTTCCTGCTGCCTTCAGCCTCGACAGCACCCTTTCCCACTTGGCGCCGCGCCAGGCACAAAAATGGCCATACGGCTGGAGATGGGTCCCCCGCCCAGAGAGCCAGCAGGGAAAATTATGCCTTGTTCTAAAGCTCTTTGGGAACCGCTTGCGTAGCCCCACAGACCTGGGGGCTGCGGGCTTTCCTGCTGCCTTCAGCCTCAAAGCCACCCTTTCCCACTTGGTGCCGCATCAGGCACAAAAATGGCCTATGGCTGGATATGGGTCCCATGCCCTAAGAGCCAGCAGGGAAAACTATGCCTTGTTCTAAAGCTCTTTGGGAACCGCTTGCGTAGCCCCACAGACCTTAGGGCTGCAGGCTTTGCTGCTGCCTTCAGCCTCAAAGCCACCCTTTCCCACTTGGCGCCGCGCCAGGCACAAAAATGGCCTATGGCTGGAGATGGATCCCCCGCCCAAAGAGCCAGCAGGGAAAACTATGCCTTGTTCTAAAGCTCTTTGGGAACCGCTTGCGTAGCCCCACAGACCTGGGGGCTGCAGGCTTTCCTGCTGCCTTCAGCCTCAAAGCCACCCTTTCCCACTTGGCGCCGCGGTAGGCACAAAAATGGTCTATGGCTGGAGATGGGTCCCATGCCCAAAGACCCAGCAAGGAAAACTATGCCTTGTTCTAAAGCTCTTTGGGAACCGCTTGCATAGCCCCACAGACCTGGGGGCTGTGGGCCTTCCTGCTGCCTTCAGCCTCGACACCACCCTTTCCCACTTGGCCCCTCGCCACGCACAAAAATGGCCATACGGCTGGAGATGGGTCCCCCGCCCAAAGAGCCAGCAGGGAAAAATATGCCTTGTTCTAAAGCTCTTTGGGAACCGCTTGCGTAGCCGCACAGACCTGGGGGCTGCAGGCTTTCCTGCTGCCTTCAGCCTCGACAGCACCCTTTCCCACTTGGCGCCGCGCCAGGCACAAAAATGGCCATACGGCTGGAGATGGGTCCCCCGCCCAGAGAGCCAGCAGGGAAAATTATGCCTTGTTCTAAAGCTCTTTGGGAACCGCTTGCGTAGCCCCACAGACCTGGGGGCTGCGGGCTTTCCTGCTGCCTTCAGCCTCAAAGCTACCCTTTCCCACTTGGTGCCGCATCAGGCACAAAAATGGCCTATGGCTGGATATGGGTCCCATGCCCTAAGAGCCAGCTGGGAAAACTATGCCTTGTTCTAAAGCTCTTTGGGAACCGCTTGCGTAGCCCCACAGACCTGGGGGCTGCAGGCTTTGCTGCTGCCTTCAGCCTCAAAGCCACCCTTTCCCACTTGGCGCCGCGCCAGGCACAAAAATGGCCTATGGCTGGAGATGGATCCCCCGCCCAAAGAGCCAGCAGGGAAAACTATGCCTTGTTCTAAAGCTCTTTGGGAACCGCTTGCTTGGCCCCACAGACCTGGGGGCTGCAGGCTTCCCTGCTGCCTTCAGACTCGACACCACCCTTTCCAACCTGGCGCCGCGCCAGGCACAAAAATGGCCATACGGCTGGAGATGGGTCCCATGCCCAAAGAGCCAGCAGGGAAAATTATGCCTTGTTCTAAAGCTCTTTGGGAACCGCTTGCGTAGCCCCACAAACCTGGGGGCTGCAGGCTTTCCTGCTGCCTTCAGCCTCAAAGCCACCCTTTCCCACTTGGCACCGCGCCAGGCACAAAAATGGCCATACGGCTGGAGATGGGTCCCCCGCCCAAAGAGCCAGCAGGGAAAACTATGCCTTGTTCTAAAGCTTTTTGGGAACCGCCTGCATAGCCCCACAGACCTGGGGGCTGCAGGCTTTCCTGCTGTCTTCAGCCTCAAAGCCACCCTTTCCCACTTGGCGCCGCATCAGGCACAAAAATGGCCATACGGCTGGAGATGGGTCCCCCGCCCAAAGAGCCATCAGGGAAAACTATGCCTTGTTCTAAAGCTCTTTGGGAACCACTTGCGTATCCCCACAGACCTGGGGGCTGCAGGCTTTCCTGCTGCCTTCAGCCTCAAAGCCACCCTTTCCCACTTGGCGCCGCGCCAGGCACAAAAATGGCCATACGGCTGGAGATGGGTCCCCCGCCCAAAGAGCCAGCAGGGAAAACTATGCCTTGTTCTAAAGCTCTTTGGGAAACGCTTGCGTAGCCCCACAGACCTGGGGGCTGCAGGCTTTGCTCCTGCCTTCAGCCTCGACACCACCCTTTCCCACTTGGCGCCGAGCCAGGCTCAAAAATGGCCATACGGCTGGAGATGGGTCCCCCGCCCAAAGAGCCAGCAGGGAAAACTAGGCCTTGTTCTAAAGCTCTTTGGGAACCGCTTGCGTAGCCCCACAGACCTGGGGGCTGCGGGCTTTCCTGCTGCCTTCAGACTCGACACCACCCTTTCCCACTTGGCGCCGCGCCAGGCCCAAAAATGGCCATACGGCTGCAGATGGGTCCCCCGCCCAAAGAACAAGCAGGGAAAACTATGCCTTGTTCTAAAGCTCTTTGGGAACCGCTTGCGTAGCCCCACAGACCTGGGGGCTGCAGGCTTTGCTGCTGCCTTCAGCCTCAAAACCACCCTTTCCCACTTGGCGCCGCGCCAGGCACAAAAATGGCCATACGGCTGGAGATGGGTCCCCCGCCCAAAGAGCCAGCAGGGAAAACTATGCCTTGTTCTAAAGCTCTTTGGGAACCGCTTGCGTAGCCCCAGAGACCTGGGGCTGCAGGCTTTGCTGCTGCCTTCAGCCTCAAAGCCACCCTTTCCCACTTGGCGCTGCGCCAGGCACAAAAATGGCCATATGGCTGGAGATGGGTCCCCCGCCCAAAGAGCCAGCAGGGAAAACTATGCCTTGTTCTAAAGCTCTTTGGGAACCGCTTGCGTAGCCCCACAGACCTGGGGGCTGCAGGCTTTCCTGCTGCCTTCAGCCTCAAAGCCACCCTTTCCCACTTGGCGCCGCGCCAGGCACAAAAATGGCCATACGGCTGGAGATGGGTCCCCCGCCCAAAGAGCCAGCAGGGAAAACTATGCCTTGTTCTAAAGCTCTTTGGGAACCGCTTGCGTAGCCCCACAGACCTGGGGGCTGCGGGCTTTCCTGCTGCCTTCAGCCTCAAAGACACCTTTTCCCACTTGGCGCCGCATCAGGCACAAAAATGGCCTATGGCTGGAGATGGGTCCCATGCCCAAATAGCCAGCAAGGAAAACTATGCCTTGTTCTAAAGCTCTTTGGGAACCGCTTGCGTAGCCCCACAGACCTGGGGGCTGCGGGCTTTGCTGCTGCCTTCAGCCTCAAAACCACCCTTTCCCACTTGGCGCCGCGCCAGGCACAAAAATGGCCATACGGCTGGAGATGGGTCCCCCGCCCAAAGAGCCAGCAGGGAAAACTATGCCTTGTTCTAAAGCTCTTTGGGAACCGCTTGCGTAGCCCCACAGACCTGGGGGCTGCAGTCTTTGCTGCTGCCTTCAGCCTCGACACCACCCTTTCCCACTTGGCGCCGGGCCAGGGACAAAAATGGCCATACGGCTGGAGATGGGTCCCCTGCCAAAAGAGCCAGCAGGGAAAACTATGCCTTGTTCTAAAGCTCTTTGGGAACCGCTTGCGTAGCCCCACAGACCTGGGGGCTGCGGGCTTTCCTGCTGCCTTCAGCCTCAAAGCCACCCTTTCCCACTTGGTGCCGCGCCAGGCACAAAAATGGCCATACGGCTGGAGATGGGTCCCCCGCCAAAAGAGCCAGCAGGGAAAACTAGGCCTTGTTCTAAAGCTCTTTGGGAACCGCTTGCGTAGTCCCACAGACCTGGGGGCTGCGGGCTTTCCTGGTGCCTTCAGCCTCAAAACGACCCTTTGCCACTACGCACCGCGCCAGGCACAAAAATGGCCTATGGCTGGAGATGGGTCCCCCGCCCTAAGAGCCAGCAGGGAAAACTATGCCTTGTTCTAAAGCTCTTTGGGAACCGCTTGCGTAGCCCCACAGACCTTGGGGCTGCAGGCTTTGCTGCTGCCTTCAGCCTCAAAGCCACCCTTTCCCACCTGGCGCCGTGCCAGGCTCAAAGATGGCCATACGGCTGGAGATGGGTCCCCCGCCCAAAGAGCCAGCAGGGAAAACTAAGCCTTGTTCTAAAGCTCTTTGGGAACCGCTTGCGTAGCCCCACAGACCTGGGGGCTGCGGGCTTTCCTGCTGCCTTCAGCCTCGACAACACCCTTTCCCACTTGGCGCCGCGAAAGGCTCAAAAATGGCCATACGGCTGGAGATGGGTCCCCCGCCCAAAGAGCCAGCAGGGAAAACTATGCCTTGTTCTAAAGCTCTTTGGGAACCGCTTGCGTAGCCCCACAGACCTGGGGGCTGCGGGCTTTCCTGCTGCCTTCAGCCTCAAAAACACCCTTTCGCACTACGCACCGCGCCAGGCATAAAAATAGCCATATGACTGGAGATGGGTCCCCCGCCCGAGGAGCCAGCAGGGAAAACTATGCCTTGTTCTAAAGCTCTTTGTGAACCGCTTCCGTAGCCCCACAGACCTGGGGGCTGCGGGCTTTCCTGCTGCCTTCAGCCTCAAAGCCACCCTTTCCCACTTGGCGCTTCGCCAGGCATAAATATGGCCATATGGCTGGAGATGGGTCCCCCGCCCAAAGAGCCAGCAGGGAAAACTATGCCTTGTTCTAAAGCTCTTTGGGAACCGCTTGCGTAGCCCCACAGACCTGGGGTTGCAGGCTTTGCTGCTGCCTTCAGCCTCAAAGCCACCCTTTCCCACTTGGCGTCGCGCCAGGCACAAAAATGGCCATACGGCTGGAGATGGGTCCCCCGTCCAAAGAGCCAGCAGGGAAAACTATGCCTTGTTCTAAAGCTCTTTGGGAACCGCTTGCTTGGCCCCACAGACCTGGGGGCTGCAGGCTTTGCTGCTGCCTTCAGCCTCGACAGCACCCTTTCCCACTTGGCGCCGCGCCAGGCACAAAAATGGCCATACGGCTGGAGATGGGTCCCCCGCCCTAAGAGCCAGCAGGGAAAACTATGCCTTGTTCTAAAGCTCTTTGTGAACCGCTTGCGTAGCCGCACAGACCTGGGGGCTGCAGGCTTTCCTGCTGCCTTCAGCCTCGACAGCACCCTTTCCCACTTGACGCCGCGCCAGGCACAAAAATGGCCATACGGCTGGAGATGGGTCCCCCGCCCAGAGAGCCAGCAGGGAAAATTATGCCTTGTTCTAAAGCTCTTTGGGAACCGCTTGTGTAGGCCCACAAACCTGGGGGCTGCAGGCTTTCCTGCTGCCTTCAGCCTCAAAGCCACCCTTTCCCACTTGGCGCCGCGCCAGGCACAAAAATGGCCATACGGCTGGAGATGGGTCCCCCGCCCAAAGAGCCAGCAGGGAAAACTATGCCTTGTTCTAAAGCTCTTTGGGAACCGCTTGCGTAGCCCCACAAACCTGGGGGCTGCAGGCTTTCCTGCTGCCTTCAGCCTCAAAGCCACCCTTTCCCACTTGGCGCCGCGCCAGGCACAAAAATGGCCATACGGCTGGAGATGGGTCCCCCGCCCAAAGAGCCAGCAGGGAAAACTATGCCTTGTTCTAAAGCTCTTTGGGAACCGCTTGCGTAGCCCCACAGACCTGGGGGCTGCAGGCTTTCCTGCTGCCTTCAGCCTCAAAACGACCCTTTGCCACTACGCACCGCGCCAGGCACAAAAATAGATAGACGGCTGGAGATGGGTCCCCCGCCCAAAGAGCCAGCAGGGAAAACTATGCCTTGTTCTAAAGCTCTTTGGGAACCGCTTGCGTAGCCCCACAGACCTGGGGGCTGCAGGCTTTCCTGCTGCCTTCAGCCTCGACAGCACCCTTTCCCACTTGGCGCCGCGCCAGGCACAAAAATGGACATACGGCTGGAGATGGGTCCCCCGCCCAGAGAGCCAGCAGGGAAAATTATGCCTTGTTCTAAAGCTCTTTGGGAACCGCTTGCGTAGCCCCACAAACCTGGGGGCTGCAGGCTTTCCTGCTGCCTTCAGCCTCAAAGCCACCCTTTCCCACTTGGCGCCGCGCCAGGCACAAAAATGGCCATACGGCTGGAGATGGGTCCCCCGCCCAAAGAGCCAGCAGGGAAAACTATGCCTTGTTCTAAAGCTCTTTGGGAACCGCTTGCGTAGCCCCACAAACCTGGGGGCTGCAGGCTTTCCTGCTGCCTTCAGCCTCAAAACCACCCTTTCCCACTTGGCGCCGCATCAGGCACAAAAATGGCCTATGGCTGGAGATGGGTCCCATGCCCAAAGAGCCAGCAGGGAAAACTATGCCTTGTTCTAAAGCTCTTTGGGAACCGCTTGCGTAGCCCCACAGACCTGGGGGCTGCGGGCTTTGCTGCTGCCTTCAGCCTCAAAACCACCCTTTCCCACTTGGCGCCGCGCCAGGCCCAAAAATGGCCATACGGCTGGAGATGGGTCCCCCGCCCAAAGAGCCAGCAGGGAAAACTATGCCTTGTTCTAAAGCTCTTTGGGAACCGCTTGCTTGGCCCCACAGACCTGGGGGCTGCAGGCTTTCCTGCTGCCTTCAGCCTCAAAGCCACCCTTTCCCACTTGGCGCCGGGCCAGGCACAAAAATGGCCATACGGCTGGAGATGGGTCCCCCACCCAAAGAGCCAGCAGGGAAAACTATGCCTTGTTCTAAAGCTCTTTGGGAACCGCTTGCGTAGCCCCACAGACCTGGGGGCTGCAGGCTTTCCTGCTGCCTTCAGCCTCAAAACCACCCTTTCCCACTTGGCGCCGCATCAGGCACAAAAATGGCCTATGGCTGGAGATGGGTCCCATGCCCAAAGAGCCAGCAGGGAAAACTATGCCTTGTTCTAAAGCTCTTTGGGAACCGCTTGCGTAGCCCCACAGACCTGGGGGCTGCGGGCTTTGCTGCTGCCTTCAGCCTCGACACCACCCTTTCCCACTTGGCCCCTGGCCACGCACAAAAATGGCCATACGGCTGGAGATGGGTGCCCCGCCCAAAGAGCCAGCAGGGAAAACTATGCCTTGTTCTAAAGCTCTTTGGGAACCGCTTGCTTGGCCCCACAGACCTGGGGGCTGCAGGCTTTCCTGCTGCCTTCAGCCTCGACAGCACCCTTTCCCACTTGGCGCTGCGCCAGGCACAAAAATGGCCATACGGCTGGAGATGGGTCCCCCGCCCAGAGAGCCAGCAGGGAAAATTATGCCTTCTTCTGAAGCTCTTTCGAAACAGCTTGCGTAGCCCCACAGACCTGGGGGCTGCGGGCTTTCCTGCTGCCTTCAGCCTCAAAGCCACCCTTTCCCACTTGGCGCCGCATCAGGCACAAAAATGGCCTATGGCTGGATATGGTTCCCATGCCCTAAGAGCCAGCTGGGAAAACTATGCCTTGTTCTAAAGCTCTTTGGGAACCGCTTGCGTAGCCCCACAAACCTGGGGGCTGCAGGCTTTGCTGCTGCCTTCAGCCTCAAAGCCACCCTTTCCCACTTGGCGTCGCGCCAGGCACAAAAATGGCCTATGGCTGGAGATGGGTCCCATGCCCAAAGAGCCAGCAGGGAAAACTATGCCTTGTTCTAAAGCTCTTTGGGAACCGCTTGCTTGGCCCCACAGACCTGGGGGCTGCAGGCTTTCCTGCTGCCTTCAGACTCGACACCACCCTTTCCCACCTGGCGCCGCGCCAGGCACAAAAATGGCCATACGGCTGGAGATGGGTCCCCCGCCCAAAGAGCCAGCAGGGAAAACTAGGCCTTGTTCTAAAGCTCTTTGGGAACCGCTTGCGTAGCCCCACAGACCTGGGGGCTGCAGGCTTTGCTGCTGCCTTCAGCCTCAAAACCACCCTTTCCCACTTGGCGCCGCATCAGGCACAAAAATGGCCTATGGCTGGAGATGGGTCCCATGCCCAAAGAGCCAGCAGGGAAAACTATGCCTTGTTCTAAAGCTCTTTGGGAACCGCTTGCGTAGCCCCACAGACCTGGGGGCTGCGGGCTTTGCTGCTGCCTTCAGCCTCGACACCACCCTTTCCCACTTGGCCCCTGGCCACGCACAAAAATGGCCATACGGCTGGAGATGGGTCCCCCGCCCAAAGAGCCAGCAGGGAAAACTATGCCTTGTTCTAAAGCTCTTTGGGAACCGCTTGCTTGGCCCCACAGACCTGGGGGCTGCAGGCTTTCCTGCTGCCTTCAGCCTCGACAGCACCCTTTCCCACTTGGCGCTGCGCCAGGCACAAAAATGGCCATACGGCTGGAGATGGGTCCCCCGCCCAGAGAGCCAGCAGGGAAAATTATGCCTTCTTCTGAAGCTCTTTCGGAACAGCTTGCGTAGCCCCACAGACCTGGGGGCTGCGGGCTTTCCTGCTGCCTTCAGCCTCAAAGCCACCCTTTCCCACTTGGCGCCGCATCAGGCACAAAAATGGCCTATGGCTGGATATGGTTCCCATGCCCTAAGAGCCAGCTGGGAAAACTATGCCTTGTTCTAAAGCTCTTTGGGAACCGCTTGCTTGGCCCCACAGACCTGGGGGCTGCAGGCTTTCCTGCTGCCTTCAGACTCGACACCACCCTTTCCCACCTGGCGCCGCGCCAGGCACAAAAATGGCCATACGGCTGAAGATGGGTCCCATGCCCTTAGAGCCAGCTGGGAAAACTATGCCTTGTTCTAAAGCTCTTTGGGAACCACTTGCGTAGCCCCACAGACCTGGGGGCTGCAGGCTTTCCTGCTACCTTCAGCCTCAAAGCCACCCTTTCCCACTTGGCGCCGCATCAGGCACTAAAATGGCCTATGGCTGGAGATGGGTCCCATGCCCAAATAGCCAGCAAGGAAAACTATGCCTTGTTCTAAAGCTCTTTGGGAACCGCTTGCGTAGCCCCACAGACCTGGGGGCTGCAGGCTTTGCTGCTGCATTCAGCCTCAAAGCCACCCTTTCCCACTTGGCGTCGCGCTAGGCACAAAAATGGCCTATGGCTGGAGATGGGTCCCATGCCCTAAGAGCCAGCTGGGAAAACTATGCCTTGTTCTAAAGCTCTTTGGGAACCACTTGCGTAGCCCCACAGACCTGGGGGCTGTGGGCCTTCCTGCTGCCTTCAGCCTCGACACCACCCTTTCCCACTTGGCCCCTGGCCATGCACAAAAATGGCCATACGGCTGGAGATGGGTCCCCCGCCCAAAGAGCCAGCAGGGAAAACTAGGCCTTGTTCTAAAGCTCTTTGGGAACCGCTTGCGTAGCCCCACAGACCTGGGGGCTGCAGGCTTTGCTCCTGCCTTCAGCCTCAAAGCCACCCTTTCCCACTTGGCGCCGCGCCAGGCTCAAAAATGGCCATACGAGTGGAGATGGATCCCCCGCCCAAAGAGCCAGCAGGGAAAACTGTGCCTTGTTCTAAAGCTCTTTGGGAACCGCTTGTGTAGCCGCACAGACCTGGGGGCTGCAGGCTTTCCTGCTGCCTTCAGCCTCAAAGCCACCCTTTCCCACTTGGCGCCGGGCCAGGCACAAAAATGGCCATACGGCTGGAGATGGGTCCCCCGCCCAAAGAGCCATCAGGGAAAACTATGCCTTGTTCTAAAGCTCTTTGGGAACCGCTTGCGTAGCCCCACAGACCTGGGGGCTGCGGGCTTTCCTGCTGCCTTCAGCCTCAAAGCCACCCTTTCCCACTTGGCGCCGGGCCAGGCACAAAAATGGCCATATGGCTGGAGATGGGTCCCCCGCCCAAAGAGCCAGCAGGGAAAACTATGCCTTGTTCTAAAGCTCTTTGGGAACCGCTTGCGTAGCCCCACAGACCTGGGGGCTGCAGGCTTTGCTGCTGCCTTAAGCCTCAAAGCCACCCTTTCCCACTTGGCGCCGCATCAGGCACAAAAATGGCCTATGGCTGGAGATTGGTCCCATGCCCAAAGAGCCAGCAAGGAAAACTATGCCTTGTTCTAAAGCTCTTTGGGAACCGCTTGCTGGGCCCCACAGACCTGGGGGCTGCGGGCTTTGCTGCTGCCTTCAGCCTCAAAACCACCCTTTCCCACTTGGTGCCGCGCCAGGCACAAAAATGGCCATATGGCTGGAGATGGGTCCCCCGCCCAAAGAGCCAGCAGGGAAAACTATGCCTTGTTCTAAAGCTCTTTGCGAACCGCTTGCGTAGCCCCACAGACCTGGGGGCTGCAGGCTTTCCTGCTGCCTTCAGACTCGACACCACCCTTTCCCACTTGGCGCCGCGCCAGGCACAAAAATGGCCATACGGCTGGAGATGGGTCCCCCGCCCAGAGAGCCAGCAGGGAAAATTATGCCTTGTTCTAAAGCTCTTTGGGAACCGCTTGCGTAGCCCCACAGACCTGGGGGCTGCAGGCTTTCCTGCTGCCTTCAGCCTCAAAGCCACCCTTTCCCACTTGGCGTCGCGCCAGGCACAAAAATGGCCTATGGCTGGAGATGGGTCCCATGCCCAAAGAGCCAGCAGGGAAAACTATGCCTTGTTCTAAAGCTCTTTGGGAACCGCTTGCTTGGCCCCACAGACATGGGGGCTGCAGGCTTTGCTGCTGCCTTCAGACTCGACACCACCCTTTCCCACCTGGCGCCGCGCCAGGCACAAAAATGGCCTATGGCTGGAGATGGGTCCCATGCCCTAAGAGCCAGCTGGGAAAATATGCCTTGTTCTAAAGCTCTTTGGGAACCGCTTGCGTAGCCCCACAGACCTTAGGGCTGCAGGCTTTGCTGCTGCCTTCAGCCTCAAAGCCACCCTTTCCCACTTGGCGCCGCGCCAGGCACAAAAATGGCCATACGGCTGGAGATGGGTCCCCCGCCCAAAGAGCCAGCAGGGAAAATTATGCCTTGTTCTAAAGCTCTTTGGGAACCGCTTGCATAGCCCCACAGACCTGGGGGCTGCAGGCTTTCCTGCTGTCTTCAGCCTCAAAACCACCCTTTCCCACTTGGCGCCGCGCCAGGCACAAAAATGGCCATACGGCTGGAGATGGGTCCCCCGCCCAAAGAGCCAGCAGGGAAAACTATGCCTTGTTCTAAAGCTCTTTGGGAACCGCTTGCGTAGCCCCACAGACCTGGGGGCTGCGGGCTTTCCTGCTGCCTTCAGCCTCGACACCACCCTTTCCCACTACGCACCGCGCCAGGCATAAAAATAGCCATACGACTGGAGATGGGTCCCCCGCCCAAGGAGCCAGCAGGGAAAACTATGCCTTGTTCTAAAGCTCTTTGGGAACCGCTTGCGTAGCCCCACAGACCTGGGGGCTGCAGGCTTTCCTGCTGCCTTCAGACTCGACACCACCCTTTCCCACTTGGCGCCGCGCCAGGCACAAAAATGGCCATACGGCTGGAGATGGGTCCCCCGCCCAGAGAGCCAGCAGGGAAAATTATGCCTTGTTCTAAAGCTCTTTGGGAACCGCTTGCGTAGCCCCACAGACCTGGGGGCTGCGGGCTTTCCTGCTGCCTTCAGCCTCAAAGCCACCCTTTCCCACTTGGCGTCGCGCCAGGCACAAAAATGGCCTATGGCTGGAGATGGGTCCCATGCCCAAAGAGCCAGCAGGGAAAACTATGCCTTGTTCTAAAGCTCTTTGGGAACCGCTTGCTTGGCCCCACAGACATGGGGGCTGCAGGCTTTGCTGCTGCCTTCAGACTCGACACCACCCTTTCCCACCTGGCGCCGCGCCAGGCACAAAAATGGCCTATGGCTGGAGATGGGTCCCATGCCCTAAGAGCCAGCTGGGAAAATATGCCTTGTTCTAAAGCTCTTTGGGAACCGCTTGCGTAGCCCCACAGACCTTAGGGCTGCAGGCTTTGCTGCTGCCTTCAGCCTCAAAGCCACCCTTTCCCACTTGGCGCCGCGCCAGGCACAAAAATGGCCATACGGCTGGAGATGGGTCCCCCGCCCAAAGAGCCAGCAGGGAAAATTATGCCTTGTTCTAAAGCTCTTTGGGAACCGCTTGCATAGCCCCACAGACCTGGGGGCTGCAGGCTTTCCTGCTGTCTTCAGCCTCAAAACCACCCTTTCCCACTTGGCTCCGCGCCAGGCACAAAAATGGCCATACGGCTGGAGATGGGTCCCCCGCCCAAGGAGCCAGCAGGGAAAACTATGCCTTGTTCTAAAGCTCTTTGGGAACCGCTTGCGTAGCCCCACAGACCTGGGGGCTGCAGACTTTCCTGCTGCCTTCAGCCTCAAAGCCACCCTTTCCCACTTGGCGCCGCATCAGGCACAAAAATGGCCTATGGCTGGAGATGGGTCCCATGCCCAAAGACCCAGCAAGGAAAACTATGCCTTGTTCTAAAGCTCTTTGGGAACCGCTTGCGTAGCCCCACAGACCTGGGGGCTGCAGGCTTTGCTGCTGCCTTCAGCCTCAAAGCCACCCTTTCCCACTTGGCGCCGCGGTAGGCACAAAAATGGTCTATGGCTGGAGATGGGTCCCATGCCCAAAGAGCCAGCAGGGAAAACTATGCCTTCTTCTAAAGCTCTTTGGGAACCGCTTGCATAGCCCCACAGACCTGGGGGCTGTGGGCCTTCCTGCTGCCTTCAGCCTCGACACCACCCTTTCCCACTTGGCCCCTGGCCACGCACAAAAATGGCCATACGGCTGGAGATGGGTCCCCCGCCCAAAGAGCCAGCAGGGAAAATTATGCCTTGTTCTAAAGCTCTTTGGGAACCGCTTGCATAGCCCCACAGACCTGGGGGCTGCAGGCTTTCCTGCTGTCTTCAGCCTCAAAACCACCCTTTCCCACTTGGCGCCGCGCCAGGCACAAAAATGGCCATACGGCTGGAGATGGGTCCCCCGCCCAAAGAGCCAGCAGGGAAAACTATGCCTTGTTCTAAAGCTCTTTGGGAACCGCTTGCGTAGCCCCACAGACCTGGGGGCTGCGGGCTTTCCTGCTGCCTTCAGCCTCGACACCACCCTTTCCCACTACGCACCGCGCCAGGCACAAAAATGGCCATACGGCTGGAGATGGGTCCCCCGCCCAGAGAGCCAGCAGGGAAAATTATGCCTTGTTCTAAAGCTCTTTGGGAACCGCTTGCGTAGCCCCACAGACCTGGGGGCTGCGGGCTTTCCTGCTGCCTTCAGCCTCAAAGCCACCCTTTCCCACTTGGCGTCGCGCCAGGCACAAAAATGGCCTATGGCTGGAGATGGGTCCCATGCCCAAAGAGCCAGCAGGGAAAACTATGCCTTGTTCTAAAGCTCTTTGGGAACCGCTTGCTTGGCCCCACAGACATGGGGTCTGCAGGCTTTGCTGCTGCCTTCAGACTCGACACCACCCTTTCCCACTTGGCGCCGCGCCAGGCACAAAAATGGCCTATGGCTGGAGATGGGTCCCATGCCCTAAGAGCCAGCTGGGAAAATATGCCTTGTTCTAAAGCTCTTTGGGAACCGCTTGCGTAGCCCCACAGACCTTAGGGCTGCAGGCTTTGCTGCTGCCTTCAGCCTCAAAGCCACCCTTTCCCACTTGGCGCCGCGCCAGGCACAAAAATGGCCATACGGCTGGAGATGGGTCCCCCGCCCAAAGAGCCAGCAGGGAAAATTATGCCTTGTTCTAAAGCTCTTTGGGAACCGCTTGCATAGCCCCACAGACCTGGGGGCTGCAGGCTTTCCTGCTGTCTTCAGCCTCAAAACCACCCTTTCCCACTTGGCGCCGCGCCAGGCACAAAAATGGCCATACGGCTGGAGATGGGTCCCCCGCCCAAAGAGCCAGCAGGGAAAACTATGCCTTGTTCTAAAGCTCTTTGGGAACCGCTTGCGTAGCCCCACAGACCTGGGGGCTGCGGGCTTTCCTGCTGCCTTCAGCCTCGACACCACCCTTTCCCACTACGCACCGCGCCAGGCATAAAAATAGCCATACGACTGGAGATGGGTCCCCCGCCCAAGGAGCCAGCAGGGAAAACTATGCCTTGTTCTAAAGCTCTTTGGGAACCGCTTGCGTAGCCCCACAGACCTGGGGGCTGCAGGCTTTCCTGCTGCCTTCAGACTCGACACCACCCTTTCCCACTTGGCGCCGCGCCAGGCACAAAAATGGCCATACGGCTGGAGATGGGTCCCCCGCCCAGAGAGCCAGCAGGGAAAATTATGCCTTGTTCTAAAGCTCTTTGGGAACCGCTTGCGTAGCCCCACAGACCTGGGGGCTGCGGGCTTTCCTGCTGCCTTCAGCCTCAAAGCCACCCTTTCCCACTTGGCGTCGCGCCAGGCACAAAAATGGCCTATGGCTGGAGATGGGTCCCATGCCCAAAGAGCCAGCAGGGAAAACTATGCCTTGTTCTAAAGCTCTTTGGGAACCGCTTGCTTGGCCCCACAGACATGGGGGCTGCAGGCTTTGCTGCTGCCTTCAGACTCGACACCACCCTTTCCCACCTGGCGCCGCGCCAGGCACAAAAATGGCCTATGGCTGGAGATGGGTCCCATGCCCTAAGAGCCAGCTGGGAAAATATGCCTTGTTCTAAAGCTCTTTGGGAACCGCTTGCGTAGCCCCACAGACCTTAGGGCTGCAGGCTTTGCTGCTGCCTTCAGCCTCAAAGCCACCCTTTCCCACTTGGCGCCGCGCCAGGCACAAAAATGGCCATACGGCTGGAGATGGGTCCCCCGCCCAAAGAGCCAGCAGGGAAAATTATGCCTTGTTCTAAAGCTCTTTGGGAACCGCTTGCATAGCCCCACAGACCTGGGGGCTGCAGGCTTTCCTGCTGTCTTCAGCCTCAAAACCACCCTTTCCCACTTGGCTCCGCGCCAGGCACAAAAATGGCCATACGGCTGGAGATGGGTCCCCCGCCCAAGGAGCCAGCAGGGAAAACTATGCCTTGTTCTAAAGCTCTTTGGGAACCGCTTGCGTAGCCCCACAGACCTGGGGGCTGCAGGCTTTCCTGCTGCCTTCAGCCTCAAAGCCACCCTTTCCCACTTGGCGCCGCATCAGGCACAAAAATGGCCTATGGCTGGAGATGGGTCCCATGCCCAAAGAGCCAGCAGGGAAAACTATGCCTTCTTCTAAAGCTCTTTGGGAACCGCTTGCATAGCCCCACAGACCTGGGGGCTGTGGGCCTTCCTGCTGCCTTCAGCCTCGACACCACCCTTTCCCACTTGGCCCCTGGCCACGCACAAAAATGGCCATACGGCTGGAGATGGGTCCCCCGCCCAAAGAGCCAGCAGGGAAAACTAGGCCTTGTTCGAAAGCTCTTTGGGAACCGCTTGCGTAGCCGCACAGACCTGGGGGCTGCAGGCTTTCCTGCTGCCTTCAGCCTCGAGAGCACCCTTTCCCACTTGGCGCCGCGCCAGGCACAAAAATGGCCATACGGCTGGAGATGGGTCCCATGCCCAGAGAGCCAGCAGGGAAAATTATGCCTTGTTCTAAAGCTCTTTGGGAACCGCTTGCGTAGCCCCACAGACCTGGGGGCTGCGGGCTTTCCTGCTGCCTTCAGCCTCAAAGCCACCCTTTCCCACTTGGCACCGCATCAGGCACAAAAATGGCCTATGGCTGGAAATGTGTCCCATGCCCTAAGAGCCAGCTGGGAAAACTATGCCTTGTTCTAAAGCTCTTTGGGAACCGCTTGCGTAGCCCCACAGACCTGGGGGCTGCAGGCTTTGCTGCTGCCTTCAGCCTCAAAGCCACCCTTTCCCACTGGGCGTCGAGCCAGGCACAAAAATGGCCATACGGCTGGAGATGGGTCCCCCGCCCAAAGAGCCAGCAGGGAAAACTATGCCTTGTTCTAAAGCTCTTTGGGAACCGCTTGCGTAGCCCCACAGACCTGGGGGCTGCGGGCTTTCCTGCTGCCTTCAGCCTCAAAGCCACCCTTTCCCACTTGGCGCCGCATCAGGCACAAAAATGGCCATACGGCTGGAGATGGGTCCCCCGCCCAAAGAGCCAGCAGGGAAAACTATGCCTTGTTCTAAAGCTCTTTGGGAACCGCTTGCTTGGCCCCACAGACATGGGGGCTGCAGGCTTTGCTGCTGCCTTCAGACTCGACACCACCCTTTCCCACCTGGCGCCGCGCCAGGCACAAAAATGGCCTATGGCTGGAGATGGGTCCCATGCCCTAAGAGCCAGCTGGGAAAATATGCCTTGTTCTAAAGCTCTTTGGGAACCGCTTGCGTAGCCCCACAGACCTTAGGGCTGCAGGCTTTGCTGCTGCCTTCAGCCTCAAAGCCACCCTTTCCCACTTGGCGCCGCGCCAGGCACAAAAATGGCCATACGGCTGGAGATGGGTCCCCCGCCCAAAGAGCCAGCAGGGAAAATTATGCCTTGTTCTAAAGCTCTTTGGGAACCGCTTGCATAGCCCCACAGACCTGGGGGCTGCAGGCTTTCCTGCTGTCTTCAGCCTCAAAACCACCCTTTCCCACTTGGCTCCGCGCCAGGCACAAAAATGGCCATACGGCTGGAGATGGGTCCCCCGCCCAAGGAGCCAGCAGGGAAAACTATGCCTTGTTCTAAAGCTCTTTGGGAACCGCTTGCGTAGCCCCACAGACCTGGGGGCTGCAGGCTTTCCTGCTGCCTTCAGCCTCAAAGCCACCCTTTCCCACTTGGCGCCGCATCAGGCACAAAAATGGCCTATGGCTGGAGATGGGTCCCATGCCCAAAGAGCCAGCAGGGAAAACTATGCCTTCTTCTAAAGCTCTTTGGGAACCGCTTGCATAGCCCCACAGACCTGGGGGCTGTGGGCCTTCCTGCTGCCTTCAGCCTCGACACCACCCTTTCCCACTTGGCCCCTGGCCACGCACAAAAATGGCCATACGGCTGGAGATGGGTCCCCCGCCCAAAGAGCCAGCAGGGAAAACTAGGCCTTGTTCGAAAGCTCTTTGGGAACCGCTTGCGTAGCCGCACAGACCTGGGGGCTGCAGGCTTTCCTGCTGCCTTCAGCCTCGAGAGCACCCTTTCCCACTTGGCGCCGCGCCAGGCACAAAAATGGCCATACGGCTGGAGATGGGTCCCATGCCCAGAGAGCCAGCAGGGAAAATTATGCCTTGTTCTAAAGCTCTTTGGGAACCGCTTGCGTAGCCCCACAGACCTGGGGGCTGCGGGCTTTCCTGCTGCCTTCAGCCTCAAAGCCACCCTTTCCCACTTGGCACCGCATCAGGCACAAAAATGGCCTATGGCTGGAAATGTGTCCCATGCCCTAAGAGCCAGCTGGGAAAACTATGCCTTGTTCTAAAGCTCTTTGGGAACCGCTTGCGTAGCCCCACAGACCTGGGGGCTGCAGGCTTTGCTGCTGCCTTCAGCCTCAAAGCCACCCTTTCCCACTGGGCGTCGAGCCAGGCACAAAAATGGCCATACGGCTGGAGATGGGTCCCCCGCCCAAAGAGCCAGCAGGGAAAACTATGCCTTGTTCTAAAGCTCTTTGGGAACCGCTTGCGTAGCCCCACAGACCTGGGGGCTGCGGGCTTTCCTGCTGCCTTCAGCCTCAAAGCCACCCTTTCCCACTTGGCGCCGCATCAGGCACAAAAATGGCCATACGGCTGGAGATGGGTCCCCCGCCCAAAGAGCCAGCAGGGAAAACTATGCCTTGTTCTAAAGCTCTTTGGGAACCGCTTGCGTAGCCCCACAGACCTGGGGGCTGCAGGCTTTGCTGCTGCCTTAAGCCTCAAAGCCACCCTTTCCCACTTGGCGCCGCATCAGGCACAAAAATGGCCTATGGCTGGAGATTGGTCCCATGCCCAAAGAGCCAGCAAGGAAAACTATGCCTTGTTCTAAAGCTCTTTGGGAACCGCTTGCTGGGCCCCACAGACCTGGGGGCTGCGGGCTTTGCTGCTGCCTTCAGCCTCAAAACCACCCTTTCCCACTTGGTGCCGCGCCAGGCACAAAAATGGCCATATGGCTGGAGATGGGTCCCCCGCCCAAAGAGCCAGCAGGGAAAACTATGCCTTGTTCTAAAGCTCTTTGCGAACCGCTTGCGTAGCCCCACAGACCTGGGGGCTGCGGGCTTTCCTGCTGCCTTCAGACTCGACACCACCCTTTCCCACTTGGCGCCGCGCCAGGCACAAAAATGGCCATACGGCTGGAGATGGGTCCCCCGCCCAGAGAGCCAGCAGGGAAAATTATGCCTTGTTCTAAAGCTCTTTGGGAACCGCTTGCGTAGCCCCACAGACCTGGGGGCTGCAGGCTTTCCTGCTGCCTTCAGCCTCAAAGCCACCCTTTCCCACTTGGCGTCGCGCCAGGCACAAAAATGGCCTATGGCTGGAGATGGGTCCCATGCCCAAAGAGCCAGCAGGGAAAACTATGCCTTGTTCTAAAGCTCTTTGGGAACCGCTTGCTTGGCCCCACAGACATGGGGGCTGCAGGCTTTCCTGCTGCCTTCAGCCTCGACACCACCCTTTCCCACCTGGCGCCGCGCCAGGCACAAAAATGGCCTATGGCTGGAGATGGGTCCCATGCCCTAAGAGCCAGCTGGGAAAATATGCCTTGTTCTAAAGCTCTTTGGGAACCGCTTGCGTAGCCCCACAGACCTTAGGGCTGCAGGCTTTGCTGCTGCCTTCAGCCTCAAAGCCACCCTTTCCCACTTGGCGCCGCGCCAGGCACAAATATGGCCATACGGCTGGAGATGGGTCCCCCGCCCAAAGAGCCAGCAGGGAAAACTATGCCTTGTTCTAAAGCTCTTTGGGAACCGCTTGCGTAGCCCCACAGACCTGGGGGCTGCGGGCTTTCCTGCTGCCTTCAGCCTCGACACCACCCTTTCCCACTACGCACCGCGCCAGGCATAAAAATAGCCATACGACTGGAGATGGGTCCCCCGCCCAAGGAGCCAGCAGGGAAAACTATGCCTTGTTCTAAAGCTCTTTGGGAACCGCTTGCGTAGCCCCACAGACCTGGGGGCTGCAGGCTTTCCTGCTGCCTTCAGACTCGACACCACCCTTTCCCACTTGGCGCCGCGCCAGGCACAAAAATGGCCATACGGCTGGAGATGGGTCCCCCGCCCAGAGAGCCAGCAGGGAAAATTATGCCTTGTTCTAAAGCTCTTTGGGAACCGCTTGCTTGGCCCCACAGACATGGGGGCTGCAGGCTTTGCTGCTGCCTTCAGACTCGACACCACCCTTTCCCACCTGGCGCCGCGCCAGGCACAAAAATGGCCTATGGCTGGAGATGGGTCCCATGCCCTAAGAGCCAGCTGGGAAAATATGCCTTGTTCTAAAGCTCTTTGGGAACCGCTTGCGTAGCCCCACAGACCTTAGGGCTGCAGGCTTTGCTGCTGCCTTCAGCCTCAAAGCCACCCTTTCCCACTTGGCGCCGCGCCAGGCACAAAAATGGCCATACGGCTGGAGATGGGTCCCCCCGCCCAAAGAGCCAGCAGGGAAAATTATGCCTTGTTCTAAAGCTCTTTGGGAACCGCTTGCATAGCCCCACAGACCTTGGGGCTGCAGGCTTTCCTGCTGTCTTCAGCCTCAAAACCACCCTTTCCCACTTGGCTCCGCGCCAGGCACAAAAATGGCCATACGGCTGGAGATGGGTCCCCCGCCCAAAGAGCCAGCAGGGAAAACTATGCCTTGTTCTAAAGCTCTTTGGGAACCGCTTGCGTAGCCCCACAGACCTGGGGGCTGCAGGCTTTCCTGCTGCCTTCAGCCTCAAAGCCACCCTTTCCCACTTGGCGCCGCATCAGGCACAAAAATGGCCTATGGCTGGAGATGGGTCCCATGCCCAAAGACCCAGCAAGGAAAACTATGCCTTGTTCTAAAGCTCTTTGGGAACCGCTTGCGTAGCCCCACAGACCTGGGGGCTGCAGGCTTTGCTGCTGCCTTCAGCCTCAAAGCCACCCTTTCCCACTTGGCGCCGCGGTAGGCACAAAAATGGTCTATGGCTGGAGATGGGTCCCATGCCCAAAGAGCCAGCAGGGAAAACTATGCCTTCTTCTAAAGCTCTTTGGGAACCGCTTGCATAGCCCTACAGACCTGGGGGCTGTGGGCCTTCCTGCTGCCTTCAGCCTCGACACCACCCTTTCCCACTTGGCCCCTGGCCACGCACAAAAATGGCCATACGGCTGGAGATGGGTCCCCCGCCCAAAGAGCCAGCAGGGAAAACTAGGCCTTGTTCTAAAGCTCTTTGGGAACCGCTTGCGTAGCCGCACAGACCTGGGGGCTGCAGGCTTTCCTGCTGCCTTCAGCCTCGAGAGCACCCTTTCCCACTTGGCGCCGCGCCAGGCACAAAAATGGCCATACGGCTGGAGATGGGTCCCCCGCCCAGAGAGCCAGGAGGGAAAATTATGCCTTGTTCTAAAGCTCTTTGGGAACCGCTTGCGTAGCCCCACAGACCTGGGGGCTGCGGGCTTTCCTGCTGCCTTCAGCCTCAAAGCCACCCTTTCCCACTTGGCACCGCATCAGGCACAAAAATGGCCTATGGCTGGAAATGTGTCCCATGCCCTAAGAGCCAGCTGGGAAAACTATGCCTTGTTCTAAAGCTCTTTGGGAACCGCTTGCGTAGCCCCACAGACCTGGGGGCTGCAGGCTTTGCTGCTGCCTTCAGCCTCAAAGCCACCCTTTCCCACTGGGCGTCGAGCCAGGCACAAAAATGGCCATACGGCTGGAGATGGTTCCCCCGCCCAAAGAGCCAGCAGGGAAAACTATGCCTTGTTCTAAAGCTCTTTGGGAACCGCTTGCGTAGCCCCACAGACCTGGGGGCTGCGGGCTTTCCTGCTGCCTTCAGCCTCAAAGCCACCCTTTCCCACTTGGCGCCGCATCAGGCACAAAAATGGCCATACGGCTGGAGATGGGTCCCCCGCCCAAAGAGCCAGCAGGGAAAACTATGCCTTGTTCTAAAGCTCTTTGGGAACCGCTTGCGTAGCCCCACAGACCTGGGGGCTGCGGGCTTTCCTGCTGCCTTCAGCCTCGACACCACCCTTTCCCACTACGCACCGCGCCAGGCATAAAAATAGCCATACGACTGGAGATGGGTCCCCCGCCCAAGGAGCCAGCAGGGAAAACTATGCCTTGTTCTAAAGCTCTTTGGGAACCGCTTGCATAGCCCCACAGACCTGGGGGCTGCAGGCTTTGCTGCTGCCTTCAGCCTCAAAGCCACCCTTTCCCACTTGGCGCTGCGCCAGGCACAAAAATGGCCGTATGGCTGGAGATGGGTCCCCCGCCCAAAGAGCCAGCAGGGAAAACTATGCCTTGTTCTAAAGCTCTTTGGGAACCGCTTGCGTAGCCCCACAGACCTGGGGGCTGCGGGCTTTCCTGCTGCCTTCAGCCTCAAAGCCACCCTTTCCCACTTGGCGCCGCGCCAGGCACAAAAATGGCCATACGGCTGGAGATGGGTCCCCCGCCCAAAGAGCCAGCAGGGAAATCCTGGCCTTGTTCTAAAGCTCTTTGGGAACCGCTTGCGTAGCCCCACAGACCTGGGGGCTGCAGGCTTTGCTGCTGCCTTCAGCCTCAAAGCCACCCTTTCCCACTTGGCGCCGCATCAGGCACAAAAATGACCTATGGCTGGAGATGGGTCCCATGCCCAAAGACCCAGCAAGGAAAACTATGCCTTGTTCTAAAGCTCTTTGGGAACCGCTTGCGTAGCCCCACAGACCTGGGGGCTGCAGGCTTTGCTGCTGCCTTCAGCCTCAAAGCCACCCTTTCCCAATTGGCGCCGCGGTAGGCACAAAAATGGTCTATGGCTGGAGATGGGTCCCCCGCCCAGAGAGCCAGCAGGGAAAACTATGCCTTGTTCTAAAGCTCTTTGGGAACCGCTTGCGTAGCCCCACAGACCTGGGGGCTGCAGGTTTTGCTCCTGCCTTCAGCCTCGACACCACCCTTTCCCACTTGGCCCCTGGCCACGCACAAAAATGGCCATACGGCTGGAGATGGGTCCCCCGCCCAAAGAGCCAGCAGGGAAAACTATGCCTTGTTCTAAAGCTCTTTGGGAACCGCTTGCGTAGCCCCACAGACCTGGGGGCTGTGGGCTTTCCTGCTGCCTTCAGCCTCAAAGCCACCCTTTCCCACTTGGCGCCGCATCAGGCACAAAAATGGCCATACGACTGGAGATGGGTCCCCCGCCCAAAGAGCCAGCAGGGAAAACTATGCCTTGTTCTAAAGCTCTTTGGGAACCGCTTGCGTAGCCCCACAGACCTGGGGGCTGCGGGCTTTCCTGCTGCCTTCAGCCTCGACACCACCCTTTCCCACTACGCACCGCGCCAGGCATAAAAATAGCCATACGACTGGAGATGGGTCCCCCGCCCAAGGAGCCAGCAGGGAAAACTATGCCTTGTTCTAAAGCTCTTTGGGACCGCTTGCGTAGCCGCACAGACCTGGGGGCTGCAGGCTTTGCTGCTGCATTCAGCCTCAAAGCCACCCTTTCCCACTTGGCGCTGCGCCAGGTACAAAAATGGCCATACGGCTGGAGATGGGTCCCCCGCCCAAAGAGCCAGCAGGGAAAACTATGCCTTGTTCTAAAGCTCTTTGGGAACCGCTTGCGTAGCCCCACAGACCTGGGGGCTGCGGGCTTTCCTGCTGCCTTCAGCCTCAAAGCCACCCCTTTCGCACTTGGCGCTGCGCCAGGCACAAAAATGGCCATACGGCTGGAGATGGGTCCCCCGCCCAAAGAGCCAGCTGGGAAAACTATGCCTTGTTCTAAAGCTCTTTGGGAACCGCTTGCGTAGCCCCACAGACCTGGGGGGTGTGGGCTTTCCTGCTGCCTTCAGCCTCAAAGCCACCCTTTCCCACTTGGCGCCGCACCAGGCACAAAAAATGGCCATACGGCTCGAGATGGGTCCCATGCCCAAAGAGCCATCAGGGAAAACTATGCCTTGTTCTAAAGCACTTTGGGAACCGCTTCCATAGCCCCACAGACCTGGGGGCTGCAGGCTTTGCTGCTGCCTTCAGCCTCAAAGCCACCCTTTCCCACTTGGCGCCGCATCAGGCACAAAAATGGCCTATGGCTGGAGATGGGTCCCATGCCCAAAGACCCAGCAAGGAAAACTATGCCTTGTTCTAAAGCTCTTTGGGACCGCTTGCGTAGCCCCACAGACCTGGGGGCTGTAGGCTTTGCTGCTGCCTTCAGCCTCAAAGCCACCCTTTCCCACTTGGCGCCGCGGTAGGCACAAAAATGGTCTATGGCTGGAGATGGGTCCCATGCCGAAAGAGCCAGCAGGGAAAATTATGCCTTCTTCTAAAGCTCTTTGGGACCGCTTGCATAGCCCCACAGACCTGGGGGCTGTGGCCTTCCTGCTGCCTTCAGCCTCGACACCACCCTTTCCCACTTGGCCCCTGGCCACGCACAAAATGGCCATACGGCTGGAGATGTGTCCCTCGCCCAAAGAGCCAGCAGGGAAAACTATGCCTTGTTCTAAAGCTCTTTGGGAACCGCTTGCGTAGCCCCACAGACCTGGGGGCTGCAGGCTTTCCTGCTGCCTTCAGCCTCGACAGCACCCTTTCCCTCTTGCCGCCGCGCCAGGCACAAAAAATGGCCATACGGCTGGAGATGGTCCCCCGCCCAGAGAGCCAGCAGGGAAAATTATGCCTTGTTCTAAAGCTCTTTGGGAACCGCTTGCGTAGCCCCACAGACCTGGGGGCTGCGGGCTTTCCTGCTGCCTTCAGCCTCAAAGCCACCCTTTCCCACTTGGCGCCGCATCAGGCACAAAAATGGCCTATGGCTGGATATGGGTCCCATGCCCTAAGAGCCAGCAGGGAAAACTATGCCTTGTTCTAAAGATCTTTGGGAACCGCTTGCGTAGCCCCACAGACCTGGGGGCTGCGGGCTTTGCTGCTGCCTTCAGCCTCAAAGCACCCTTTCCCACTTGGCGCCGCGCCAGGCACAAAAATGGCCATATGGCTGGAGATGGGTCCCCCGCCCAAAGAGCCAGCAGGGAAAACTATTGCCTTGTTCTAAAGCTCTTGGGAACCGCTTGCTTGGCCCCACAGACCTGGGGGCTGCAGGCTTTGCTGCTGCCTTCAGCCTCAAAGCCACCCTTTCCCACTTGGCGCCGCATCAGCACAAAAATGGCCATATGGCTGGAGATGGGTCCCATGCCCAAAGAGCCAGCAAGGAAAACTATGCCTTGTTCTAAAGCTCTTTGGGAACCGCTTGCTTGGCCCCACAGACCTGGGGGCTGCGGGCTTTGCTGCTGCCTTCAGCCTCAAAGCCACCCTTTCCCACTTGGCGCCGCGCCAGGCACAAAAAATGGCCATATGGCTGGAGATGGGTCCCCCGCCCAAAGAGCCAGCAGGGAAAACTATGCCTTGTTCTAAAGCTCTTTGGGAACCGCTTGCGTAGCCCCACAGACCTGGGGGCTGCAGGCTTTGCTGCTGCCTTCAGCCTCAAAGCCACCCTTTCCCACTTGGCGCCGCGCCAGGCACAAAAATGGCCATATGGCTGGAGATGGGTCCCATGCCCAAAGAGCCAGCAAGGAAAACTATGCCTTGTTCTAAAGCTCTTTGGGAACCGCTTGCTTGGCCCACAGACCTGGGGGCTGCGGGCTTTGCTGCTGCCTTCAGCCTCAAAACCACCCTTTCCCACTTGGCGCCGCGAAAGGCTCAAAAATGGCCATACGGCTGGAGATGGGTCCCCCGCCCAAAGAGCCAGCAGGGAAAACTATGCTTGTTCTAAGCTCTTTGGGAACCGCTTGCGTAGCCCCACAGACCTGGGGGCTGCGGGCTTTGCTGCTGCCTTCAGCCTCAAAACCACCCTTTCCCACTTGGCGCCGCGCCAGGCCCAAAAATGGCCATACGGCTGCAGATGGGTCCCCCGCCCAAAGAGCCAGCAGGAAAAATATGCCTTGTTCTAAAGCTCTTTGGGAACCGCTTGCGTAGCCCCACAGACCTGGGGGCTGCAGGCTTTGCTGCTGCCTTCAGCCTCAAAACCACCCTTTCCACTTGGCGCCGCGCCAGGCACAAAAATGGCCATACGGCTGGAGATGGGTCCCCCGCCCAAAGAGCCAGCAGGGAAAACTATGCCTTGTTCTAAAGCTCTTTGGGAACCGCTTGCGTAGCCCCACAGACCTGGGGCTGCAGGCTTTGCTGCTGCCTTCAGCCTCAAAGCCACCCTTTCCCACTTGGCACTGCGCCAGGCACAAAAATGGCCATACGGCTGGAGATGGGTCCCCCGCCCAAAGAGCCAGCAGGGAAAACTATGCCTTGTTCTAAAGCTCTTTGGGAACCGCTTGCGTAGCCCCACAGACCTGGGGGCTGCGGGCTTTCCTGCTGCCTTCAGCCTCAAAAACACCCTTTCCCACTTGGCGCCTGGCCAGGCACAAAAATGGCCATACGGCTGGAGATGGGTCCCCCGCCCAAAGAGCCAGCAGGGAAAACTATGCCTTGTTCTAAAGCTCTTTGGGAACCGCTTGCGTAGCCCCACAGACCTGGGGGCTGCAGGCTTTGCTGCTGCCTTCAGCCTCAAAGCCACCCTTTCCCACTTGGCGCCGCATCAGGCACAAAAATGGCCTATGGCTGGAGATGGGTCCCATGCCCAAAGAGCCAGCAAGGAAAACTATGCCTTGTTCTAAAGCTCTTTGGGAACCGCTTGCTTGGCCCACAGACCTGGGGGGCTGCGGGCTTTGCTGCTGCCTTCAGCCTCAAAACCACCCCTTTCCCACTTGGCGCCGCGAAAGGCTCAAAAATGGCCATACGGCTGGAGATGGGTCCCCCGCCCAAAGAGCCAGCAGGGAAAACTATGCCTTGTTCTAAAGCTCTTTGGGAACCGCTTGCGTAGCCCCACAGACCTGGGGCTGCAGGCTTTGCTGCTGCCTTCAGCCCCCCCCTCCCCCCCCCCCCCAAGCCACCCTTTCCCACTTGGCGCTGCGCCAGGCACAAAAATGGCCATACGACTGGAGATGGGTCCCCCGCCCAAAGAGCCAGCAGGGAAAACTATGCCTTGTTCTAAAGCTCTTTGGGAACCGCTTGCGTAGCCCCACAGACCTGGGGGCTGCGGGCTTTCCTGCTGCCTTCAGCCTCAAAAACACCCTTTCCCACTGGCGCCGGGCCAGGCACAAAAAATGGCCATACGGCTGGAGATGGGTCCCCCGCCCAAAGAGCCAGCAGGGAAAACTATGCCTTGTTCTAAAGCTCTTTGGGAACCGCTTGCGTAGCCGCACAGACCTGGGGGCTGCAGGCTTTCCTGCTGCCTTCAGCCTCGACAGCACCCTTTCCCACTTGACGCCGCGCCAGGCACAAAAATGGCCATACGGCTGGAGATGGGTCCCCCGCCCAGAGAGCCAGCAGGGAAAATTATGCCTTGTTCTAAAGCTCTTTGGGAACCGCTTGTGTAGGCCACAAACCTGGGGGCTGCAGGCTTTCCTGCTGCCTTCAGCCTCAAAGCCACCCTTTCCCACTTGGCGCCGGGCCAGGCACAAAAATGGCCATACGGCTGGAGATGGGTCCCCCGCCCAAAGAGCCAGCAGGGAAAACTATGCCTTGTTCTAAAGCTCTTTGGAACCGCTTGCTTGGCCCCACAGACCTGGGGGCTGCAGGCTTGCTGCTGCCTTCAGACTCGACACCACCCTTTCCCACCTGGCGCCGCGCCAGGCACAAAAATGGCCTATGGCTGGAGATGGGTCCCCCGCCCAAAGAGCCAGCAGGGAAAACTATGCCTTGTTCTAAAGCTCTTTGGAACCGCTTGCATAGCCCCACAGACCTGGGGGCTGCGGGCTTTGCTGCTGCCTTCAGCCTCGACACCACCCTTTCCCACTTGGCGCCGCGCCAGGCACAAAAATGGCCATACGGCTGGAGATGGGTCCACCGCCCAAAGAGCCAGCAGGGAAAACTATGCCTTGTTCTAAAGCTCTTTGGAAACCGCTTGCATAGCCCGACAGACCTGGGGGCTGCAGGCTTTCCTGCTGTCTTCAGCCTCAAAGCCACCCTTTCCCCACTTGGCGCCCTATCAGGCACAGAAATGGCCTATGGCTGGAGATGGGTCCCCCGCCCAAAGAGCCAGCAGGGAAAACTATGCCTTGTTCTAAAGCTCTTTGGGAACCGCTTGCGTAGCCCACAAACCTGGGGGCTGCAGGCTTTCCTGCTGCCTTCAGCCTCAAAACGACCCTTTGCCACTACGCACCGCGCCAGGCACAAAAATAGATAGACGGCTGGAGATGGGTCCCCCGCCCAAAGAGCCAGCAGGGGAAAACTATGCCTTGTTCTAAAGCTCTTTGGGAACCGCTTGCGTAGCCCCACAGACCTGGGGGCTGCAGGCTTTCCTGCTGCCTTCAGCCTCGACAGCACCCTTTCCCACTTGGCGCCGCGCCAGGCACAAAAATGGCCATACGGCTGGAGATGGGTCCCCCGCCCAGAGAGCCAGGAGGGAAAATTATGCCTTGTTCTAAAGCTCTTTGGGAACCGCTTGCGTAGCCCCACAAACCTGGGGGCTGCAGGCTTTCCTGCTGCCTTCAGCCTCAAAGCCACCCTTTCCCACTTGGCGCCGCGCCAGGCACAAAAATGGCCATACGGCTGGAGATGGGTCCCCCGCCCAAAGAGCCAGCAGGGAAAACTATGCCTTGTTCTAAAGCTCTTTGGGAACCGCTTGCGTAGCCCCACAAACCTGGGGGCTGCAGGCTTTCCTGCTGCCTTCAGCCTCAAAGCCACCCTTTCCCACTTGGCGCCGGGCCAGGCACAAAAATGGCCATACGGCTGGAGATGGGTCCCCCGCCCAAAGAGCCATCAGGGAAAACTATGCCTTGTTCTAAAGCTCTTTGGGAACCGCTTGCGTAGCCCCACAGACCTGGGGGCTGCAGGCTTTCCTGCTGCCTTCAGCCTCAAAACCACCCTTTCCCACTTGGCGCCGCATCAGGCACAAAAATGGCCTATGGCTGGAGATGGGTCCCATGCCCAAAGAGCCATCAGGGAAAACTATGCCTTGTTCTAAAGCTCTTTGGGAACCGCTTGCGTAGCCCCACAGACCTGGGGGCTGCAGGCTTTGCTGCTGCCTTCAGCCTCGACACCACCCTTTCCCACTTGGCCCCTGGCCACGCACAAAAATGGCCATACGGCTGGAGATGGGTCCCCCGCCAAAGAGCCAGCAGGGAAAACTATGCCTTGTTCTAAAGCTCTTTGGGAACCGCTTGCGTAGCCCCACAGACCTGGGGGCTGCAGGCTTTCCTGCTGCCTTCAGACTCAAAGCCACCCTTTCCCACTTGGCGCCGCATCAGGCACAAAAATGGCCTATGGCTGGAGATGGGTCCCATGCCCAAAGAGCCAGCAAGGAAAACTATGCCTTGTTCTAAAGCTCTTTGGGAACCGCTTGCTTGGCCCCACAGACCTGGGGGCTGCGGGCTTTGCTGCTGCCTTCAGCCTCAAAGCCACCCTTTCCCACTTGGCGCCGCGCCAGGCACAAAAATGGCCATACGGCTGGAGATGGGTCCCCCGCCCAAAGAGCCAGCAGGGAAAACTATGCCTTGTTCTAAAGCTCTTTGGGAACCGCTTGCGTAGCCCCACAGACCTGGGGCTGCAGGCTTTGCTGCTGCCTTCAGCCTCAAAGCCACCCTTTCCCACTTGGCGCTGCGCCAGGCACAAAAATGGCCATACGACTTGAGATGGGTCCCCCGCCCAAAGAGCCAGCAGGGAAAACTATGCCTTGTTCTAAAGCTCTTTGGGAACCGCTTGCGTAGCCCCACAGACCTGGGGGCTGCGGGCTTTCCTGCTGCCTTCAGCCTCAAAAACACCCTTTCCCACTTGGCGCCGGGCCAGGCACAAAAATGGCCATACGGCTGGAGATGGGTCCCCCGCCCAAAGAGCCAGCAGGGAAAACTATGCCTTGTTCTAAAGCTCTTTGTGAACCGCTTGCGTAGCCGCACAGACCTGGGGGCTGCAGGCTTTCCTGCTGCCTTCAGCCTCGACAGCACCCTTTCCCACTTTACGCCGCGCCAGGCACAAAAATGGCCATACGGCTGGAGATGGGTCCCCCGCCCAGAGAGCCAGCAGGGAAAATTATGCCTTGTTCTAAAGCTCTTTGGGAACCGCTTGTGTAGGCCCACAAACCTGGGGGCTGCAGGCTTTCCTGCTGCCTTCAGCCTCAAAGCCACCCTTTCCCACTTGGCGCCGGGCCAGGCACAAAAATGGCCATACGGCTGGAGATGGGTCCCCCGCCCAAAGAGCCAGCAGGGAAAACTATGCCTTGTTCTAAAGCTCTTTGGGAACCGCTTGCTTGGCCCCACAGACCTGGGGGCTGCAGGCTTTGCTGCTGCCTTCAGACTCGACACCACCCTTTCCCACCTGGCGCCGCGCCAGGCACAAAAATGGCCTATGGCTGGAGATGGGTCCCCCGCCCAAAGAGCCAGCAGGGAAAACTATGCCTTGTTCTAAAGCTCTTTGGGAACCGCTTGCGTAGCCCCACAGACCTGGGGGCTGCGGGCTTTCCTGCTGCCTTCAGCCTCGACACCACCCTTTCCCACTACGCACCGCGCCAGGCATAAAAATAGCCATACGACTGGAGATGGGTCCCCCGCCCAAGGAGCCAGCAGGGAAAACTATGCCTTGTTCTAAAGCTCTTTGGGAACCGCTTGCATAGCCCCACAGACCTGGGGGCTGCAGGCTTTGCTGCTGCCTTCAGCCTCAAAGCCACCCTTTCCCACTTGGCGCTGCGCCAGGCACAAAAATGGCCGTATGGCTGGAGATGGGTCCCCCGCCCAAAGAGCCAGCAGGGAAATCCTGGCCTTGTTCTAAAGCACTTTGGGAACCGCTTCCATAGCCCCACAGACCTGGGGGCTGCAGGCTTTGCTGCTGCCTTCAGCCTCAAAGCCACCCTTTCCCACTTGGCGCCGCATCAGGCACAAAAATGGCCTATGGCTGGAGATGGGTCCCATGCCCAAAGACCCAGCAAGGAAAACTATGCCTTGTTCTAAAGCTCTTTGGGAACCGCTTGCGTAGCCCCACAGACCTGGGGGCTGCAGGCTTTGCTGCTGCCTTCAGCCTCAAAGCCACCCTTTCCCAATTGGCGCCGCGGTAGGCACAAAAATGGTCTATGGCTGGAGATGGGTCCCCCGCCCAGAGAGCCAGCAGGGAAAACTATGCCTTGTTCTAAAGCTCTTTGGGAACCGCTTGCGTAGCCCCACAGACCTGGGGGCTGCAGGTTTTGCTCCTGCCTTCAGCCTCGACACCACCCTTTCCCACTTGGCCCCTGGCCACGCACAAAAATGGCCATACGGCTGGAGATGGGTCCCCCGCCCAAAGAGCCAGCAGGGAAAACTATGCCTTGTTCTAAAGCTCTTTGGGAACCGCTTGCGTAGCCCCACAGACCTGGGGGCTGTGGGCTTTCCTGCTGCCTTCAGCCTCAAAGCCACCCTTTCCCACTTGGCGCCGCATCAGGCACAAAAATGGCCATACGACTGGAGATGGGTCCCCCGCCCAAAGAGCCAGCAGGGAAAACTATGCCTTGTTCTAAAGCTCTTTGGGAACCGCTTGCGTAGCCCCACAGACCTGGGGGCTGCGGGCTTTCCTGCTGCCTTCAGCCTCGACACCACCCTTTCCCACTACGCACCGCGCCAGGCATAAAAATAGCCATACGACTGGAGATGGGTCCCCCGCCCAAGGAGCCAGCAGGGAAAACTATGCCTTGTTCTAAAGCTCTTTGGGAACCGCTTGCGTAGCCGCACAGACCTGGGGGCTGCAGGCTTTGCTGCTGCCTTCAGCCTCAAAGCCACCCTTTCCCACTTGGCGCTGCGCCAGGTACAAAAATGGCCATACGGCTGGAGATGGGTCCCCCGCCCAAAGAGCCAGCAGGGAAAACTATGCCTTGTTCTAAAGCTCTTTGGGAACCGCTTGCGTAGCCCCACAGACCTGGGGGCTGCGGGCTTTCCTGCTGCCTTCAGCCTCAAAGCCACCCTTTCCCACTTGGCGCTGCGCCAGGCACAAAAATGGCCATACGGCTGGAGATGGGTCCCCCGCCCAAAGAGCCAGCTGGGAAAACTATGCCTTGTTCTAAAGCTCTTTGGGAACCGCTTGCGTAGCCCCACAGACCTGGGGGGTGTGGGCTTTCCTGCTGCCTTCAGCCTCAAAGCCACCCTTTCCCACTTGGCGCCGCACCAGGCACAAAAATGGCCATACGGCTCGAGATGGGTCCCATGCCCAAAGAGCCATCAGGGAAAACTATGCCTTGTTCTAAAGCACTTTGGGAACCGCTTCCATAGCCCCACAGACCTGGGGGCTGCAGGCTTTGCTGCTGCCTTCAGCCTCAAAGCCACCCTTTCCCACTTGGCGCCGCATCAGGCACAAAAATGGCCTATGGCTGGAGATGGGTCCCATGCCCAAAGACCCAGCAAGGAAAACTATGTCTTGTTCTAAAGCTCTTTGGGAACCGCTTGCGTAGCCCCACAGACCTGGGGGCTGTAGGCTTTGCTGCTGCCTTCAGCCTCAAAGCCACCCTTTCCCACTTGGCGCCGCGGTAGGCACAAAAATGGTCTATGGCTGGAGATGGGTCCCATGCCGAAAGAGCCAGCAGGGAAAATTATGCCTTCTTCTAAAGCTCTTTGGGAACCGCTTGCATAGCCCCACAGACCTGGGGGCTGTGGGCCTTCCTGCTGCCTTCAGCCTCGACACCACCCTTTCCCACTTGGCCCCTGGCCACGCACAAAAATGGCCATACGGCTGGAGATGTGTCCCTCGCCCAAAGAGCAAGCAGGGAAAACTATGCCTTGTTCTAAAGCTCTTTGGGAACCGCTTGCGTAGCCCCACAGACCTGGGGGCTGCAGGCTTTCCTGCTGCCTTCAGCCTCGACAGCACCCTTTCCCTCTTGCCGCCGCGCCAGGCACAAAAATGGCCATACGGCTGGAGATGGGTCCCCCGCCCAGAGAGCCAGCAGGGAAAATTATGCCTTGTTCTAAAGCTCTTTGGGAACCGCTTGCGTAGCCCCACAGACCTGGGGGCTGCGGGCTTTCCTGCTGCCTTCAGCCTCAAAGCCACCCTTTCCCACTTGGCGCCGCATCAGGCACAAAAATGGCCTATGGCTGGATATGGGTCCCATGCCCTAAGAGCCAGCAGGGAAAACTATGCCTTGTTCTAAAGATCTTTGGGAACCGCTTGCGTAGCCCCACAGACCTGGGGGCTGCGGGCTTTGCTGCTGCCTTCAGCCTCAAAGCCACCCTTTCCCACTTGGCGCCGCGCCAGGCACAAAAATGGCCATATGGCTGGAGATGGGTCCCCCGCCCAAAGAGCCAGCAGGGAAAACTATGCCTTGTTCTAAAGCTCTTTGGGAACCGCTTGCTTGGCCCCACAGACCTGGGGGCTGCAGGCTTTGCTGCTGCCTTCAGCCTCAAAGCCACCCTTTCCCACTTGGCGCCGCATCAGGCACAAAAATGGCCATATGGCTGGAGATGGGTCCCCCGCCCAAAGAGCCAGCAGGGAAAACTATGCCTTGTTCTAAAGCTCTTTGGGAACCGCTTGCGTAGCCCCACAGACCTGGGGGCTGCAGGCTTTGCTGCTGCCTTCAGCCTCAAAGCCACCCTTTCCCACTTGGCGCCGCGCCAGGCACAAAAATGGCCATATGGCTGGAGATGGGTCCCATGCCCAAAGAGCCAGCAAGGAAAACTATGCCTTGTTCTAAAGCTCTTTGGGAACCGCTTGCTTGGCCCCACAGACCTGGGGGCTGCGGGCTTTGCTGCTGCCTTCAGCCTCAAAACCACCCTTTCCCACTTGGCGCCGCGAAAGGCTCAAAAATGGCCATACGGCTGGAGATGGGTCCCCCGCCCAAAGAGCCAGCAGGGAAAACTATGCCTTGTTCTAAAGCTCTTTGGGAACCGCTTGCGTAGCCCCACAGACCTGGGGGCTGCGGGCTTTGCTGCTGCCTTCAGCCTCAAAACCACCCTTTCCCACTTGGCGCCGCGCCAGGCCCAAAAATGGCCATACGGCTGCAGATGGGTCCCCCGCCCAAAGAGCCAGCAGGGAAAAATATGCCTTGTTCTAAAGCTCTTTGGGAACCGCTTGCGTAGCCCCACAGACCTGGGGGCTGCAGGCTTTGCTGCTGCCTTCAGCCTCAAAACCACCCTTTCCCACTTGGCGCCGCGCCAGGCACAAAAATGGCCATACGGCTGGAGATGGGTCCCCCGCCCAAAGAGCCAGCAGGGAAAACTATGCCTTGTTCTAAAGCTCTTTGGGAACCGCTTGCGTAGCCCCACAGACCTGGGGCTGCAGGCTTTGCTGCTGCCTTCAGCCTCAAAGCCACCCTTTCCCACTTGGCACTGCGCCAGGCACAAAAATGGCCATACGGCTGGAGATGGGTCCCCCGCCCAAAGAGCCAGCAGGGAAAACTATGCCTTGTTCTAAAGCTCTTTGGGAACCGCTTGCGTAGCCCCACAGACCTGGGGGCTGCGGGCTTTCCTGCTGCCTTCAGCCTCAAAAACACCCTTTCCCACTTGGCGCCTGGCCAGGCACAAAAATGGCCATACGGCTGGAGATGGGTCCCCCGCCCAAAGAGCCAGCAGGGAAAACTATGCCTTGTTCTAAAGCTCTTTGGGAACCGCTTGCGTAGCCCCACAGACCTGGGGGCTGCAGGCTTTGCTGCTGCCTTCAGCCTCAAAGCCACCCTTTCCCACTTGGCGCCGCATCAGGCACAAAAATGGCCTATGGCTGGAGATGGGTCCCATGCCCAAAGAGCCAGCAAGGAAAACTATGCCTTGTTCTAAAGCTCTTTGGGAACCGCTTGCTTGGCCCCACAGACCTGGGGGCTGCGGGCTTTGCTGCTGCCTTCAGCCTCAAAACCACCCTTTCCCACTTGGCGCCGCGAAAGGCTCAAAAATGGCCATACGGCTGGAGATGGGTCCCCCGCCCAAAGAGCCAGCAGGGAAAACTATGCCTTGTTCTAAAGCTCTTTGGGAACCGCTTGCGTAGCCCCACAGACCTGGGGGCTGCAGGCTTTCCTGCTGCCTTCAGCCTCAAAGCCACCCTTTCCCACTTGGCGCTGCGCCAGGCACAAAAATGGCCATACGACTGGAGATGGGTCCCCCGCCCAAAGAGCCAGCAGGGAAAACTATGCCTTGTTCTAAAGCTCTTTGGGAACCGCTTGCGTAGCCCCACAGACCTGGGGGCTGCGGGCTTTCCTGCTGCCTTCAGCCTCAAAAACACCCTTTCCCACTTGGCGCCGGGCCAGGCACAAAAATGGCCATACGGCTGGAGATGGGTCCCCCGCCCAAAGAGCCAGCAGGGAAAACTATGCCTTGTTCTAAAGCTCTTTGGGAACCGCTTGCGTAGCCCCACAGACCTGGGGGCTGCAGGCTTTCCTGCTGCCTTCAGCCTCGACAGCACCCTTTCCCACTTGACGCCGCGCCAGGCACAAAAATGGCCATACGGCTGGAGATGGGTCCCCCGCCCAGAGAGCCAGCAGGGAAAATTATGCCTTGTTCTAAAGCTCTTTGGGAACCGCTTGTGTAGGCCCACAAACCTGGGGGCTGCAGGCTTTCCTGCTGCCTTCAGCCTCAAAGCCACCCTTTCCCACTTGGCGCCGGGCCAGGCACAAAAATGGCCATACGGCTGGAGATGGGTCCCCCGCCCAAAGAGCCAGCAGGGAAAACTATGCCTTGTTCTAAAGCTCTTTGGGAACCGCTTGCTTGGCCCCACAGACCTGGGGGCTGCAGGCTTTGCTGCTGCCTTCAGACTCGACACCACCCTTTCCCACCTGGCGCCGCGCCAGGCACAAAAATGGCCTATGGCTGGAGATGGGTCCCCCGCCCAAAGAGCCAGCAGGGAAAACTATGCCTTGTTCTAAAGCTCTTTGGGAACCGCTTGCATAGCCCCACAGACCTGGGGGCTGCGGGCTTTGCTGCTGCCTTCAGCCTCGACACCACCCTTTCCCACTTGGCGCCGCGCCAGGCACAAAAATGGCCATACGGCTGGAGATGGGTCCACCGCCCAAAGAGCCAGCAGGGAAAACTATGCCTTGTTCTAAAGCTCTTTGGGAACCGCTTGCATAGCCCGACAGACCTGGGGGCTGCAGGCTTTCCTGCTGTCTTCAGCCTCAAAGCCACCCTTTCCCACTTGGCGCCCTATCAGGCACAGAAATGGCCTATGGCTGGAGAAGGGTCCCCCGCCCAAAGAGCCAGCAGGGAAAACTATGCCTTGTTCTAAAGCTCTTTGGGAACCGCTTGCGTAGCCCCACAAACCTGGGGGCTGCAGGCTTTCCTGCTGCCTTCAGCCTCAAAGCCACCCTTTCCCACTTGACGCCGCGCCAGGCACAAAAATGGCCATACGGCTGGAGATGGGTCCCCCGCCCAAAGAGCCAGCAGGGAAAACTGTGCCTTGTTCTAAAGCTCTTTGGGAACCCCTTGCGTAGCCCCACAGACCTGGGGGCTGCAGGCTTTCCTGCTGCCTTCAGCCTCAAAACGACCCTTTGCCACTACGCACCGCGCCAGGCACAAAAATAGATAGACGGCTGGAGATGGGTCCCCCGCCCAAAGAGCCAGCAGGGAAAACTATGCCTTGTTCTAAAGCTCTTTGGGAACCGCTTGCGTAGCCCCACAGACCTGGGGGCTGCAGGCTTTCCTGCTGCCTTCAGCCTCGACAGCACCCTTTCCCACTTGGCGCCGCGCCAGGCACAAAAATGGCCATACGGCTGGAGATGGGTCCCCCGCCCAGAGAGCCAGGAGGGAAAATTATGCCTTGTTCTAAAGCTCTTTGGGAACCGCTTGCGTAGCCCCACAAACCTGGGGGCTGCAGGCTTTCCTGCTGCCTTCAGCCTCAAAGCCACCCTTTCCCACTTGGCGCCGCGCCAGGCACAAAAATGGCCATACGGCTGGAGATGGGTCCCCCGCCCAAAGAGCCAGCAGGGAAAACTATGCCTTGTTCTAAAGCTCTTTGGGAACCGCTTGCGTAGCCCCACAAACCTGGGGGCTGCAGGCTTTCCTGCTGCCTTCAGCCTCAAAGCCACCCTTTCCCACTTGGCGCCGGGCCAGGCACAAAAATGGCCATACGGCTGGAGATGGGTCCCCCGCCCAAAGAGCCATCAGGGAAAACTATGCCTTGTTCTAAAGCTCTTTGGGAACCGCTTGCGTAGCCCCACAGACCTGGGGGCTGCAGGCTTTCCTGCTGCCTTCAGCCTCAAAACCACCCTTTCCCACTTGGCGCCGCATCAGGCACAAAAATGGCCTATGGCTGGAGATGGGTCCCATGCCCAAAGAGCCATCAGGGAAAACTATGCCTTGTTCTAAAGCTCTTTGGGAACCGCTTGCGTAGCCCCACAGACCTGGGGGCTGCAGGCTTTGCTGCTGCCTTCAGCCTCGACACCACCCTTTCCCACTTGGCCCCTGGCCACGCACAAAAATGGCCATACGGCTGGAGATGGGTCCCCCGCCCAAAGAGCCAGCAGGGAAAACTATGCCTTGTTCTAAAGCTCTTTGGGAACCGCTTGCGTAGCCCCACAGACCTGGGGGCTGCAGGCTTTCCTGCTGCCTTCAGCCTCAAAGCCACCCTTTCCCACTTGGCGCCGCATCAGGCACAAAAATGGCCTATGGCTGGAGATGGGTCCCATGCCCAAAGAGCCAGCAAGGAAAACTATGCCTTGTTCTAAAGCTCTTTGGGAACCGCTTGCTTGGCCCCACAGACCTGGGGGCTGCGGGCTTTGCTGCTGCCTTCAGCCTCAAAACCACCCTTTCCCACTTGGCGCCGCGAAAGGCTCAAAAATGGCCATACGGCTGGAGATGGGTCCCCCGCCCAAAGAGCCGGCAGGGAAAACTATGCCTTGTTCTAAAGCTCTTTGGGAACCGCTTGCGTAGCCCCACAGACCTGGGGCTGCAGGCTTTGCTGCTGCCTTCAGCCTCAAAGCCACCCTTTCCCACTTGGCGCTGCGCCAGGCACAAAAATGGCCATACGACTGGAGATGGGTCCCCCGCCCAAAGAGCCAGCAGGGAAAACTATGCCTTGTTCTAAAGCTCTTTGGGAACCGCTTGCGTAGCCCCACAGACCTGGGGGCTGCGGGCTTTCCTGCTGCCTTCAGCCTCAAAAACACCCTTTCCCACTTGGCGCCGGGCCAGGCACAAAAATGGCCATACGGCTGGAGATGGGTCCCCCGCCCAAAGAGCCAGCAGGGAAAACTATGCCTTGTTCTAAAGCTCTTTGTGAACCGCTTGCGTAGCCGCACAGACCTGGGGGCTGCAGGCTTTCCTGCTGCCTTCAGCCTCGACAGCACCCTTTCCCACTTGACGCCGCGCCAGGCACAAAAATGGCCATACGACTGGAGATGGGTCCCCCGCCCAAAGAGCCAGCAGGGAAAATTATGCCTTGTTCTAAAGCTCTTTGGGAACCGCTTGTGTAGGCCCACAAACCTGGGGGCTGCAGGCTTTCCTGCTGCCTTCAGCCTCAAAGCCACCCTTTCCCACTTGGCGCCGGGCCAGGCACAAAAATGGCCATACGGCTGGAGATGGGTCCCCCGCCCAAAGAGCCAGCAGGGAAAACTATGCCTTGTTCTAAAGCTCTTTGGGAACCGCTTGCTTGGCCCCACAGACCTGGGGGCTGCAGGCTTTGCTGCTGCCTTCAGACTCGACACCACCCTTTCCCACCTGGCGCCGCGCCAGGCACAAAAATGGCCTATGGCTGGAGATGGGTCCCCCGCCCAAAGAGCCAGCAGGGAAAACTATGCCTTGTTCTAAAGCTCTTTGGGAACCGCTTGCATAGCCCCACAGACCTGGGGGCTGCGGGCTTTGCTGCTGCCTTCAGCCTCGACACCACCCTTTCCCACTTGGCGCCGCGCCAGGCACAAAAATGGCCATACGGCTGGAGATGGGTCCACCGCCCAAAGAGCCAGCAGGGAAAACTATGCCTTGTTCTAAAGCTCTTTGGGAACCGCTTGCATAGCCCGACAGACCTGGGGGCTGCGGGCTTTCCTGCTGTCTTCAGCCTCAAAGCCACCCTTTCCCACTTGGCGCCCTATCAGGCACAGAAGTGGCCTATGGCTGGAGATGGGTCCCCCGCCCAAAGAGCCAGCAGGGAAAACTATGCCTTGTTCTAAAGCTCTTTGGGAACCGCTTGCGTAGCCCCACAAACCTGGGGGCTGCAGGCTTTCCTGCTGCCTTCAGCCTCAAAGCCACCCTTTCCCACTTGGCGCCGCGCCAGGCACAAAAATGGCCATACGGCTGGAGATGGGTCCCCCGCCCAAAGAGCCAGCAGGGAAAACTGTGCCTTGTTCTAAAGCTCTTTGGGAACCCCTTGCGTAGCCCCACAGACCTGGGGGCTGCAGGCTTTCCTGCTGCCTTCAGCCTCAAAACGACCCTTTGCCACTACGCACCGCGCCAGGCACAAAAATAGATAGACGGCTGGAGATGGGTCCCCCGCCCAAAGAGCCAGCAGGGAAAACTATGCCTTGTTCTAAAGCTCTTTGGGAACCGCTTGCGTAGCCGCACAGACCTGGGGGCTGCAGGCTTTCCTGCTGCCTTCAGCCTCGACAGCACCCTTTCCCACTTGGCGCCGCGCCAGGCACAAAAATGGCCATACGGCTGGAGATGGGTCCCCGGCCCAGAGAGCCAGGAGGGAAAATTATGCCTTGTTCTAAAGCTCTTTGGGAACCGCTTGCGTAGCCCCACAAACCTGGGGGCTGCAGGTTTCCTGCTGCCTTCAGCCTCAAAGCCACCCTTTCCCACTTGGCGCCGCGCCAGGCACAAAAATGGCCATACGGCTGGAGATGGGTCCCCCGCCCAAAGAGCCAGCAGGGAAAACTATGCCTTGTTCTAAAGCTCTTTGGGAACCGCTTGCGTAGCCCCACAGACCTGGGGGCTGCAGGCTTTCCTGCTGCCTTCAGCCTCAAAGCCACCCTTTCCCACTTGGCGCCGCATCAGGCACAAAAATGGCCTATGGCTGGAGATGGGTCCCATGCCCAAAGAGCCAGCAAGGAAAACTATGCCTTGTTCTAAAGCTCTTTGGGAACCGCTTGCTTGGCCCCACAGACCTGGGGGCTGCGGGCTTTGCTGCTGCCTTCAGCCTCAAAACCACCCTTTCCCACTTGGCGCCGCGAAAGGCTCAAAAATGGCCATACGGCTGCAGATGGGTCCCCCGCCCAAAGAGCCAGCAGGGAAAACTATGCCTTGTTCTAAAGCTCTTTGGGAACCGCTTGCGTAGCCCCACAGACCTGGGGCTGCAGGCTTTGCTGCTGCCTTCAGCCTCAAAGCCACCCTTTCCCACTTGGCGCTGCGCCAGGCACAAAAATGGCCATACGACTGGAGATGGGTCCCCCGCCCAAAGAGCCAGCAGGGAAAACTATGCCTTGTTCTAAAGCTCTTTGGGAACCGCTTGCGTAGCCCCACAGACCTGGGGGCTGCGGGCTTTCCTGCTGCCTTCAGCCTCAAAAACACCCTTTCCCACTTGGCGCCGGGCCAGGCACAAAAATGGCCATACGGCTGGAGATGGGTCCCCCGCCCAAAGAGCCAGCAGGGAAAACTATGCCTTGTTCTAAAGCTCTTTGGGAACCGCTTGCGTAGCCCCACAGACCTGGGGGCTGCAGGCTTTCCTGCTGCCTTCAGCCTCGACAGCACCCTTTCCCACTTGACGCCGCGCCAGGCACAAAAATGGCCATACGGCTGGAGATGGGTCCCCCGCCCAGAGAGCCAGCAGGGAAAATTATGCCTTGTTCTAAAGCTCTTTGGGAACCGCTTGCGTAGCCCCACAGACCTGGGGGCTGCAGGCTTTCCTGCTGCCTTCAGCCTCAAAGCCACCCTTTCCCACTTGGCGCCGGGCCAGGCACAAAAATGGCCATACGGCTGGAGATGGGTCCCCCGCCCAAAGAGCCAGCAGGGAAAACTATGCCTTGTTCTAAAGCTCTTTGGGAACCGCTTGTTTGGCCCCACAGACCTGGGGGCTGCAGGCTTTGCTGCTGCCTTCAGACTCGACACCACCCTTTCCCACCTGGCGCCGCGCCAGGCACAAAAATGGCCTATGGCTGGAGATGGGTCCCCCGCCCAAAGAGCCAGCAGGGAAAACTATGCCTTGTTCTAAAGCTCTTTGGGAACCGCTTGCATAGCCCCACAGACCTGGGGGCTGCGGGCTTTGCTGCTGCCTTCAGCCTCGACACCACCCTTTCCCACTTGGCGCCGCGCCAGGCACAAAAATGGCCATACGGCTGGAGATGGGTCCACCGCCCAAAGAGCCAGCAGGGAAAACTATGCCTTGTTCTAAAGCTCTTTGGGAACCGCTTGCATAGCCCGACAGACCTGGGGGCTGCAGGCTTTCCTGCTGTCTTCAGCCTCAAAGCCACCCTTTCCCACTTGGCGCCCTATCAGGCACAGAAATGGCCTATGGCTGGAGATGGGTCCCCCGCCCAAAGAGCCAGCAGGGAAAACTATGCCTTGTTCTAAAGCTCTTTGGGAACCGCTTGCGTAGCCCCACAAACCTGGGGGCTGCAGGCTTTCCTGCTGCCTTCAGCCTCAAAGCCACCCTTTCCCACTTGGCGCCGCGCCAGGCACAAAAATGGCCATACGGCTGGAGATGGGTCCCCCGCCCAAAGAGCCAGCAGGGAAAACTGTGCCTTGTTCTAAAGCTCTTTGGGAACCCCTTGCGTAGCCCCACAGACCTGGGGGCTGCAGGCTTTCCTGCTGCCTTCAGCCTCAAAACGACCCTTTGCCACTACGCACCGCGCCAGGCACAAAAATAGATAGACGGCTGGAGATGGGTCCCCCGCCCAAAGAGCCAGCAGGGAAAACTATGCCTTGTTCTAAAGCTCTTTGGGAACCGCTTGCGTAGCCCCACAGACCTGGGGGCTGCAGGCTTTCCTGCTGCCTTCAGCCTCGACAGCACCCTTTCCAACTTGGCGCCGCGCCAGGCACAAAAATGGCCATACGGCTGGAGATGGGTCCCCCGCCCAGAGAGCCAGGAGGGAAAATTATGCCTTGTTCTAAAGCTCTTTGGGAACCGCTTGCGTAGCCCCACAAACCTGGGGGCTGCAGGCTTTCCTGCTGCCTTCAGCCTCAAAGCCACCCTTTCCCACTTGGCGCCGCGCCAGGCACAAAAATGGCCATACGGCTGGAGATGGGTCCCCCGCCCAAAGAGCCAGCAGGGAAAACTATGCCTTGTTCTAAAGCTCTTTGGGAACCGCTTGCGTAGCCCCACAAACCTGGGGGCTGCAGGCTTTCCTGCTGCCTTCAGCCTCAAAGCCACCCTTTCCCACTTGGCGCCGGGCCAGGCACAAAAATGGCCATACGGCTGGAGATGGGTCCCCCGCCCAAAGAGCCATCAGGGAAAACTATGCCTTGTTCTAAAGCTCTTTGGGAACCGCTTGCGTAGCCCCACAGACCTGGGGGCTGCAGGCTTTCCTACTGCCTTCAGCCTCAAAACCACCCTTTCCCACTTGGCGCCGCATCAGGCACAAAAATGGCCTATGGCTGGAGATGGGTCCCATGCCCAAAGAGCCAGCAGGGAAAACTATGCCTTGTTCTAAAGCTCTTTGGGAACCGCTTGCTTGGCCCCACAGACATGGGGGCTGCAGGCTTTGCTGCTGCCTTCAGCCTCGACACCACCCTTTCCCACTTGGCCCCTGGCCACGCACAAAAATGGCCATACGGCTGGAGATGGGTCCCCCGCCCAAAGAGCCAGCAGGGAAAACTATGCCTTGTTCTAAAGCTCTTTGGGAACCGCTTGCGTAGCCGCACAGACCTGGGGGCTGCAGGCTTTCCTGCTGCCTTCAGCCTCGACAGCACCCTTTCCCACTTGACGCCGCGCCAGGCACAAAAATGGCCATACGGCTGGAGATGGGTCCCCCGCCCAGAGAGCCAGCAGGGAAAATTATGCCTTGTTCTAAAGCTCTTTGGGAACCGCTTGCGTAGCCCCACAGACCTGGGGGCTGCAGGCTTTCCTGCTGCCTTCAGCCTCAAAGCCACCCTTTCCCACTTGGCGCCGGGCCAGGCACAAAAATGGCCATACGGCTGGAGATGGGTCCCCCGCCCAAAGAGCCAGCAGGGAAAACTATGCCTTGTTCTAAAGCTCTTTGGGAACCGCTTGCTTGGCCCCACAGACCTGGGGGCTGCAGGCTTTGCTGCTGCCTTCAGACTCGACACCACCCTTTCCCACCTGGCGCCGCGCCAGGCACAAAAATGGCCTATGGCTGGAGATGGGTCCCCCGCCCAAAGAGCCAGCAGGGAAAACTATGCCTTGTTCTAAAGCTCTTTGGGAACCGCTTGCATAGCCCCACAGACCTGGGGGCTGCGGGCTTTGCTGCTGCCTTCAGCCTCGACACCACCCTTTCCCACTTGGCGCCGCGCCAGGCACAAAAATGGCCATACGGCTGGAGATGGGTCCACCGCCCAAAGAGCCAGCAGGGAAAACTATGCCTTGTTCTAAAGCTCTTTGGGAACCGCTTGCATAGCCCGACAGACCTGGGGGCTGCAGGCTTTCCTGCTGTCTTCAGCCTCAAAGCCACCCTTTCCCACTTGGCGCCCTATCAGGCACAGAAATGGCCTATGGCTGGAGATGGGTCCCCCGCCCAAAGAGCCAGCAGGGAAAACTATGCCTTGTTCTAAAGCTCTTTGGGAACCGCTTGCGTAGCCCCACAAACCTGGGGGCTGCAGGCTTTCCTGCTGCCTTCAGCCTCAAAGCCACCCTTTCCCACTTGGCGCCGCGCCAGGCACAAAAATGGCCATACGGCTGGAGATGGGTCCCCCGCCCAAAGAGCCAGCAGGGAAAACTGTGCCTTGTTCTAAAGCTCTTTGGGAACCCCTTGCGTAGCCCCACAGACCTGGGGGCTGCAGGCTTTCCTGCTGCCTTCAGCCTCAAAACGACCCTTTGCCACTACGCACCGCGCCAGGCACAAAAATAGATAGACGGCTGGAGATGGGTCCCCCGCCCAAAGAGCCAGCAGGGAAAACTATGCCTTGTTCTAAAGCTCTTTGGGAACCGCTTGCGTAGCCCCACAGACCTGGGGGCTGCAGGCTTTCCTGCTGCCTTCAGCCTCGACAGCACCCTTTCCAACTTGGCGCCGCGCCAGGCACAAAAATGGCCATACGGCTGGAGATGGGTCCCCCGCCCAGAGAGCCAGGAGGGAAAATTATGCCTTGTTCTAAAGCTCTTTGGGAACCGCTTGCGTAGCCCCACAAACCTGGGGGCTGCAGGCTTTCCTGCTGCCTTCAGCCTCAAAGCCACCCTTTCCCACTTGGCGCCGCGCCAGGCACAAAAATGGCCATACGGCTGGAGATGGGTCCCCCGCCCAAAGAGCCAGCAGGGAAAACTATGCCTTGTTCTAAAGCTCTTTGGGAACCGCTTGCGTAGCCCCACAAACCTGGGGGCTGCAGGCTTTCCTGCTGCCTTCAGCCTCAAAGCCACCCTTTCCCACTTGGCGCCGGGCCAGGCACAAAAATGGCCATACGGCTGGAGATGGGTCCCCCGCCCAAAGAGCCATCAGGGAAAACTATGCCTTGTTCTAAAGCTCTTTGGGAACCGCTTGCGTAGCCCCACAGACCTGGGGGCTGCAGGCTTTCCTGCTGCCTTCAGCCTCAAAACCACCCTTTCCCACTTGGCGCCGCATCAGGCACAAAAATGGCCTATGGCTGGAGATGGGTCCCATGCCCAAAGAGCCAGCAGGGAAAACTATGCCTTGTTCTAAAGCTCTTTGGGAACCGCTTGCTTGGCCCCACAGACATGGGGGCTGCAGGCTTTGCTGCTGCCTTCAGCCTCGACACCACCCTTTCCCACTTGGCCCCTGGCCACGCACAAAAATGGCCATACGGCTGGAGATGGGTCCCCCGCCCAAAGAGCCAGCAGGGAAAACTATGCCTTGTTCTAAAGCTCTTTGGGAACCGCTTGCGTAGCCCCACAGACCTGGGGGCTGCAGGCTTTCCTGCTGCCTTCAGCCTCGACAGCACCCTTTCCCTCTTGGCGCCGCGCCAGGCACAAAAATGGCCATACGGCTGGAGATGGGTCCCCCGCCCAGAGAGCCAGCAGGGAAAACTATGCCTTGTTCTAAAGCTCTTTGGGAACCGCTTGCGTAGCCCCACAAACCTGGGGGCTGCAGGCTTTCCTGCTGCCTTCAGCCTCAAAGCCACCCTTTCCCACTTGGCGCCGCGCCAGGCACAAAAATGGCCATACGGCTGGAGATGGGTCCCCCGCCCAAAGAGCCAGCAGGGAAAACTATGCCTTGTTCTAAAGCTCTTTGGGAACCGCTTGCGTAGCCCCACAAACCTGGGGGCTGCAGGCTTTCCTGCTGCCTTCAGCCTCAAAGCCACCCTTTCCCACTTGGCGCCGGGCCAGGCACAAAAATGGCCATACGGCTGGAGATGGGTCCCCCGCCCAAAGAGCCATTAGGGAAAACTATGCCTTGTTCTAAAGCTCTTTGGGAACCGCTTGCGTAGCCCCACAGACCTGGGGGCTGCAGGCTTTCCTGCTGCCTTCAGCCTCAAAACCACCCTTTCCCACTTGGCGCCGCATCAGGCACAAAAATGGCCTATGGCTGGAGATGGGTCCCATGCCCAAAGAGCCAGCAGGGAAAACTATGCCTTGTTCTAAAGCTCTTTGGGAACCGCTTGCGTAGCCCCACAGACCTGGGGGCTGCGGGCTTTGCTGCTGCCTTCAGCCTCGACACCACCCTTTCCCACTTGGCCCCTGGCCACGCACAAAAATGGCCATACGGCTGGAGATGGGTCCCCCGCCCAAAGAGCCAGCAGGGAAAACTATGCCTTGTTCTAAAGCTCTTTGGGAACCGCTTGCGTAGCCCCACAGACCTGGGGGCTGCAGGCTTTCCTGCTGCCTTCAGCCTCGACAGCACCCTTTCCCACTTGGCGCTGCGCCAGGCACAAAAATGGCCATACGGCTGGAGATGGGTCCCCCGCCCTGAGAGCCAGCAGGGAAAATTATGCCTTCTTCTAAAGCTCTTTCGGAACAGCTTGCGTAGCCCCACAGACCTGGGGGCTGCGGGCTTTCCTGCTGCCTTCAGCCTCAAAGCCACCCTTTCCCACTTGGCGCCGCATCAGGCACAAAAATGGCCTATGGCTGGATATGGGTCCCATGCCCTAAGAGCCAGCTGGGAAAACTATGCCTTGTTCTAAAGCTCTTTGGGAACCGCTTGCGTAGCCCCACAGACCTGGGGGCTGCAGGCTTTGCTGCTGCCTTCAGCCTCAAAGCCACCCTTTCCCACTTGGCGTCGCGCCAGGCACAAAAATGGCCTATGGCTGGAGATGGGTCCCATGCCCAAAGAGCCAGCAGGGAAAACTATGCCTTGTTCTAAAGCTCTTTGGGAACCGCTTGCTTGGCCCCACAGACCTGGGGGCTGCAGGCTTTCCTGCTGCCTTCAGACTCGACACCACCCTTTCCCACCTGGCGCCGCGCCAGGCACAAAAATGGCCATACGGCTGAAGATGGGTCCCATGCCCTTAGAGCCATCAGGGAAAACTATGCCTTGTTCTAAAGCTCTTTGGGAACCGCTTGCGTAGCCCCACAAACCTGGGGGCTGCAGGCTTTCCTGCTGCCTTCAGCCTCAAAGCCACCCTTTCCCACTTAGCGCCGCACCAGGCACAAAAATGGCCATACGGCTGGAGATGGGTCCCCCGCCCAAAGAGCCAGCAGGGAAAACTATGCCTTGTTCTAAAGCTCTTTGGGAACCGCTTGCATAGCCCCACAGACCTGGGGGCTGCGGGCTTTCCTGCTGCCTTCAGCCTCAAAGCCACCCTTTCACACTACGCACCGCGCCAGGCACAAAAATGGCCATACGACTGGAGATGGGTCCCCCGCCCAAAGAGCCAGCAGGGAAAACTATGCCTTGTTCTAAAGCTCTTTGGGAACCGCTTGCTTGGCCCCACAGACCTGGGGGCTGCGGGCTTTCCTGCTGCCTTCAGCCTCGACACCACCCTTTCCCACTTGTCGCCGCGCTAGGCACAAAAATGGTCTATGGCTCGAGATGGGTCCCCCGCCCAAAGAGCCAGCAGGGAAAACTATGCCTTGTTCTAAAGCTCTTTGGGAACCGCTTGCGTAGCCCCACAGACCTGGGGGCTGCAGGCTTTCCTGCTGCCTTCAGCCTCAAAGCCACCCTTTCCCACTTGGCGCCCGATCAGGCACAAAAATGGCCTATGGCTGGAGATGGGTCCCATGCCCAAAGAGCCAGCAGGGAAAACTATACCTTGTTCTAAAGCTCTTTGGGAACCGCTTGCGTAGCCCCACAGACCTGGGGGCTGCAGGCTTTCCTGCTACCTTCAGCCTCAAAGCCACCCTTTCCCACTTGGCGCCGCATCAGGCACTAAAATGGCCTATGGCTGGAGATGGGTCCCATGCCAAAAGAGCCAGCAAGGAAAACTGTGCCTTGTTCTAAAGCTCTTTGGGAACCGCTTGCGTAGCCCCACAGACCTGGGGGCTGTGGGCCTTCCTGCTGCCTTCAGCCTCGACACCACCCTTTCCCACTTGGCCCCTGGCCATGCACAAAAATGGCCATACGGCTGGAGATGGGTCCCCCGCCCAAAGAGCCAGCAGGGAAAACTATGCCTTGTTCTAAAGCTCTTTGGGAACCGCTTGCGTAGCCCCACAGACCTGGGGGCTGCAGGCTTTGCTCCTGCCTTCAGCCTCAAAGCCACCCTTTCCCACTTGGCGCCGCGCCAGGCTCAAAAATGGCCATACGAGTGGAGATGTTTCCCCCGCCCAAAGAGCCAGCAGGGAAAACTGTGCCTTGTTCTAAAGCTCTTTGGGAACCGCTTGTGTAGCCGCACAGACCTGGGGGCTGCGGGCTTTCCTGCTGCCTTCAGCCTCAAAGCCACCCTTTCCCACTTGGCGCCGCATCAGGCACAAAAATGGCCTATGGCTGGAGATGGGTCCCCCGCCCAAAGAGCCAGCAGGGAAAACTATGCCTTGTTCTAAAGCTCTTTGGGAACCGCTTGCGTAGCCCCACAGACCTGGGGGCTGCAGGCTTTGCTGCTGCCTTCAGCCTCAAAACCACCCTTTCCCACCTGGCGCCGCGCCAGGCACAAAAATGGCCTATGGCTGGAGATGGGTCCCATGCCCAAAGAGCCAGCAAGGAAAACTATGCCTTGTTCTAAAGCTCTTTGGGAACCGCTTGCGTAGCCCCACAAACCTGGGGGCTGCAGGCTTTCCTGCTGCCTTCAGCCTCAAAGCCACCCTTTCCCACTTGGCGCCGGGCCAGGCACAAAAATGGCCATACGGCTGGAGATGGGTCCCCCGCCCAAAGAGCCATCAGGGAAAACTATGCCTTGTTCTAAAGCTCTTTGGGAACCGCTTGCGTAGCCCCACAGACCTGGGGGCTGCAGGCTTTCCTGCTGTCTTCAGCCTCAAAGCCACCCTTTCCCACTTGGCGCCCTATCAGGCACAAAAATGGCCATACGGCTGGAGATGGGTCCCCCGCCCAAAGAGCCAGCAGGGAAAACTATGCCTTGTTCTAAAGCTCTTTGGGAACCGCTTGCGTAGCCCCACAGACCTGGGGGCTGCGGGCTTTCCTGCTGCCTTCAGCCTCAAAGCCACCCTTTCCCACTTGGCGCCGGGCCAGGCACAAAAATGGCCATACGGCTGGAGATGGGTCCCCCGCCCAAAGAGCCAGCAGGGAAAACTATGCCTTGTTCTAAAGCTCTTTGGGAACCGCTTGCGTAGCCCCACAGACCTGGGGGCTGCAGGCTTTGCTGCTGCCTTAAGCCTCAAAGCCACCCTTTCCCACTTGGCGCCGCATCAGGCACAAAAATGGCCTATGGCTGGAGATTGGTCCCCCGCCCAAAGAGCCAGCAGGGAAAATTATGCCTTGTTCTAAAGCTCTTTGGGAACCGCTTGCGTAGCCCCACAGACCTGGGGGCTGCAGGCTTTCCTGCTGCCTTCAGCCTCAAAGCCAGCCTTTCCCACTTGGCGTCGCGCCAGGCACAAAAATGGCCTATGGCTGGAGATGGGTCCCATGCCCAAAGAGCCAGCAGGGAAAACTATGCCTTGTTCTAAAGCTCTTTGGGAACCGCTTGCTTGGCCCCACAGACCTGGGGGCTGCAGGCTTTGCTGCTGCCTTCAGACTCGACACCACCCTTTCCCACCTGGCGCCGCGCCAGGCAAAAAAATGGCCTATGGCTGGAGATGGGTCCCATGCCCAAAGAGCCAGCTGGGAAAATATGCCTTGTTCTAAAGCTCTTTGGGAACCGCTTGCGTAGCCCCACAGACCTTAGGGCTGCAGGCTTTGCTGCTGCCTTCAGCCTCAAAGCCACCCTTTCCCACTTGGCGCCGCGCCAGGCACAAAAATGGCCATACGGCTGGAGATGGGTCCCCCGCCCAAAGAGCCAGCAGGGAAAATTATGCCTTGTTCTAAAGCTCTTTGGGAACCGCTTGCATAGCCCCACAGACCTGGGGGCTGCAGGCTTTCCTGCTGTCTTCAGCCTCAAAACCACCCTTTCCCACTTGGCTCCACGCCAGGCACAAAAATGGCCATACGGCTGGAGATGGGTCCCCCGCCCAAAGAGCCAGCAAGGAAAACTATGCCTTGTTCTAAAGCTCTTTGGGAACCGCTTGCATAGCCCCACAGACCTGGGGGCTGCGGGCTTTCCTGCTGCCTTCAGCCTCAAAGCCACCCTTTCACACTACGCACCGCGCCAGGCACAAAAATGGCCATACGACTGGAGATGGGTCCCCCGCCTAAAGAGCCAGCAGGGAAAACTATGCCTTGTTCTAAAGCTCTTTGGGAACCGCTTGCTTGGCCCCACAGACCTGGGGGCTGCGGGCTTTCCTGCTGCCTTCAGCCTCGACACCACCCTTTCCCACTTGTCGCCGCGCTAGGCACAAAAATGGTCTATGGCTCGAGATGGGTCCCCCGCCCAAAGAGCCAGCAGGGAAAACTATGCCTTGTTCTAAAGCTCTTTGGGAACCGCTTGCGTAGCCCCACAGACCTGGGGGCTGCAGGCTTTCCTGCTGCCTTCAGCCTCAAAGCCACCCTTTCCCACTTGGCGCCCGATCAGGCACAAAAATGGCCTATGGCTGGAGATGGGTCCCATGCCCAAAGAGCCAGCAGGGAAAACTATACCTTGTTCTAAAGCTCTTTGGGAACCGCTTGCGTAGCCCCACAGACCTGGGGGCTGCAGGCTTTCCTGCTACCTTCAGCCTCAAAGCCACCCTTTCCCACTTGGCGCCGCATCAGGCACTAAAATGGCCTATGGCTGGAGATGGGTCCCATGCCAAAAGAGCCAGCAAGGAAAACTGTGCCTTGTTCTAAAGCTCTTTGGGAACCGCTTGCGTAGCCCCACAGACCTGGGGGCTGCAGGCTTTGCTGCTGCATTCAGCCTCAAAGCCACCCTTTCCCACTTGGCGTCGCGCTAGGCACAAAAATGGCGTATGGCTGGAGATGGGTCCCATGCCCTAAGAGCCAGCTGGGAAAACTATGCCTTGTTCTAAAGCTCTTTGGGAACCACTTGCGTAGCCCCACAGACCTGGGGGCTGTGGGCCTTCCTGCTGCCTTCAGCCTCGACACCACCCTTTCCCACTTGGCCCCTGGCCATGCACAAAAATGGCCATACGGCTGGAGATGGGTCCCCCGCCCAAAGAGCCAGCAGGGAAAACTATGCCTTGTTCTAAAGCTCTTTGGGAACCGCTTGCGTAGCCCCACAGACCTGGGGGCTGCAGGCTTTGCTCCTGCCTTCAGCCTCAAAGCCACCCTTTCCCACTTGGCGCTGCGCCAGGCTCAAAAATGGCCATACGAGTGGAGATGTTTCCCCCGCCCAAAGAGCCAGCAGGGAAAACTGTGCCTTGTTCTAAAGCTCTTTGGGAACCGCTTGTGTAGCCGCACAGACCTGGGGGCTGCAGGCTTTCCTGCTGCCTTCAGCCTCAAAGCCACCCTTTCCCACTTGGCGCCGCATCAGGCACAAAAATGGCCTATGGCTGGAGATGGGTCCCCCGCCCAAAGAGCCAGCAGGGAAAACTATGCCTTGTTCTAAAGCTCTTTGGGAACCGCTTGCGTAGCCCCACAGACCTGGGGGCTGCAGGCTTTGCTGCTGCCTTCAGCCTCAAAACCACCCTTTCCCACCTGGCGCCGCGCCAGGCACAAAAATGGCCTATGGCTGGAGATGGGTCCCATGCCCAAAGAGCCAGCAAGGAAAACTATGCCTTGTTCTAAAGCTCTTTGGGAACCGCTTGCGTAGCCCCACAAACCTGGGGGCTGCAGGCTTTCCTGCTGCCTTCAGCCTCAAAGCCACCCTTTCCCACTTGGCGCCGGGCCAGGCACAAAAATGGCCATACGGCTGGAGATGGGTCCCCCGCCCAAAGAGCCATCAGGGAAAACTATGCCTTGTTCTAAAGCTCTTTGGGAACCGCTTGCGTAGCCCCACAGACCTGGGGGCTGCAGGCTTTCCTGCTGTCTTCAGCCTCAAAGCCACCCTTTCCCACTTGGCGCCCTATCAGGCACAAAAATGGCCATACGGCTGGAGATGGGTTCCCCGCCCAAAGAGCCAGCAGGGAAAACTATGCCTTGTTCTAAAGCTCTTTGGGAACCGCTTGCGTAGCCCCACAGACCTGGGGGCTGCGGGCTTTCCTGCTGCCTTCAGCCTCAAAGCCACCCTTTCCCACTTGGCGCCGGGCCAGGCACAAAAATGGCCATACGGCTGGAGATGGGTCCCCCGCCCAAAGAGCCAGCAGGGAAAACTATGCCTTGTTCTAAAGCTCTTTGGGAACCGCTTGCGTAGCCCCACAGACCTGGGGGCTGCAGGCTTTGCTGCTGCCTTAAGCCTCAAAGCCACCCTTTCCCACTTGGCGCCGCATCAGGCACAAAAATGGCCTATGGCTGGAGATTGGTCCCCCGCCCAAAGAGCCAGCAGGGAAAATTATGCCTTGTTCTAAAGCTCTTTGGGAACCGCTTGTGTAGCCCCACAGACCTGGGGGCTGCAGGCTTTCCTGCTGCCTTCAGCCTCAAAGCCAGCCTTTCCCACTTGGCGTCGCGCCAGGCACAAAAATGGCCTATGGCTGGAGATGGGTCCCATGCCCAAAGAGCCAGCAGGGAAAACTATGCCTTGTTCTAAAGCTCTTTGGGAACCGCTTGCTTGGCCCCACAGACCTGGGGGCTGCAGGCTTTGCTGCTGCCTTCAGACTCGACACCACCCTTTCCCACCTGGCGCCGCGCCAGGCAAAAAAATGGCCTATGGCTGGAGATGGGTCCCATGCCCAAAGAGCCAGCTGGGAAAATATGCCTTGTTCTAAAGCTCTTTGGGAACCGCTTGCGTAGCCCCACAGACCTTAGGGCTGCAGGCTTTGCTGCTGCCTTCAGCCTCAAAGCCACCCTTTCCCACTTGGCGCCGCGCCAGGCACAAAAATGGCCATACGGCTGGAGATGGGTCCCCCGCCCAAAGAGCCAGCAGGGAAAATTATGCCTTGTTCTAAAGCTCTTTGGGAACCGCTTGCATAGCCCCACAGACCTGGGGGCTGCAGGCTTTCCTGCTGTCTTCAGCCTCAAAACCACCCTTTCCCACTTGGCTCCACGCCAGGCACAAAAATGGCCATACGGCTGGAGATGGGTCCCCCGCCCAAAGAGCCAGCAAGGAAAACTATGCCTTGTTCTAAAGCTCTTTGGGAACCGCTTGCGTAGCCCCACAGACCTGGGGGCTGCGGGCTTTCCTGCTGCCTTCAGCCTCGACACCACCCTTTCCCACTACGCACCGCGCCAGGCATAAAAATAGCCATACGACTGGAGATGGGTCCCCCGCCCAAGGAGCCAGCAGGGAAAACTATGCCTTGTTCTAAAGCTCTTTGGGAACCGCTTGCGTAGCCCCACAGACCTGGGGGCTGCAGGCTTTGCTGCTGCCTTCAGCCTCAAAGCCACCCTTTCCCACTTGGCGCCGCATCAGGCACAAAAATGGCCTATGGCTGGAGATGGGTCCCATGCCCAAAGACCCAGCAAGGAAAACTATGCCTTGTTCTAAAGCTCTTTGGGAACCGCTTGCGTAGCCCCACAGACCTGGGGGCTGCAGGCTTTGCTGCTGCCTTCAGCCTCAAAGCCACCCTTTCCCACTTGGCGCCGCGGTAGGCCCAAAAATGGCCATACGGCTGCAGATGGGTCCCCTGCCCAAAGAGCCAGCAGGGAAAACTATGCCTTCTTCTAAAGCTCTTTGGGAACCGCTTGCATAGCCCCACAGACCTCGGGGCTGTGGGCCTTCCTGCTGCCTTCAGCCTCGACACCACCCTTTCCCACTTGGCCCCTGGCCACGCACAAAAATGGCCATACGGCTGGAGATGTGTCCCTCGCCCAAAGAGCCAGCAGGGAAAACTATGCCTTGTTCTAAAGCTCTTTGGGAACCGCTTGCGTAGCCGCACAGACCTGGGGGCTGCAGGCTTTCCTGCTGCCTTCAGCCTCGACAGCACCCTTTCCCACTTGGCGCCGCGCCAGGCACAAAAATGGCCATATGGCTGGAGATGGGTCCCCCGCCCAGAGAGCCAGGGGGGAAAATTATGCCTTGTTCTAAAGCTCTTTGGGAACCGCTTGCGTAGCCCCACAGACCTGGGGGCTGCGGGCTTACCTGCTGCCTTCAGCCTCAAAGCCACCCTTTCCCACTTGGCACCGCATCAGGCACAAAAATGGCCTATGGCTGGAAATGTGTCCCATGCCCAAAGAGCCAGCAGGGAAAACTATGCCTTGTTCTAAAGCTCTTTGGGAACCGCTTGCGTAGCCCCACAGACCTGGGGGCTGCAGGCTTTGCTGCTGCCTTCAGCCTCAAAGCCACCCTTTCCCACTGGGCGTCGCGCCAGGCACAAAAATGGCCATACGGCTGGAGATGGGTCCCCCGCCCAAAGAGCCAGCAGGGAAAACTATGCCTTGTTCTAAAGCTCTTTGGGAACCGCTTGCGTAGCCCCACAGATCTGGGGGCTGCGGGCTTTCCTGCTGCCTTCAGCCTCAAAGCCACCCTTTCCCACTTGGCGCCGCATCAGGCACAAAAATGGCCATACGGCTGGAGATGGGTCCCCCGCCCAAAGAGCCAGCAGGGAAAACTATGCCTTGTTCTAAAGCTCTTTGGGAACCGCTTGCGTAGCCCCACAGACCTGGGGGCTGCGGGCTTTCCTGCTGCCTTCAGCCACGACACCACCCTTTCCCACTACGCACCGCGCCAGGCATAAAAATAACCATACGACTGGAGATGGGTCCCCCGCCCAAGGAGCCAGCAGGGAAAACTATGCCTTGTTCTAAAGCTCTTTGGGAACCGCTTGCGTAGCCCCACAGACCTGGGGGCTGCAGGCTTTGCTGCTGCCTTCAGCCTCAAAGCCACCCTTTCCCACTTGGCGCTGCGCCAGGCACAAAAATGGCCGTATGGCTGGAGATGGGTCCCCCGCCCAAAGAGCCAGCAGGGAAAACTATGCCTTGTTCTAAAGCTCTTTGGGAACCGCTTGCGTAGCCCCACAGACCTGGGGGCTGCGGGCTTTCCTGCTGCCTTCAGCCTCAAAGCCACCCTTTCCCACTTGGCGCCGCGCCAGGCACAAAAATGGCCATACGGCTGGAGATGGGTCCCCCGCCCAAAGAGCCAGCAGGGAAATCCTGGCCTTGTTCTAAAGCACTTTGGGAACCGCTTGCGTAGCCCCACAGACCTGGGGGCTGCGGGCTTTCCTGCTGCCTTCAGCCTCAAAGCCACCCTTTCCCACTTGGCGCCGCATCAGGCACAAAAATGGCCTATGGCTGGAGATGGGTCCCATGCCCAAAGAGCCAGCAAGGAAAACTATGCCTTGTTCTAAAGCTCTTTGGGAACCGCTTGCGTAGCCCCACAGACCTGGGGGCTGCAGGCTTTGCTGCTGCCTTCAGCCTCAAAGCCACCCTTTCCCACTTGGCGCCGCGGTAGGCACAAAAATGGTCTATGGCTGGAGATGGGTCCCCCGCCCAGAGAGCCAGCAGGGAAAACTATGCCTTGTTCTAAAGCTCTTTGGGAACCGCTTGCGTAGCCCCACAGACCTGGGGGCTGCGGGCTTTCCTGCTGCCTTCAGACTCGACACCACCCTTTCCCACTTGGCGCCGCGCCAGGCCCAAAAATGGCCATACGGCTGCAGATGGGTCCCCCGCCCAAAGAACAAGCAGGGAAAACTATGCCTTGTTCTAAAGCTCTTTGGGAACCACTTGCATAGCCCCACAGACCTGGGGGCTGCGGGCTTTCCTGCTGCCTTCAGCCTCGACACCACCCTTTCCCACTTGGCACCGCCCCAGGCATAAAAATGGCCTATGGCTGGAGATGGGTCCCCCGCCCAAAGAGCCGGCAGGGAAAACTATGCCTTGTTCTAAAGCTCTTTGGGAACCGCTTGCGTAGCCGCACAGACCTGGGGGCTGCAGGCTTTGCTGCTGCCTTCAGCCTCAAAACCACCCTTTCCCACTTGGCGCCGCGCCAGGCACAAAAATGGCCACACGGCTGGAGATGGGTCCCCCGCCCAAAGAGCCAGCAGGGAAAACTATGCCTTGTTCTAAAGCTCTTTGGGAACCGCTTGCGTAGCCCCAAAGACCTGGGGGCTGCAGGTTTTGCTCCTGCCTTCAGCCTCGACACCACCCTTTCCTACTTGGCCCCTGGCCACGCACAAAAATGGCCATACGGCTGGAGATGGGTCCCCCGCCCAAAGAGCCAGCAGGGAAAACTATGCCTTGTTCTAAAGCTCTTTGGGAACCGCTTGCGTAGCCCCACAGACCTGGGGGCTGTGGGCTTTCCTGCTGCCTTCAGCCTCAAAGCCACCCTTTCCCACTTTGCGCCGCATCAGGCACAAAAATGGCCATACGACTGGAGATGGGTCCCCCGCCCAAAGAACCAGCAGGGAAAACTATGCCTTGTTCTAAAGCTCTTTGGGAACCGCTTGCGTAGCCCCACAGACCTGGGGGCTGCGGGCTTTCCTGCTGCCTTCAGCCTCGACACCACCCTTTCCCACTACGCACCGCGCCAGGCATAAAAATAGCCATACGACTGGAGATGGGTCCCCCGCCCAAGGAGCCAGCAGGGAAAACTATGCCTTGTTCTAAAGCTCTTTGGGAACCGCTTGCGTAGCCCCACAGACCTGGGGGCTGCAGGCTTTGCTGCTGCCTTCAGCCTCAAAGCCACCCTTTCCCACTTGGCGCTGCGCCAGGTACAAAAATGGCCATATGGCTGGAGATGGGTCCCCCGCCCAAAGAGCCAGCAGGGAAAACTATGCCTTGTTCTAAAGCTCTTTGTGAACCGCTTGCGTAGCCCCACAGACCTGGGGGCTGCGGGCTTTCCTGCTGCCTTCAGCCTCAAAGCCACCCTTTCCCACTTGGCGCCGCGCCAGGCACAAAAATGGCCATACGGCTGGAGATGGGTCCCCCGCCCAAAGAGCCAGCATGGAAAACTATGCCTTGTTCTAAAGCTCTTTGGGAACCGCTTGCGTAGCCCCACAGACCTGGGGGGTGTGGGCTTTCCTGCTGCCTTCAGCCTCAAAGCCACCCTTTCCCACTTGGCGCCGCACCAGGCACAAAAATGGCCATACGGCTCGAGATGGGTCCCATGCCCAAAGAGCCAGCAGGGAAAACTATGCCTTGTTCTAAAGCACTTTGGGAACCGCTTCCATAGCCCCACAGACCTGGGGGCTGCAGGCTTTGCTGCTGCCTTCAGCCTCAAAGCCACCCTTTCCCACTTGGCGCCGCATCAGGCACAAAAATGGCCTATGGCTGGAGATGGGTCCCATGCCCAAAGACCCAGCAAGGAAAACTATGCCTTGTTCTAAAGCTCTTTGGGAACCGCTTGCGTAGCCCCACAGACCTGGGGGCTGCAGGCTTTGCTGCTGCATTAAGCCTCAAAGCCACCCTTTCCCACTTGGCGCCGCGGTAGGCACAAAAATGGTCTATGGCTGGAGATGGGTCCCATGCCGAAAGAGCCAGCAGGGAAAATTATGCCTTCTTCTAAAGCTCTTTGGGAACCGCTTGCATAGCCCCACAGACCTGGGGGCTGTGGGCCTTCCTGCTGCCTTCAGCCTCGACACCACCCTTTCCCACTTGGCCCCTGGCCACGCACAAAAATGGCCATACGGCTGGAGATGTGTCCCTCGCCCAAAGAGCCAGCAGGGAAAACTATGCCTTGTTCTAAAGCTCTTTGGGAACCGCTTGCGTAGCCGCACAGACCTGGGGGCTGCAGGCTTTGCTGCTGCCTTCAGCCTCAAAGCCACCCTTTCCCACTGGGCGTCGCGCCAGGCACAAAAATGGCCTATGGCGGGAGATGGGTCCCCCGCCCAAAGAGCCAGCAGGGAAAACTATGCCTTGTTCTAAAGCTCTTTGGGAACCGCTTGCGTAGCCCCACAGACCTGGGGGCTGCGGGCTTTCCTGCTGCCTTCAGACTCGACACCACCCTTTCCCACTTAGCGCCGCGCCAGGCCCAAAAATGGCCATACGGCTGCAGATGGGTCCCCCGCCCAAAGAACAAGCCGGGAAAACTATGCCTTGTTCTAAAGCTCTTTGGGAACCGCTTGCGTAGCCCCACAGACCTGGGGGCTGCGGGCTTTCCTGCTGCCTTCAGCCTCAAAGCCACCCTTTCCCACTTGGCGCCGCCCCAGGCATAAAAATGGCCTACGGCTGGAGATGGGTCCCCCGCCCAAAGAGCCAGCAGGGAAAACTATGCCTTGTTCTAAAGCTCTTTGGGAACCGCTTGCGTAGCCCCACAGACCTGGGGGCTGCGGGCTTTCCTGCTGCCTTCAGCCTCAAAACCACCCTTTCCCACTTGGCGCCGCATCAGGCACAAAAATGGCCATACGGCTGGAGATGGGTCCCCCACCCAAAGAGCCAGCAGGGAAAACTATGCCTTGTTCTAAAGCTCTTTGGGAACCGCTTGCGTAGCCCCACAGACCTGGGGCTGCAGGCTTTGCTGCTGCCTTCAGCCTCAAAGCCACCCTTTCCCACTTGGCGCTGCGCCAGGCACAAAAATGGCCTATGGCTGGAGATGGGTCCCCCGCCCAAAGAGCCAGCAGGGAAAACTATGCCTTGTTCTAAAGCTCTTTGGGAACCGCTTGCGTAGCCCCACAGACCTGGGGGCTGCGGGCTTTGCTGCTGCCTTCAGCCTCAAAGCCACCCTTTCCCACTTGGCGCCGCGCCAGGCACAAAAATGGCCATATGGCTGGAGATGGGTCCCCCGCCCAAAGAGCCAGCAGGGAAAACTATGCCTTGTTCTAAAGCTCTTTGGGAACCGCTTGCGTAGCCCCACAGACCTGGGGGCTGCAGGCTTTGCTGCTGCCTTCAGCCTCAAAGCCACCCTTTCCCACTTGGCGCCGCATCAGGCACAAAAATGGCCATATGGCTGGAGATGGGTCCCATGCCCAAAGAGCCAGCAAGGAAAACTATGCCTTGTTCTAAAGCTCTTTGGGAACCGCTTGCTTGGCCCCACAGACCTGGGGGCTGCGGGCTTTGCTGCTGCCTTCAGCCTCAAAGCCACCCTTTCCCACTTGGCGCCGCGCCAGGCACAAAAATGGCCATATGGCTGGAGATGGGTCCCCCGCCCAAAGAGCCAGCAGGGAAAACTATGCCTTGTTCTAAAGCTCTTTGGGAACCGCTTGCGTAGCCCCACAGACCTGGGGGCTGCAGGCTTTCCTGCTGCCTTCAGCCTCAAAGCCACCCTTTCCCACTTGGCGCCGCGCCAGGCACAAAAATGGCCATATGGCTGGAGATGGGTCCCATGCCCAAAGAGCCAGCAAGGAAAACTATGCCTTGTTCTAAAGCTCTTTGGGAACCGCTTGCTTGGCCCCACAGACCTGGGGGCTGCGGGCTTTGCTGCTGCCTTCAGCCTCAAAACCACCCTTTCCCACTTGGCGCCGCGAAAGGCTCAAAAATGGCCATACGGCTGGAGATGGGTCCCCCGCCCAAAGAGCCAGCAGGGAAAACTATGCCTTGTTCTAAAGCTCTTTGGGAACCGCTTGCTTGGCCCCACAGACCTTAGGGCTGCAGGCTTTGCTGCTGCCTTCAGCCTCAAAACCACCCTTTCCCACTTGGCGCCGCGCCAGGCCCAAAAATGGCCATACGGCTGCAGATGGGTCCCCCGCCCAAAGAGCCAGCAGGGAAAAATATGCCTTGTTCTAAAGCTCTTTGGGAACCGCTTGCGTAGCCCCACAGACCTGGGGGCTGCAGGCTTTGCTGCTGCCTTCAGCCTCAAAGCCACCCTTTCCCACTTGGCGCCGCGCCAGGCACAAAAATGGCCATACGGCTGGAGATGGGTCCCCCGCCCAAAGAGCCAGCAGGGAAAACTATGCCTTGTTCTAAAGCTCTTTGGGAACCGCTTGCGTAGCCCCACAGACCTGGGGCTGCAGGCTTTGCTGCTGCCTTCAGCCTCAAAGCCACCCTTTCCCACTTGGCGCTGCGCCAGGCACAAAAATGGCCATACGGCTGGAGATGGGTCCCCCACCCAAAGAGCCAGCAGGGAAAACTATGCCTTGTTCTAAAGCTCTTTGGGAACCGCTTGCGTAGCCCCACAGACCTGGGGGCTGCGGGCTTTCCTGCTGCCTTCAGCCTCAAAAACACCCTTTCCCACTTGGCGCCTGGCCAGGCACAAAAATGGCCATACGGCTGGAGATGGGTCCCCCGCCCAAAGAGCCAGCAGGGAAAACTATGCCTTGTTCTAAAGCTCTTTGGGAACCGCTTGCGTAGCCCCACAGACCTGGGGGCTGCAGGTTTTGCTCCTGCCTTCAGCCTCGACACCACCCTTTCCCACTTGGCCCCTGGCCACGCACAAAAATGGGCATACGGCTGGAGATGGGTCCACCGCCCAAAGAGCCAGCAGGGAAAACTATGCCTTGTTCTAAAGCTCTTTGGGAACCGCTTGCGTAGCCCCACAGACCTGGGGGCTGTGGGCTTTCCTGCTGCCTTCAGCCTCAAAGCCACCCTTTCCCACTTGGCGCCGCATCAGGCACAAAAATGGCCATACGACTGGAGATGGGTCCCCCGCCCAAAGAACCAGCAGGGAAAATTATGCCTTGTTCTAAAGCTCTTTGGGAACCGCTTGCGTAGCCCCACAGACCTGGGGGCTGCGGGCTTTCCTGCTGCCTTCAGCCTCGACACCACCCTTTCCCACTACGCACCGCGCCAGGCATAAAAATAGCCATACGACTGGAGATGGGTCCCCCGCCCAAGGAGCCAGCAGGGAAAACTATGCCTTGTTCTAAAGCTCTTTGGGAACCGCTTGCGTAGCCCCACAGACCTGGGGGCTGCAGGCTTTGCTGCTGCCTTCAGCCTCAAAGCCACCCTTTCCCACTTGGCGCTGCGCCAGGTACAAAAATGGCCATATGGCTGGAGATGGGTCCACCGCCCAAAGAGACAGCAGGGAAAACTATGCCTTGTTCTAAAGCTCTTTGTGAACCGCTTGCGTAGCCCCACAGACCTGGGGGCTGCGGGCTTTCCTGCTGCCTTCAGCCTCAAAGCCACCCTTTCCCACTTGGCGCTGCGCCAGGCACAAAAATGGCCATACGGCTGGAGATGGGTCCCCCGCCCAAAGAGCCAGCATGGAAAACTATGCCTTGTTCTAAAGCTCTTTGGGAACCGCTTGCGTAGCCCCACAGACCTGGGGGGTGTGGGCTTTCCTGCTGCCTTCAGCCTCAAAGCCACCCTTTCCCACTTGGCGCCGCACCAGGCACAAAAATGGCCATACGGCTCGAGATGGGTCCCATGCCCAAAGAGCCAGCAGGGAAAACTATGCCTTGTTCTAAAGCACTTTGGGAACCGCTTCCATAGCCCCACAGACCTGGGGGCTGCAGGCTTTGCTGCTGCCTTCAGCCTCAAAGCCACCCTTTCCCACTTGGCGCCGCATCAGGCACAAAAATGGCCTATGGCTGGAGATGGGTCCCATGCCGAAAGAGCCAGCAGGGAAAATTATGCCTTCTTCTAAAGCTCTTTGGGAACCGCTTGCATAGCCCCACAGACCTGGGGGCTGTGGGCCTTCCTGCTGCCTTCAGCCTCGACACCACCCTTTCCCACTTGGCCCCTGGCCACGCACAAAAATGGCCATACGGCTGGAGATGTGTCCCTCGCCCAAAGAGCCAGCAGGGAAAACTATGCCTTGTTCTAAAGCTCTTTGGGAACCGCTTGCGTAGCCGCACAGACCTGGGGGCTGCAGGCTTTGCTGCTGCCTTCAGCCTCAAAGCCACCCTTTCCCACTGGGCGTCGCGCCAGGCACAAAAATGGCCTATGGCGGGAGATGGGTCCCCCGCCCAAAGAGCCAGCAGGGAAAACTATGCCTTGTTCTAAAGCTCTTTGCGAACCGCTTGCTTGGCCCCACAGACCTGGGGGCTGCAGGCTTTGCTGCTGCCTTCAGACTCGACACCACCCTTTCCCACCTGGCGCCGCGCCAGGCACAAAAATGGCCTATGGCTGGAGATGGGTCCCCCGCCCAAAGAGCCAGCAGGGAAAACTATGCCTTGTTCTAAAGCTCTTTGGGAACCGCTTGCATAGCCCCACAGACCTGGGGGCTGCAGGCTTTCCTGCTGTCTTCAGCCTCAAAGCCACCCTTTCCCACTTGGCGCCCTATCAGGCACAGAAATGGCCTATGGCTGGACATGGGTCCCCCGCCCAAAGAGCCAGCAGGGAAAACTATGCCTTGTTCTAAAGCTCTTTGGGAACCGCTTGCGTAGCCCCACAGACCTGGGGGCTGCGGGCTTTCCTGCTGCCTTCAGACTCGACACCACCCTTTCCCACTTGGCGCCGCGCCAGGCCCAAAAATGGCCATACGGCTGCAGATGGGTCCCCCGCCCAAAGAACAAGCCGGGAAAACTATGCCTTGTTCTAAAGCTCTTTGGGAACCGCTTGCGTAGCCCCACAGACCTGGGGGCTGCGGGCTTTCCTGCTGCCTTCAGCCTCAAAAACACCCTTTCCCACTTGGCGCCGCGCCAGGCACAAAAATGGCCATACGGCTGGAGATGGGTCCCCCGCCCAAAGAGCCAGCAGGGAAAACTATGCCTTGTTCTAAAGCTCTTTGGGAACCGCTTGCGTAGCCCCACAGACCTGGGGGCTGCGGGCTTTGCTGCTGCCTTCAGCCTCAAAGCCACCCTTTCCCACTTGGCGCCGCGCCAGGCCCAAAAATGGCCATATGGCTGGAGATGGGTCCCCCGCCCAAAGAGCCAGCAGGGAAAACTATGCCTTGTTCTAAAGCTCTTTGGGAACCGCTTGCGTAGCCCCACAGACCTGGGGGCTGCAGGCTTTGCTGCTGCCTTCAGCCTCAAAGCCACCCTTTCCCACTTGGCGCCGCATCAGGCACAAAAATGGCCTATGGCTGGAGATGGGTCCCATGCCCAAAGAGCCAGCAAGGAAAACTATGCCTTGTTCTAAAGCTCTTTGGGAACCGCTTGCTTGGCCCCACAGACCTGGGGGCTGCGGGCTTTGCTGCTGCCTTCATCTTCAAAACCACCCTTTCCAACTTGGCGCCGCGCCAGGCTCAAAAATGGCCATACGGCTGGAGATGGGTCCCCCGCCCAAAGAGCCAGCAGGGAAAACTATGCCTTGTTCTAAAGCTCTTTGGGAACCGCTGCGTAGCCCCACAGACCTGGGGCTGCAGGCTTTGCTGCTGCCTTCAGCCTCAAAGCCACCCTTTCCCACTTGGCGCTGCGCCAGGCACAAAAATGGCCATACGGCTGGAGATGGGTCCCCCGCCCAAAGAGCCAGCAGGGAAAACTATGCCTTGTTCTAAAGCTCTTTGGGAACCGCTTGCGTAGCCCCACAGACCTGGTGGCTGCGGGCTTTCCTGCTGCCTTCAGCCTCAAAAACACCCTTTCCCACTTGGCGCCTGGCCAGGCACAAAAATGGCCATACGGCTGGAGATGGGTCCCCCGCCCAAAGAGCCAGCAGGGAAAACTATGCCTTGTTCTAAAGCTCTTTGGGAACCGCTTGCGTAGCCCCACAGACCTGGGGGCTGCGGGCTTTGCTGCTGCCTTCAGCCTCAAAGCCACCCTTTCCCACTTGGCGCCGCGCCAGGCACAAAAATGGCCATATGGCTGGAGATGGGTCCCCCGCCCAAAGAGCCAGCAGGGAAAACTATGCCTTGTTCTAAAGCTCTTTGGGAACCGCTTGCGTAGCCCCACAGACCTGGGGGCTGCAGGCTTTGCTGCTGCCTTCAGCCTCAAAGCTACCCTTTCCCACTATGCACCGCGCCAGGCACAAAAATGGCCTATGGCTGGAGATGGGTCCCATGCCCAAAGAGCCAGCAAGGAAAACTATGCCTTGTTCTAAAGCTCTTTGGGAACCGCTTGCTTGGCCCCACAGACCTGGGGGCTGCGGGCTTTGCTGCTGCCTTCAGCCTCAAAACCACCCTTTCCCACTTGGCGCCGCGAAAGGCTCAAAAATGGCCATACGGCTGGAGATGGGTCCCCCGCCCAAAGAGCCAGCAGGGAAAACTATGCCTTGTTCTAAAGCTCTTTGGGAACCGCTTGCTTGGCCCCACAGACCTGGGGGCTGCGGGCTTTGCTGCTGCCTTCAGCCTCAAAACCACCCTTTCCCACTTGGCGCCGCGCCAGGCCCAAAAATGGCCATACGGCTGCAGATGGGTCCCCCGCCCAAAGAGCCAGCAGGGAAAACTATGCCTTGTTCTAAAGCTCTTTGGGAACCGCTTGCGTAGCCCCACAGACCTGGGGGCTGCAGGCTTTGCTGCTGCCTTCAGCCTCAAAGCCACCCTTTCCCACTTGGCGCCGCGCCAGGCACAAAAATGGCCATACGGCTGGAGATGGGTCCCCCGCCCAAAGAGCCAGCAGGGAAAACTATGCCTTGTTCTAAAGCTCTTTGGGAACCGCTTGCGTAGCCCCACAGACCTGGGGGCTGCAGGCTTTCCTGCTGCCTTCAGCCTCAAAGCCACCCTTTCCCACTTGGCGCTGCGCCAGGCACAAAAATGGCCATACGGCTGGAGATGGGTCCCCCGCCCAAAGAGCCAGCAGGGAAAACTATGCCTTGTTCTAAAGCTCTTTGGGAACCGCTTGCGTAGCCGCACAGACCTGGGGGCTGCAGGCTTTGCTGCTGCCTTCAGCCTCAAAGCCACCCTTTCCCACTGGGCGTCGCGCCAGGCACAAAAATGGCCTATGGCGGGAGATGGGTCCCCCGCCCAAAGAGCCAGCAGGGAAAACTATGCCTTGTTCTAAAGCTCTTTGCGAACCGCTTGCTTGGCCCCACAGACCTGGGGGCTGCAGGCTTTGCTGCTGCCTTCAGACTCGACACCACCCTTTCCCACCTGGCGCCGCGCCAGGCACAAAAATGGCCTATGGCTGCAGATGGGTCCCCCGCCCAAAGAACAAGCCGGGAAAACTATGCCTTGTTCTAAAGCTCTTTGGGAACCGCTTGCGTAGCCCCACAGACCTGGGGGCTGCGGGCTTTCCTGCTGCCTTCAGCCTCAAAAACACCCTTTCCCACTTGGCGCCGCGCCAGGCACAAAAATGGCCATACGGCTGGAGATGGGTCCCCCGCCCAAAGAGCCAGCAGGGAAAACTATGCCTTGTTCTAAAGCTCTTTGGGAACCGCTTGCGTAGCCCCACAGACCTGGGGGCTGCGGGCTTTGCTGCTGCCTTCAGCCTCAAAGCCACCCTTTCCCACTTGGCGCCGCGCCAGGCCCAAAAATGGCCATATGGCTGGAGATGGGTCCCCCGCCCAAAGAGCCAGCAGGGAAAACTATGCCTTGTTCTAAAGCTCTTTGGGAACCGCTTGCGTAGCCCCACAGACCTGGGGGCTGCAGGCTTTGCTGCTGCCTTCAGCCTCAAAGCCACCCTTTCCCACTTGGCGCCGCATCAGGCACAAAAATGGCCTATGGCTGGAGATGGGTCCCATGCCCAAAGAGCCAGCAAGGAAAACTATGCCTTGTTCTAAAGCTCTTTGGGAACCGCTTGCTTGGCCCCACAGACCTGGGGGCTGCGGGCTTTGCTGCTGCCTTCATCTTCAAAACCACCCTTTCCAACTTGGCGCCGCGCCAGGCTCAAAAATGGCCATACGGCTGGAGATGGGTCCCCCGCCCAAAGAGCCAGCAGGGAAAACTATGCCTTGTTCTAAAGCTCTTTGGGAACCGCTGCGTAGCCCCACAGACCTGGGGCTGCAGGCTTTGCTGCTGCCTTCAGCCTCAAAGCCACCCTTTCCCACTTGGCGCTGCGCCAGGCACAAAAATGGCCATACGGCTGGAGATGGGTCCCCCGCCCAAAGAGCCAGCAGGGAAAACTATGCCTTGTTCTAAAGCTCTTTGGGAACCGCTTGCGTAGCCCCACAGACCTGGTGGCTGCGGGCTTTCCTGCTGCCTTCAGCCTCAAAAACACCCTTTCCCACTTGGCGCCTGGCCAGGCACAAAAATGGCCATACGGCTGGAGATGGGTCCCCCGCCCAAAGAGCCAGCAGGGAAAACTATGCCTTGTTCTAAAGCTCTTTGGGAACCGCTTGCGTAGCCCCACAGACCTGGGGGCTGCGGGCTTTGCTGCTGCCTTCAGCCTCAAAGCCACCCTTTCCCACTTGGCGCCGCGCCAGGCACAAAAATGGCCATATGGCTGGAGATGGGTCCCCCGCCCAAAGAGCCAGCAGGGAAAACTATGCCTTGTTCTAAAGCTCTTTGGGAACCGCTTGCGTAGCCCCACAGACCTGGGGGCTGCAGGCTTTGCTGCTGCCTTCAGCCTCAAAGCTACCCTTTCCCACTATGCACCGCGCCAGGCACAAAAATGGCCTATGGCTGGAGATGGGTCCCATGCCCAAAGAGCCAGCAAGGAAAACTATGCCTTGTTCTAAAGCTCTTTGGGAACCGCTTGCTTGGCCCCACAGACCTGGGGGCTGCGGGCTTTGCTGCTGCCTTCAGCCTCAAAACCACCCTTTCCCACTTGGCGCCGCGAAAGGCTCAAAAATGGCCATACGGCTGGAGATGGGTCCCCCGCCCAAAGAGCCAGCAGGGAAAACTATGCCTTGTTCTAAAGCTCTTTGGGAACCGCTTGCTTGGCCCCACAGACCTGGGGGCTGCGGGCTTTGCTGCTGCCTTCAGCCTCAAAACCACCCTTTCCCACTTGGCGCCGCGCCAGGCACAAAAATGGCCATACGGCTGCAGATGGGTCCCCCGCCCAAAGAGCCAGCAGGGAAAACTATGCCTTGTTCTAAAGCTCTTTGGGAACCGCTTGCGTAGCCCCACAGACCTGGGGGCTGCAGGCTTTGCTGCTGCCTTCAGCCTCAAAACCACCCTTTCCCACTTGGCGCCGCGCCAGGCACAAAAATGGCCATACGGCTGGAGATGGGTCCCCCGCCCAAAGAGCCAGCAGGGAAAACTGTGCCTTGTTCTAAAGCTCTTTGGGAACCGCTTGCGTAGCCCCACAGACCTGGGGGCTGCAGGCTTTCCTGCTGCCTTCAGCCTCAAAGCCACCCTTTCCCACTTGGCGCTGCGCCAGGCACAAAAATGGCCATACGGCTGGAGATGGGTCCCCCGCCCAAAGAGCCAGCAGGGAAAACTATGCCTTGTTCTAAAGCTCTTTGGGAACCGATTGCGTAGCCCCACAGACCTGGGGGCTGCAGGCTTTGCTGCTGCCTTCAGCCTCAAAGCCACCCTTTCCCACTGGGCGTCGCGCCAGGCACAAAAATGGCCTATGGCTGGAGATGGGTCCCCCGCCCAAAGAGCCAGCAGGGAAAAGTATGCCTTGTTCTAAAGCTCTTTGCGAACCGCTTGCTTGGCCCCACAGACCTGGGGGCTGCAGGCTTTGCTGCTGCCTTCAGACTCGACACCACCCTTTCCCACCTGGCGCTGCGCCAGGCACAAAAATGGCCTATGGCTGGAGATGGGTCCCCCGCCCAAAGAGCCAGCAGGGAAAACTATGCCTTGTTCTAAAGCTCTTTGGGAACCACTTGCGTAGCCCCACAGACCTGGGGGCTGCGGGCTTTCCTGCTGCCTTCAGCCTCGACACCACCCTTTCCCACTTGGCGCCGCGCCAGGCACAAAAATGGCCATACCGCTGGAGATGGGTCCCCCGCCCAAAGAGCCAGCAGGGAAAACTATGCCTTGTTCTAAAGCTCTTTGGGAACCCCTTGCGTAGCCCCACAGACCTGGGGGCTGCAGGCTTTCCTGCTGCCTTCAGCCTCAAAACCACCCTTTCCCACTTGGCGTCGCGCCAGGCACAAAAATGGCCTATGGCTGGAGATGGGTCTCCCGCCCAAAGAGCCAGCAGGGAAAACTATGCCTTGTTCTAAAGCTCTTTGGGAACCGCTTGCTTGGCCCCACAGACCTGGGGGCTGCGGGCTTTCCTGCTGCCTTCAGCCTCGACAACACCCTTTCCCACTTGGCGTCGCGCCAGGCACAAAAATGGCCTATGGCTGGAGATGGGTCTCCCGCCCAAAGAGCCAGCAGGGAAAACTATGCCTTGTTCTAAAGCTCTTTGGGAACCGCTTGCGTAGCCCCACAGACCTGGGGGCTGCAGGCTTTGCTGCTGCCTTCAGCCTCAAAGCAACCCTTTCCCACTTGGCGCTGCGCCAGGCACAAAAATGGCCATATGGCTGGAGATGGGTCCCCCGCCCAAAGAGCCAGCAGGGAAAACTATGCCTTGTTCTAAAGCTCTTTGGGAACCGCTTGCGTAGCCCCACAGACCTGGGGGCTGCGGGCTTTCCTGCTGCCTTCAGCCTCAAAGCCACCCTTTCCCACTTGGCGCCGCGCCAGGCACAAAAATGGCCATACGGCTGGAGATGGGTCCCCCGCCCAAAGAGCCAGCAGGGAAAAATATGCCTTGTTCTAAAGCTCTTTGGGAACCGCTTGTGTAGCCCCACAGACCTGGGGGCTGCGGGCTTTCCTGCTGCCTTCAGCCTCGAAGCCACCCTTTCCCACTTGGCGCCGCGCCAGGCACAAAAATGGCCATATGGCTGGAGATGGGTCCCCCGCCCAAAGAGCCAGCAGGGAAAATTATGCCTTGTTCTAAAGCTCTTTGGGAACCGCTTGCGTAGCCCCACAGACCTGGGGGCTGCGGGCTTTCCTGCTGCCTTCAGCCTCAAAGCCACCCTTTCCCACTTGGCGCCGCATCAGGCACAAAAATGGCCATATGGCTGGAGATGGGTCACCCGCCCAAAGAGCCAGCAGGGAAAACTATGCCTTGTTCTAAAGCTCTTTGGGAACCGCTTGCGTAGACCCACAGACCTGGGGGCTGCGGGCTTTCCTGCTGCCTTCAGCCTCGACACCACCCTTTCCCACTACGCACCGCGCCAGGCATAAAAATAGCCATACGACTGGAGATGGGTCCCCCGCCCAAAGAGCCAGCAGGGAAAACTATGCCTTGTTCTAAAGCTCTTTGGGAACCGCTTGCGTAGCCCCACAGACCTGGGGGCTGCGGGCTTTCCTGCTGCCTTCAGCCTCAAAGCCACCCTTTCCCACTTGGCGCCGGGCAAGGCACAAAAATGGCCATACGGCTGGAGATGGGTCCCCCGCCCAAAGAGCCATCAGGGAAAACTATGCCTTGTTCTAAAGCTCTTTGGGAACCGCTTGCGTAGCCCCACAGACCTGGGGGGTGTGGGCTTTCCTGCTGCCTTCAGCCTCAAAGCCACCCTTTCCCACTTGGCGCCGCGGTAGGCACAAAAATGGTCTATGGCTGGAGATGGGTCCCATGCCCAAAGACCCAGCAAGGAAAACTATGCCTTGTTCTAAAGCTCTTTGGGAACCGCTTGCATAGCCCCACAGACCTGGGGGCTGTGGGCCTTCCTGCTGCCTTCAGCCTCGACACCACGCTTTCCCACTTGGCCCCTGGCCACGCACAAAAATGGCCATACGGCTGGAGATGGGTCCCCCGCCCAAAGAGCCAGCAGGGAAAACTATGCCTTGTTCTAAAACTCTTTGGGAACCGCTTGCGTAGCCGCACAGACCTGGGGGCTGCAGGCTCTCCTGCTGCCTTCAACCTCGACAGCACCCTTTCCCACTTGGCGCCGCGCCAGGCACAAAAATGGCCATACGGCTGGAGATGGGTCCCCCGCCCAGAGAGCCAGCAGGGAAAATTATGCCTTGTTCTAAAGCTCTTTGGGAACCGCTTGCGTAGCCCCACAGACCTGGGGGCTGCGGGCTTTCCTGCTGCCTTCAGCCTCAAAGCCACCCTTTCCCACTTGGTGCCGCATCAGGCACAAAAATGGCCTATGGCTGGATATGGGTCCCATGCCCTAAGAGCCAGCAGGGAAAACTATGCCTTGTTCTAAAGCTCTTTGGGAACCGCTTGCGTAGCCCCACAGACCTGGGGGCTGTGGGCTTTCCTGCTGCCTTCAGCCTCAAAACCACCCTTTCCCACTTGGCGTCGCGCCAGGCACAAAAATGGCCTATGGCTGGAGATGGGTCCCATGCCCAAAGAGCCAGCAGGGAAAACTATGCCTTGTTCTAAAGCTCTTTGGGAACCGCTTGCTTGGCCCCACAGACCTGGGGGCTGCGGGCTTTCCTGCTGCCTTCAGCCTCGACAACACCCTTTCTCACTTGGCGTCGCGCCAGGCACAAAAATGGCCTATGGCTGGAGATGGATCTCCCGCCCAAAGAGCCAGCAGGGAAAACTATGCCTTGTTCTAAAGCTCTTTGGGAACCGCTTGCTTGGCCCCAAAGACCTGGGGGCTGCAGGCTTTGCTGCTGCCTTCAGCCTCAAAGCAACCCTTTCCCACTTGGCGCTGCGCCAGGCACAAAAATGGCCATATGGCTGGAGATGGGTCCCCCGCCCAAAGAGCCAGCAGGGAAAACTATGCCTTGTTCTAAAGCTCTTTGGGAACCGCTTGCGTAGCCCCACAGACCTGGGGGCTGCGGGCTTTGCTGCTGCCTTCAGCCTCAAAGCCACCCTTTCCCACTTGGCGCCGCGCCAGGCACAAAAATGGCCATACGGCTGGAGATGGGTCCCCCGCCCAAAGAGCCAGCAGGGAAAACTATGCCTTGTTCTAAAGCTCTTTGGGAACCGCTTGCGTAGCCCCACAGACCTGGGGGGTGTGGGCTTTCCTGCTGCCTTCAGCCTCGACACCACCCTTTCCCACTTGGCGCCGCGCCAGGCACAAAAATGGCCATACGGCTGGAGATGGGTCCCCCGCCCAAAGAGCCAGCAGGGAAAATTATGCCTTGTTCTAAAGCTCTTTGGGAACCGCTTGCGTAGCCCCACAGACCTGGGGGCTGCGGGCTTTCCTGCTGCCTTCAGCCTCAAAACCACCCTTTCCCACTTGGCGTCGCGCCAGGCACAAAAATGGCCTATTGCTGGAGATGGGTCTCCCGCCCAAAGAGCCAGCAGGGAAAACTATGCCTTGTTCTAAAGCTCTTTGGGAACCGCTTGCTTGGCCCCACAGACCTGGGGGCTGCGGGCTTTCCTGCTGCCTTCAGCCTCGACAACACCCTTTCCCACTTGGCGTCGCGCCAGGCACAAAAATGGCCTATGGCTGGAGATGGGTCCCCCGCCCAAGGAGCCAGCAGGGAAAACTATGCCTTGTTCTAAAGCTCTTTGGGAACCGCTTGCGTAGCCCCACAGACCTGGGGGCTGCGGGCTTTCCTGCTGTCTTCAGCCTCAAAGCCACCCTTTCCCACTTGGCGCCGCATCAGGCACAAAAATGGCCATACGGCTGGAGATGGGTCCCCCGCCCAAAGAGCCAGCAGGGAAAACTATGCCTTGTTCTAAAGCTCTTTGGGAACCGCTTGCGTAGCCCCACAGACCTGGGGGCTGCGGGCTTTCCTGCTGCCTTCAGCCTCGACACCACCCTTTCCCACTACGCACCGCGCCAGGCACAAAAATAGATAGACGGCTGGAGATGGGTCCCCCGCCCAAAGAGCCAGCAGGGAAAACTATGCCTTGTTCTAAAGCTCTTTGGGAACCGCTTGCGTAGCCCCACAGACCTGGGGGCTGCAGGCTTTCCTGCTGCCTTCAGCCTCGACAGCACCCTTTCCCACTTGACGCCGCGCCAGGCACAAAAATGGTCATACGGCTGGAGATGGGTCCCCCGCCCAGAGAGCCATCAGGGAAAATTATGCCTTGTTCTAAAGCTCTTTGGGAACCGCTTGCGTAGCCCCACAAACCTGGGGGCTGCAGGCTTTCCTGCTGCCTTCAGCCTCAAAGCCACCCTTTCCCACTTGGCGCCGCGCCAGGCACAAAAATGGCCATACGGCTGGAGATGGGTCCCCCGCCCAAAGAGCCAGCAGGGAAAACTATGCCTTGTTCTAAAGCTCTTTGGGAACCACTTGCGTAGCCCCACAGACCTGGGGGCTGCGGGCTTTCCTGCTGCCTTCAGCCTCGACACCACCCTTTCCCACTTGGCGCCGCCCCAGGCATAAAAATGGCCATATGGCTGGAGATGGGTCCCCCGCCCAAAGAGCCAGCAGGGAAAACTATGCCTTGTTCTAAAGCTCTTTGGGAACCGCTTGCGTAGCCCCACAGACCTGGGGGCTGCAGGCTTTGCTGCTGCCTTCAGCCTCAAAACCACCCTTTCCCACTTGGCGCCGCGCCAGGCACAAAAATGGCCATACGGCTGGAGATGGGTCCCCCGCCCAAAGAGCCAGCAGGGAAAACTATGCCTTGTTCTAAAGCTCTTTGGGAACCGCTTGCGTAGCCCCACAGACCTGGGGGGTGTGGGCTTTCCTGCTGCCTTCAGCCTCGACACCACCCTTTCCCACTTGGCGCCGCGCCAGGCACAAAAATGGCCATACGGCTGGAGATGGGTCCCCCGCCCAAAGAGCCAGCAGGGAAAATTATGCCTTGTTCTAAAGCTCTTTGGGAACCGCTTGCGTAGCCCCACAGACCTGGGGGCTGCGGGCTTTCCTGCTGCCTTCAGCCTCAAAACCACCCTTTCCCACTACGCACCGCGCCAGGCATAAAAATAGCCATACGACTGGAGATGGGTCCCCCGCCCAAAGAGCCAGCAGGGAAAACTATGCCTTGTTCTAAAGCTCTTTGGGAACCGCTTGCGTAGCCCCACAGACCTGGGGGCTGCAGGCTTTCCTGCTGCCTTCAGCCTCGACAACACCCTTTCCCACTTGGCGTCGCGCCAGGCACAAAAATGGCCTGTTGCTGGAGATGGGTCTCCCGCCCAAAGAGCCAGCAGGGAAAACTATGCCTTGTTCTAAAGCTCTTTGGGAACCGCTTGCGTAGCCCCACAGACCTGGGGGCTGCGGGCTTTCCTGCTGCCTTCAGCCTCGACAACACCCTTTCCCACTTGGCGTCGCGCCAGGCACAAAAATGGCCTATGGCTGGAGATGGGTCCCCCGCCCAAGGAGCCAGCAGGGAAAACTATGCCTTGTTCTAAAGCTCTTTGGGAACCGCTTGCGTAGCCCCACAGACCTGGGGGCTGCGGGCTTTCCTGCTGTCTTCAGCCTCAAAGCCACCCTTTCCCACTTGGCGCCGCATCAGGCACAAAAATGGCCATACGGCTGGAGATGGGTCCCCCGCCCAAAGAGCCAGCAGGGAAAACTATGCCTTGTTCTAAAGCTCTTTGGGAACCGCTTGCGTAGCCCCACAGACCTGGGGGCTGCGGGCTTTCCTGCTGCCTTCAGCCTCGACACCACCCTTTCCCACTACGCACCGCGACAGGCACAAAAATAGATAGACGGCTGGAGATGGGTCCCCCGCCCAAAGAGCCAGCAGGGAAAACTATGCCTTGTTCTAAAGCTCTTTGGGAACCGCTTGCGTAGCCCCACAGACCTGGGGGCTGCAGGCTTTCCTGCTGCCTTCAGCCTCGACAGCACCCTTTCCCACTTGACGCCGCGCCAGGCACAAAAATGGTCATACGGCTGGAGATGGGTCCCCCGCCCAGAGAGCCATCAGGGAAAATTATGCCTTGTTCTAAAGCTCTTTGGGAACCGCTTGCGTAGCCCCACAAACCTGGGGGCTGCAGGCTTTCCTGCTGCCTTCAGCCTCAAAGCCACCCTTTCCCACTTGGCGCCGCGCCAGGCACAAAAATGGCCATACGGCTGGAGATGGGTCCCCCGCCCAAAGAGCCAGCAGGGAAAACTATGCCTTGTTCTAAAGCTCTTTGGGAACCACTTGCGTAGCCCCACAGACCTGGGGGCTGCGGGCTTTCCTGCTGCCTTCAGCCTCGACACCACCCTTTCCCACTTGGCGCCGCCCCAGGCATAAAAATGGCCATATGGCTGGAGATGGGTCCCCCGCCCAAAGAGCCAGCAGGGAAAACTATGCCTTGTTCTAAAGCTCTTTGGGAACCGCTTGCGTAGCCCCACAGACCTGGGGGCTGCAGGCTTTGCTGCTGCCTTCAGCCTCAAAACCACCCTTTCCCACTTGGCGCCGCGCCAGGCACAAAAATGGCCATACGGCTGGAGATGGGTCCCCCGCCCAAAGAGCCAGCAGGGAAAACTATGCCTTGTTCTAAAGCTCTTTGGGAACCGCTTGCGTAGCCCCACAGACCTGGGGGCTGCAGTCTTTCCTGCTGCCTTCAGCCTCAAAGCCACCCTTTCCCACTTGGCGCCGGGCCAGGCACAAAAATGGCCATACGGCTGGAGATGGGTCCCCCGCCCAAAGAGCCCGCAGGGAAAACTATGCCTTGTTCTAAAGCTCTTTGGGAACCGCTTGCGTAGCCCCACAGACCTGGGGGCTGCGGGCTTTGCTGCTGCCTTCAGCCTCGACACCACCCTTTCCCACTTGGCCCCTGGCCACGCACAAAAATGGCCATACGGCTGGAGATGGGTCCCCCGCCCAAAGAGCCAGCAGGGAAAACTATGCCTTGTTCTAAAGCTCTTTGGGAACCGCTTGCGTAGCCCCACAGACCTTAGGGCTGCAGGCTTTCCTGCTGCCTTCAGCCTCGACAGCACCCTTTCCCACTTGGCGCCGCGCCAGGCACAAAAATGGCCATACGGCTGGAGATGGGTCCCCCGCCCAGAGAGCCAGCAGGGAAAATTATGCCTTGTTCTAAAGCTCTTTGGGAACCGCTTGCGTAGCCCCACAGACCTGGGGGCTGCGGGCTTTCCTGCTGCCTTCAGCCTCAAAGCCACCCTTTCCCACTTGGCGCCGCATCAAGCACAAAAATGGCCTATGGCTGGATATGGGTCCCATGCCCTAAGAGCCAGCTGGGAAAACTATGCCTTGTTCTAAAGCTCTTTGGGAACCGCTTGCGTAGCCCCACAGACCTGGGGGCTGCGGGCTTTCCTGCTGCCTTCAGCCTCAAAGCCACCCTTTCCCACTTGGCGTCGCGCCAGGCACAAAAATGGCCTATGGCTGGAGATGGCTCCCATGCCCAAAGAGCCAGCAGGGAAAACTATGCCTTGTTCTAAAGCTCTTTGGGAACCGCTTGCTTGGCCCCACAGACCTGGGGGCTGCAGCCTTTCCTGCTGCCTTCAGACTCGACACCACCCTTTCCCACTTGGCGCCGCGCTAGGCACAAAAATGGTCTATGGCTGGAGATGGGTCCCCCGCCCAAAGAGCCAGCAGGGAAAACTATGCCTTGTTCTAAAGCTCTTTGGGAACCGCTTGCGTAGCCCCACAGACCTGGGGGCTGCGGGCTTTCCTGCTGCCTTCAGCCTCGACACCACCCTTTCCCACTACGCACCGCGCCAGGCATAAAAATAGCCATACGACTGGATATGGGTCCCCCGCCCAGAGAGCCAGCAGGGAAAACTATGCCTTGTTCTAAATCTCTTTGGGAACCGCTTGCGTAGCCCCACAGACCTGGGGGCTGCGCGCTTTCCTGCTGCCTTCAGCCTCAAAGCCACCCTTTCCCACTTGGCGCCGCATCAGGCACAAAAATGGCCTATGGCTGGAGATGGGTCCCCCGCCCAAAGAGCCAGCAGGGAAAACTATGCCTTGTTCTAAAGCTCTTTGGGAACCGCTTGCGTAGCCCCACAGACCTGGGGGCTGCGGGCTTTCCTGCTGCCTTCAGACTCGACACCACCCTTTCCCACTACGCACCGCGCCAGGCATAAAAATAGCCATACGACTGGAGATGGGTCCCCCGCCCAAAGAGCCAGCAGGGAAAACTATGCCTTGTTCTAAAGCTCTTTGGGAACCGCTTGCGTAGCCCCACAGACCTGGGGAATGCGGGCTTTCCTGCTGCCTTCAGCCTCAAAGCCACCCTTTCCCACTTGGCGCCGCGCCAGGCACAAAAATGGCCATACGGCTGGAGATGGGTCCCCCGCCCAAAGAGCCAGCAGGGAAAACTATGCCTTGTTCTAAAGCTCTTTGGGAACCGCTTGCTTGGCCCCACAGACCTGGGGGGTGTGGGCTTTCCTGCTGCCTTCAGCCTCAAAGCCATCCTTTCCCACTTGGCGCCGCGCCAGGCACAAAAATGGCCATATGGCTGGAGATGGGTCCCCTGCCCAAGGAGCCAGCAGGGAAAACTATGCCTTGTTCTAAAGCTCTTTGGGAACCGCTTGCGTAGCCCCACAGACCTGGGGGCTGCAGGCTTTGCTGCTGCCTTCAGCCTCAAAGCAACCCTTTCCCACTTGGCGCCGCGCCAGGCACAAAAATGGCCATATGGCTGGAGATGGGTCCCCCGCCCAAAGAGCCAGCAGGGAAAATTATGCCTTGTTCTAAAGCTCTTTGGGAACCGCTTGCGTAGCCCCACAGACCTGGGGGCTGCGGGCTTTCCTGCTGCCTTCAGCCTCAAAGCCACCCTTTCCCACCTGGCGCCGCGCCAGGCACAAAAATGGCCATACGGCTGGAGATGGGTCCCCCGCCCAAAGAGCCAGCAAGGAAAACTATGCCTTGTTCTAAAGCTCTTTGGGAACCGCTTGCGTAGCCCCACAGACCTGGGGGGTGTGGGCTTTCCTGCTGCCTTCAGCCTCGACACCACCCTTTCCCACTTGGCGCCGCGCCAGGCACAAAAATGGCCGTACGGCTGGAGATGGGTCCCCCGCCCAAAGAGCCAGCAGGGAAAACTATGCCTTGTTCTAAAGCTCTTTGGGAACCGCTTGCGTAGCCCCACAGACCTGGGGGCTGCGGGCTTTCCTGCTGTCTTCAGCCTCAAAGCCACCCTTTCCCACTTGGCGCCGCATCAGGCACAAAAATGGCCATACGGCTGGAGATGGGTCCCCCGCCCAAAGAGCCAGCAGGGAAAACTATGCCTTGTTCTAAAGCTCTTTGGGAACCGCTTGCGTAGCCCCACAGACCTGGGGGCTGCGGGCTTTCCTGCTGCCTTCAGCCTCGACACCACCCTTTCCGACTACGCACCGCGCCAGGCATAAAAATAGCCATACGACTGGAGATGGGTCCCCCGCCCAAAGAGCCAGCAGGGAAAACTATGCCTTGTTCTAAAGCTCTTTGGGAACCGCTTGCGTAGCCGCACAGACCTGGGGGCTGCAGGCTTTGCTGCTGCCTTCAGCCTCAAAGCCACCCTTTCCCACTTGGCGCTGCGCCAGGCACAAAAATGGCCATATGGCTGGAGATGGGTCCCCCGCCCAAAGAGCCAGCAGGGAAAACTATGCCTTGTTCTAAAGCTCTTTGGGAACCGCTTGCGTAGCCCCACAGACCTGGGGGCTGCGGGCTTTCCTGCTGCCTTCAGCCTCAAAGCCACCCTTTCCCACTTGGCGCCGCGCCAGGCACAAAAATGGCCGTACGGCTGGAGATGGGTCCCCCGCCCAAAGAGCCAGCAGGGAAAACTATGCCTTGTTCTAAAGCTCTTTGGGAACCGCTTGCGTAGCCCCACAGACCTGGGGGGTGTGGGCTTTCCTGCTGCCTTCAGCCTCAAAGCCACCCTTTCCCACTTGGCGCCGCGGTAGGCACAAAAATGGTCTATGGCTGGAGATGGGTCCCATGCCCAAAGAGCCAGCAGGGAAAACTATGCCTTGTTCTAAAGCTCTTTGGGAACCGCTTGCATAGCCCCACAGAACTGGGGGCTGTGGGCCTTCCTGCTGCCTTCAGGCTCGACACCACGCTTTCCCACTTGGCCCCTGGCCACGCACAAAAATGGCCATACGGCTGGAGATGGGTCCCCCGCCCAAAGAGCCAGCAGGGAAAACTATGCCTTGTTCTAAAACTCTTTGGGAACCGCTTGCGTAGCCGCACAGACCTGGGGGCTGCAGGCTCTCCTGCTGCCTTCAGCCTCGACAGCACCCTTTCCCACTTGGCGCCGGGCCAGGCACAAAAATGGCCATACGGCTGGAGATGGGTCCCCCGCCCAGAGAGCCAGCAGGGAAAATTATGCCTTGTTCTAAAGCTCTTTGGGAACCGCTTGCGTAGCCCCACAGACCTGGGGGCTGCAGGCTTTCCTGCTGCCTTCAGCCTCAAAACCACCCTTTCCCACTTGGCGTCGCGCCAGGCACAAAAATGGCCTATGGCTGGAGATGGGTCTCCCGCCCAAAGAGCCAGCAGGGAAAACTATGCCTTGTTCTAAAGCTCTTTGGGAACCGCTTGCGTAGCCGCACAGACCTGGGGGCTGCAGGCTTTGCTGCTGCCTTCAGCCTCAAAGCCACCCTTTCCCACTTGGCGCTGCGCCAGGCACAAAAATGGCCATATGGCTGGAGATGGGTCCCCCGCCCAAAGAGCCAGCAGGGAAAACTATGCCTTGTTCTAAAGCTCTTTGGGAACCGCTTGCGTAGCCCCACAGACCTGGGGGCTGCAGGCTTTGCTGCTGCCTTCAGACTCGACACCACCCATTCCCACCTGGCGCCGCGCCAGGCACAAAAATGGCCTATGGCTGGAGATGCGTCCCCCGCCCAAAGAGCCAGCAGGGAAAACTATGCCTTGTTCTAAAGCTCTTTGGGAACCGCTTGCATAGCCCCACAGACCTGGGGGCTGCAGGCTTTCCTGCTGTCTTCAGCCTCAAAGCCACCCTTTCCCACTTGGCGCCCTATCAGGCACAGAAATGGCCTATGGCTGGACATGGGTCCCCCGCCCAAAGAGCCAGCAGGGAAAACTATGCCTTGTTCTAAAGCTCTTTGGGAACCGCTTGCGTAGCCCCACAGACCTGGGGGCTGCGGGCTTTCCTGCTGCCTTCAGACTCGACACCACCCTTTCCCACTTGGTGCCGCGCCAGGCCCAAAAATGGCCATACGGCTGGAGATGGGTCCCCCGCCCAAAGAACAAGCCGGGAAAACTATGCCTTGTTCTAAAGCTCTTTGGGAACCGCTTGCGTAGCCCCACAGACCTGGGGGCTGCGGGCTTTCCTGCTGCCTTCAGCCTCAAAGCCACCCTTTCCCACTTGGCGCCGCCCCAGGCATAAAAATGGCCTACGGCTGGAGATGGGTCCCCCGCCCAAAGAGCCAGCAGGGAAAACTATGCCTTGTTCTAAAGCTCTTTGGGAACCGCTTGCGTAGCCCCACAGACCTGGGGGCTGCGGGCTTTCCTGCTGCCTTCAGCCTCAAAACCACCCTTTCCCACTTGGCGCCGCATCAGGCACAAAAATGGCCTATGGCTGGAGATGGGTCCCCCGCCCAAAGAGCCAGCTGGGAAAAATATGCCTTGTTCTAAAGCTCTTTGGGAACCGCTTGCGTAGCCCCACAGACCTGGGGGCTGCAGGCTTTGCTGCTGCTTCAGCCTCAAAGCCACCCTTTCCCACTTGGAGTCGCGCCAGGCACAAAAATGGCCTATGGCAGGAGATGGGTCCCCCGCCCAAAGAGCCAGCAGGGAAAACTATGCCTTGTTCTAAAGCTCTTTGGGAACCGCTTGCTTGGCCCCACAGACCTGGGGGCTGCAGGCTTTGCTGCTGCCTTCAGACTCGACACCACCCTTTCCAACCTGGCGCCGCGCCAGGCACAAAAATGGCCTATGGCTGGAGATGGGTCCCATGCCCAAAGAGCCAGCAAGGAAAACTATGCCTTGTTCTAAAGCTCTTTGGGAACCGCTTGCGTAGCCCCACAGACCTGGGGGCTGCGGGCTTTGCTGCTGCCTTCAGCCTCGACACCACCCTTTCCCACTTGGCGCCGCGCCAGGCACAAAAATGGCCATACGGCTGCAGATGGGTCCACCGCCCAAAGAGCCAGCAGGGAAAACTATGCCTTGTTCTAAAGCTCTTTGGGAACCACTTGCGTAGCCCCACAGACCTGGGGGCTGCAGGCTTTGCTGCTGCCTTCAGCCTCAAAACCACCCTTTCCCACTTGGCACTGCGCCAGGCGCAAAAATGGCCATACGGCTGGAGATGGGTCCCCCGCCCAAAGAGCCAGGAGGGAAAATTATGCCTTGTTCTAAAGCTCTTTGGGAACCACTTGCGTAGCCCCACAGACCTGGGGGCTGCGGGCTTTCCTGCTGCCTTCAGCCTCGACACCACCCTTTCCCACTTGGCGCCGCGCCAGGCACAAAAATGGCCATACCGCTGGAGATGGGTCCCCCGCCCAAAGAGCCAGCAGGGAAAACTATGCCTTGTTCTAAAGCTCTTTGGGAACCGCTTGCGTAGCCCCACAGACCTGGGGGCTGCAGGCTTTCCTGCTGCCTTCAGCCTCAAAACCACCCTTTCCCACTTGGCGTCGCGCCAGGCACAAAAATGGCCTATGGCTGGAGATGGGTCTCCCGCCCAAAGAGCCAGCAGGGAAAACTATGCCTTGTTCTAAAGCTCTTTGGGAACCGCTTGCGTAGCCGCACAGACCTGGGGGCTGCAGGCTTTGCTGCTGCCTTCAGCCTCAAAGCCACCCTTTCCCACTTGGCGCTGCGCCAGGCACAAAAATGGCCATATGGCTGGAGATGGGTCCCCCGCCCAAAGAGCCAGCAGGGAAAACTATGCCTTGTTCTAAAGCTCTTTGGGAACCGCTTGCGTAGCCCCACAGACCTGGGGGCTGCAGGCTTTGCTGCTGCCTTCAGACTCGACACCACCCATTCCCACCTGGCGCCGCGCCAGGCACAAAAATGGCCTATGGCTGGAGATGCGTCCCCCGCCCAAAGAGCCAGCAGGGAAAACTATGCCTTGTTCTAAAGCTCTTTGGGAACCGCTTGCATAGCCCCACAGACCTGGGGGCTGCAGGCTTTCCTGCTGTCTTCAGCCTCAAAGCCACCCTTTCCCACTTGGCGCCCTATCAGGCACAGAAATGGCCTATGGCTGGACATGGGTCCCCCGCCCAAAGAGCCGGCAGGGAAAACTATGCCTTGTTCTAAAGCTCTTTGGGAACCGCTTGCGTAGCCCCACAGACCTGGGGGCTGCGGGCTTTCCTGCTGCCTTCAGACTCGACACCACCCTTTCCCACTTGGTGCCGCGCCAGGCCCAAAAATGGCCATACGGCTGGAGATGGGTCCCCCGCCCAAAGAACAAGCCGGGAAAACTATGCCTTGTTCTAAAGCTCTTTGGGAACCGCTTGCGTAGCCCCACAGACCTGGGGGCTGCAGGCTTTCCTGCTGCCTTCAGCCTCAAAGCCACCCTTTCCCACTTGGCGCCGCCCCAGGCATAAAAATGGCCTACGGCTGGAGATGGGTCCCCCGCCCAAAGAGCCAGCAGGGAAAACTATGCCTTGTTCTAAAGCTCTTTGGGAACCGCTTGCGTAGCCCCACAGACCTGGGGGCTGCGGGCTTTCCTGCTGCCTTCAGCCTCAAAACCACCCTTTCCCACTTGGCGCCGCATCAGGCACAAAAATGGCCTATGGCTGGATATGGGTCCCATGCCCAAAGAGCCAGCTGGGAAAAATATGCCTTGTTCTAAAGCTCTTTGGGAACCGCTTGCGTAGCCCCACAGACCTGGGGGCTGCAGGCTTTGCTGCTGCTTCAGCCTCAAAGCCACCCTTTCCCACTTGGAGTCGCGCCAGGCACAAAAATGGCCTATGGCAGGAGATGGGTCCCCCGCCCAAAGAGCCAGCAGGGAAAACTATGCCTTGTTCTAAAGCTCTTTGGGAACCGCTTGCTTGGCCCCACAGACCTGGGGGCTGCAGGCTTTGCTGCTGCCTTCAGACTCGACACCACCCTTTCCAACCTGGCGCCGCGCCAGGCACAAAAATGGCCTATGGCTGGAGATGGGTCCCATGCCCAAAGAGCCAGCAAGGAAAACTATGCCTTGTTCTAAAGCTCTTTGGGAACCGCTTGCGTAGCCCCACAGACCTGGGGGCTGCGGGCTTTGCTGCTGCCTTCAGCCTCGACACCACCCTTTCCCACTTGGCGCCGCGCCAGGCACAAAAATGGCCATACGGCTGCAGATGGGTCCACCGCCCAAAGAGCCAGCAGGGAAAACTATGCCTTGTTCTAAAGCTCTTTGGGAACCACTTGCGTAGCCCCACAGACCTGGGGGCTGCAGGCTTTGCTGCTGCCTTCAGCCTCAAAACCACCCTTTCCCACTTGGCACTGCGCCAGGCGCAAAAATGGCCATACGGCTGGAGATGGGTCCCCCGCCCAAAGAGCCAGCAGGGAAAACTATGCCTTGTTCTAAAGCTCTTTGGGAACCGCTTGCGTAGCCCCACAGACCTGGGGGCTGCAGGCTTTCCTGCTGCCTTCAGCCTCAAAACCACCCTTTCCCACTTGGCGTCGCGCCAGGCACAAAAATGGCCTATGGCTGGAGATGGGTCTCCCGCCCAAAGAGCCAGCAGGGAAAACTATGCCTTGTTCTAAAGCTCTTTGGGAACCGCTTGCGTAGCCCCACAGACCTGGGGGCTGCGGGCTTTCCTGCTGCCTTCAGCCTCGACACCACCCTTTCCCACTACGCACCGCACCAGGCATAAAAATAGCCATACGACTGGAGATGGGTCCCCCGCCCAAGGAGCCAGCAGGGAAAACTATGCCTTGTTCTAAAGCTCTTTGGGAACCGCTTGCGTAGCCCCACAGACCTGGGGGCTGCAGGCTTTGCTGCTGCCTTCAGCCTCAAAGCCACCCTTTCCCACTTGGCGCTGCGCCAGGTACAAAAATGGCCATATGGCTGGAGATGGGTCCCCCGCCCAAAGAGCCAGCAGGGAAAACTATGCCTTGTTCTAAAGCTCTTTGGGAACCGCTTGCGTAGCCCCACAGACCTGGGGGCTGCGGGCTTTCCTGCTGCCTTCAGCCTCAAAGCCACCCTTTCCCACTTGGCGCCGCGCCAGGCACAAAAATGGCCATACGGCTGGAGATGGGTCCCCCGCCCAAAGAGCCAGCATGGAAAACTATGCCTTGTTCTAAAGCTCTTTGGGAACCGCTTGCGTAGCCCCACAGACCTGGGGGGTGTGGGCTTTCCTGCTGCCTTCAGCCTCAAAGCCACCCTTTCCCACTTGGCGCCGCACCAGGCACAAAAATGGCCATACGGCTCGAGATGGGTCCCATGCCCAAAGAGCCAGCAGGGAAAACTATGCCTTGTTCTAAAGCACTTTGGGAACCGCTTCCATAGCCCCACAGACCTGGGGGCTGCAGGCTTTGCTGCTGCCTTCAGCCTCAAAGCCACCCTTTCCCACTTGGCGCCGCATCAGGCACAAAAATGGCCTATGGCTGGAGATGGGTCCCATGCCCAAAGACCCAGCAAGGAAAACTATGCCTTGTTCTAAAGCTCTTTGGGAACCGCTTGCGTAGCCCCACAGACCTGGGGGCTACAGGCTTTGCTGCTGCATTAAGCCTCAAAGCCACCCTTTCCCACTTGGCGCCGCGGTAGGCACAAAAATGGTCTATGGCTGGAGATGGGTCCCATGCCGAAAGAGACAGCAGGGAAAATTATGCCTTCTTCTAAAGCTCTTTGGGAACCGCTTGCATAGCCCCACAGACCTGGGGGCTGTGGGCCTTCCTGCTGCCTTCAGCCTCGACACCACCCTTTCCCACTTGGCCCCTGGCCACGCACAAAAATGGCCATACGGCTGGAGATGTGTCCCTCGCCCAAAGAGCCAGCAGGGAAAACTATGCCTTGTTCTAAAGCTCTTTGGGAACCGCTTGCGTAGCCGCACAGACCTGGGGGCTGCAGGCTTTGCTGCTGCCTTCAGCCTCAAAGCCACCCTTTCCCACTGGGCGTCGCGCCAGGCACAAAAATGGCCTATGGCGGGAGATGGGTCCCCCGCCCAAAGAGCCAGCAGGGAAAACTATGCCTTGTTCTAAAGCTCTTTGGGAACCGCTTGCGTAGCCCCACAGACCTGGGGGCTGCGGGCTTTCCTGCTGCCTTCAGACTCGACACCACCCTTTCCCACTTGGCGCCGCGCCAGGCCCAAAAATGGCCATACGGCTGCAGATGGGTCCCCCGCCCAAAGAACAAGCCGGGAAAACTATGCCTTGTTCTAAAGCTCTTTGGGAACCGCTTGCGTAGCCCCACAGACCTGGGGGCTGCGGGCTTTCCTGCTGCCTTCAGCCTCAAAGCCACCCTTTCCCACTTGGCGCCGCCCCAGGCATAAAAATGGCCTACGGCTGGAGATGGGTCCCCCGCCCAAAGAGCCAGCAGGGAAAACTAGGCCTTGTTCTAAAGCTCTTTGGGAACCGCTTGCGTAGCCCCACAGACCTGGGGGCTGCGGGCTTTCCTGCTGCCTTCAGCCTCAAAACCACCCTTTCCCACTTGGCGCCGCATCAGGCACAAAAATGGCCATACGGCTGGAGATGGGTCCCCCACCCAAAGAGCCAGGAGGGAAAACTATGCCTTGTTCTAAAGCTCTTTGGGAACCGCTTGCGTAGCCCCACAGACCTGGGGCTGCAGGCTTTGCTGCTGCCTTCAGCCTCAAAGCCACCCTTTCCCACTTGGCGCTGCGCCAGGCACAAAAATGGCCATACGGCTGGAGATGGGTCCCCCGCCCAAAGAGCCAGCAGGGAAAACTATGCCTTGTTCTAAAGCTCTTTGGGAACCGCTTGCGTAGCCCCACAGACCTGGGGGCTGCGGGCTTTGCTGCTGCCTTCAGCCTCAAAGCCACCCTTTCCCACTTGGCGCCGCGCCAGGCACAAAAATGGCCATATGGCTGGAGATGGGTCCCATGCCCAAAGAGCCAGCAGGGAAAACTATGCCTTGTTCTAAAGCTCTTTGGGAACCGCTTGCGTAGCCCCACAGACCTGGGGGCTGCGGGCTTTGCTGCTGCCTTCAGCCTCGACACCACCCTTTCCCACTTGGCACTGCGCCAGGCGCAAAAATGGCCATACGGCTGGAGATGGGTCCCCCGCCCAAAGAGCCAGGAGGGAAAATTATGCCTTGTTCTAAAGCTCTTTGGGAACCACTTGCGTAGCCCCACAGACCTGGGGGCTGCGGGCTTTCCTGCTGCCTTCAGCCTCGACACCACCCTTTCCCACTTGGCGCCGCGCCAGGCACAAAAATGGCCTATGGCTGGAGATGGGTCTCCCGCCCAAAGAGCCAGCAGGGAAAACTATGCCTTGTTCTAAAGCTCTTTGGGAACCGCTTGCGTAGCCCCACAGACCTGGGGGCTGCGGGCTTTCCTGCTGCCTTCAGCCTCAAAGCCACCCTTTCCCACTACGCACCGCACCAGGCATAAAAATAGCCATACGACTGGAGATGGGTCCCCCGCCCAAGGAGCCAGCAGGGAAAACTATGCCTTGTTCTAAAGCTCTTTGGGAACCGCTTGCGTAGCCCCACAGACCTGGGGGCTGCAGGCTTTGCTGCTGCCTTCAGCCTCAAAGCCACCCTTTCCCACTTGGCGCTGCGCCAGGTACAAAAATGGCCATATGGCTGGAGATGGGTCCCCCGCCCAAAGAGCCAGCAGGGAAAACTATGCCTTGTTCTAAAGCTCTTTGGGAACCGCTTGCGTAGCCCCACAGACCTGGGGGCTGCGGGCTTTCCTGCTGCCTTCAGCCTCAAAGCCACCCTTTCCCACTTGGCGCCGCGCCAGGCACAAAAATGGCCATACGGCTGGAGATGGGTCCCCCGCCCAAAGAGCCAGCAGGGAAAACTATGCCTTGTTCTAAAGCTCTTTGGGAACCGCTTGCGTAGCCCCACAGACCTGGGGGGTGTGGGCTTTCCTGCTGCCTTCAGCCTCAAAGCCACCCTTTCCCACTTGGCGCCGCACCAGGCACAAAAATGGCCATACGGCTCGAGATGGGTCCCATGCCCAAAGAGCCAGCAGGGAAAACTATGCCTTGTTCTAAAGCACTTTGGGAACCGCTTCCATAGCCCCACAGACCTGGGGGCTGCGGGCTTTGCTGCTGCCTTCAGCCTCAAAGCCACCCTTTCCCACTTGGCGCCGCATCAGGCACAAAAATGGCCTATGGCTGGAGATGGGTCCCATGCCCAAAGACCCAGCAAGGAAAACTATGCCTTGTTCTAAAGCTCTTTGGGAACCGCTTGCGTAGCCCCACAGACCTGGGGGCTACAGGCTTTGCTGCTGCATTAAGCCTCAAAGCCACCCTTTCCCACTTGGCGCCGCGGTAGGCACAAAAATGGTCTATGGCTGGAGATGGGTCCCATGCCGAAAGAGCCAGCAGGGAAAATTATGCCTTCTTCTAAAGCTCTTTGGGAACCGCTTGCATAGCCCCACAGACCTGGGGGCTGTGGGCCTTCCTGCTGCCTTCAGCCTCGACACCACCCTTTCCCACTTGGCCCCTGGCCACGCACAAAAATGGCCATACGGCTGGAGATGTGTCCCTCGCCCAAAGAGCCAGCAGGGAAAACTATGCCTTGTTCTAAAGCTCTTTGGGAACCGCTTGCGTAGCCGCACAGACCTGGGGGCTGCAGGCTTTGCTGCTGCCTTCAGCCTCAAAGCCACCCTTTCCCACTGGGCGTCGCGCCAGGCACAAAAATGGCCTATGGCGGGAGATGGGTCCCCCGCCCAAAGAGCCAGCAGGGAAAACTATGCCTTGTTCTAAAGCTCTTTGCGAACCGCTTGCTTGGCCCCACAGACCTGGGGGCTGCAGGCTTTGCTGCTGCCTTCAGACTCGACACCACCCATTCCCACCTGGCGCCGCGCCAGGCACAAAAATGGCCTATGGCTGGAGATGCGTCCCCCGCCCAAAGAGCCAGCAGGGAAAACTATGCCTTGTTCTAAAGCTCTTTGGGAACCGCTTGCATAGCCCCACAGACCTGGGGGCTGCAGGCTTTCCTGCTGTCTTCAGCCTCAAAGCCACCCTTTCCCACTTGGCGCCCTATCAGGCACAGAAATGGCCTATGGCTGGACATGGGTCCCCCGCCCAAAGAGCCAGCAGGGAAAACTATGCCTTGTTCTAAAGCTCTTTGGGAACCGCTTGCGTAGCCCCACAGACCTGGGGGCTGCGGGCTTTCCTGCTGCCTTCAGACTCGACACCACCCTTTCCCACTTGGCGCCGCGCCAGGCCCAAAAATGGCCATACGGCTGGAGATGGGTCCCCCGCCCAAAGAACAAGCCGGGAAAACTATGCCTTGTTCTAAAGCTCTTTGGGAACCGCTTGCGTAGCCCCACAGACCTGGGGGCTGCGGGCTTTCCTGCTGCCTTCAGCCTCAAAGCCACCCTTTCCCACTTGGCGCCGCCCCAGGCATAAAAATGGCCTACGGCTGGAGATGGGTCCCCCGCCCAAAGAGCCAGCAGGGAAAACTATGCCTTGTTCTAAAGCTCTTTGGGAACCGCTTGCGTAGCCCCACAGACCTGGGGGCTGCGGGCTTTCCTGCTGCCTTCAGCCTCAAAACCACCCTTTCCCACTTGGCGCCGCATCAGGCACAAAAATGGCCATACGGCTGGAGATGGGTCCCCCACCCAAAGAGCCAGCAGGGAAAACTATGCCTTGTTCTAAAGCTCTTTGGGAACCGCTTGCGTAGCCCCACAGACCTGGGGGCTGCGGGCTTTGCTGCTGCCTTCAGCCTCAAAGCCACCCTTTCCCACTTGGCGCCGCGCCAGGCACAAAAATGGCCATATGGCTGGAGATGGGTCCCCCGCCCAAAGAGCCAGCAGGGAAAACTATGCCTTGTTCTAAAGCTCTTTGGGAACCGCTTGCGTAGCCCCACAGACCTGGGGGCTGCAGGCTTTGCTGCTGCCTTCAGCCTCAAAGCCACCCTTTCCCACTTGGCGCCGCATCAGGCACAAAAATGGCCATATGGCTGGAGATGGGTCCCATGCCCAAAGAGCCAGCAAGGAAAACTATGCCTTGTTCTAAAGCTCTTTGGGAACCGCTTGCTTGGCCCCACAGACCTGGGGGCTGCGGGCTTTGCTGCTGCCTTCAGCCTCAAAGCCACCCTTTCCCACTTGGCGCCGCGCCAGGCACAAAAATGGCCATATGGCTGGAGATGGGTCCCCCACCCAAAGAGCCAGCAGGGAAAACTATGCCTTGTTCTAAAGCTCTTTGGGAACCGCTTGCGTAGCCCCACAGACCTGGGGGCTGCAGGCTTTCCTGCTGCCTTCAGCCTCAAAGCCACCCTTTCCCACTTGGCGCCGCGCCAGGCACAAAAATGGCCATATGGCTGGAGATGGGTCCCATGCCCAAAGAGCCAGCAAGGAAAACTATGCCTTGTTCTAAAGCTCTTTGGGAACCGCTTGCTTGGCCCCACAGACCTGGGGGCTGCGGGCTTTGCTGCTGCCTTCAGCCTCAAAACCACCCTTTCCCACTTGGCGCCGCGAAAGGCTCAAAAATGGCCATACGGCTGGAGATGGGTCCCCCGCCCAAAGAGCCAGCAGGGAAAACTAGGCCTTGTTCTAAAGCTCTTTGGGAACCGCTTGCGTAGCCCCACAGACCTGGGGGCTGCGGGCTTTGCTGCTGCCTTCAGCCTCAAAACCACCCTTTCCCACTTGGCGCCGCGCCAGGCCCAAAAATGGCCATACGGCTGCAGATGGGTCCCCCGCCCAAAGAGCCAGCAGGGAAAAATATGCCTTGTTCTAAAGCTCTTTGGGAACCGCTTGCGTAGCCGCACAGACCTGGGGGCTGCAGGCTTTGCTGCTGCCTTCAGCCTCAAAGCCACCCTTTCCCACTTGGCGCCGCGCCAGGCACAAAAATGGCCATACGGCTGGAGATGGGTCCCCCGCCCAAAGAGCCAGCAGGGAAAACTATGCCTTGTTCTAAAGCTCTTTGGGAACCGCTTGCGTAGCCCCACAGACCTGGGGCTGCAGGCTTTGCTGCTGCCTTCAGCCTCAAAGCCACCCTTTCCCACTTGGCGCTGCGCCAGGCACAAAAATGGCCATACGGCTGGAGATGGGTCCCCCACCCAAAGAGCCAGCAGGGAAAACTATGCCTTGTTCTAAAGCTCTTTGGGAACCGCTTGCGTAGCCCCACAGACCTGGGGGCTGCGGGCTTTCCTGCTGCCTTCAGCCTCAAAAACACCCTTTCCCACTTGGCGCCTGGCCAGGCACAAAAATGGCCATACGGCTGGAGATGGGTCCCCCGCCCAAAGAGCCAGCAGGGAAAACTATGCCTTGTTCTAAAGCTCTTTGGGAACCGCTTGCGTAGCCCCACAGACCTGGGGGCTGCAGGTTTTGCTCCTGCCTTCAGCCTCGACACCACCCTTTCCCACTTGGCGCCGCGCCAGGCACAAAAATGGCCATATGGCTGGAGATGGGTCCCCCGCCCAAAGAGCCAGCAGGGAAAACTATGCCTTGTTCTAAAGCTCTTTGGGAACCGCTTGCGTAGCCCCACAGACCTGGGGGCTGCAGGCTTTGCTGCTGCCTTCAGCCTCAAAACCACCCTTTCCCACTTGGCGCCGCATCAGGCACAAAAATGGCCATATGGCTGGAGATGGGTCCCATGCCCAAAGAGCCAGCAAGGAAAACTATGCCTTGTTCTAAAGCTCTTTGGGAACCGCTTGCTTGGCCCCACAGACCTGGGGGCTGCGGGCTTTGCTGCTGCCTTCAGCCTCAAAGCCACCCTTTCCCACTTGGCGCCGCGCCAGGCCCAAAAATGGCCATATGGCTGGAGATGGGTCCCCCGCCCAAAGAGCCAGGAGGGAAAACTATGCCTTGTTCTAAAGCTCTTTGGGAACCGCTTGCGTAGCCCCACAGACCTGGGGGCTGCAGGCTTTCCTGCTGCCTTCAGCCTCAAAGCCACCCTTTCCCACTTGGCGCCGCGCCAGGCACAAAAATGGCCATATGGCTGGAGATGGGTCCCATGCCCAAAGAGCCAGCAAGGAAAACTATGCCTTGTTCTAAAGCTCTTTGGGAACCGCTTGCTTGGCCCCACAGACCTGGGGGCTGCGGGCTTTGCTGCTGCCTTCAGCCTCAAAAACACCCTTTCCCACTTGGCGCCGCGAAAGGCTCAAAAATGGCCATACGGCTGGAGATGGGTCCCCCGCCCAAAGAGCCAGCAGGGAAAACTATGCCTTGTTCTAAAGCTCTTTGGGAACCGCTTGCGTAGCCCCACAGACCTGGGGGCTGCGGGCTTTGCTGCTGCCTTCAGCCTCAAAACCACCCTTTCCCACTTGGCGCCGCGCCAGGCCCAAAAATGGCCATACGGCTGCAGATGGGTCCCCCGCCCAAAGAGCCAGCAGGGAAAAATATGCCTTGTTCTAAAGCTCTTTGGGAACCGCTTGCGTAGCCCCACAGACCTGGGGGCTGCAGGCTTTGCTGCTGCCTTCAGCCTCAAAGCCACCCTTTCCCACTTGGCGCCGCGCCAGGCACAAAAATGGCCATACGGCTGGAGATGGGTCCCCCGCCCAAAGAGCCAGCAGGGAAAACTATGCCTTGTTCTAAAGCTCTTTGGGAACCGCTTGCGTAGCCCCACAGACCTGGGGCTGCAGGCTTTGCTGCTGCCTTCAGCCTCAAAGCCACCCTTTCCCACTTGGCGCTGCGCCAGGCACAAAAATGGCCATACGGCTGGAGATGGGTCCCCCACCCAAAGAGCCAGCAGGGAAAACTATGCCTTGTTCTAAAGCTCTTTGGGAACCGCTTGCGTAGCCCCACAGACCTGGGGGCTGCGGGCTTTGCTGCTGCCTTCAGCCTCAAAACCACCCTTTCCCACTTGGCGCCGCGAAAGGCTCAAAAATGGCCATACGGCTGGAGATGGGTCCCCCGCCCAAAGAGCCAGCAGGGAAAACTAGGCCTTGTTCTAAAGCTCTTTGGGAACCGCTTGCGTAGCCCCACAGACCTGGGGGCTGCGGGCTTTGCTGCTGCCTTCAGCCTCAAAACCACCCTTTCCCACTTGGCGCCGCGCCAGGCCCAAAAATGGCCATACGGCTGCAGATGGGTCCCCCGCCCAAAGAGCCAGCAGGGAAAAATATGCCTTGTTCTAAAGCTCTTTGGGAACCGCTTGCGTAGCCGCACAGACCTGGGGGCTGCAGGCTTTGCTGCTGCCTTCAGCCTCAAAGCCACCCTTTCCCACTTGGCGCCGCGCCAGGCACAAAAATGGCCATACGGCTGGAGATGGGTCCCCCGCCCAAAGAGCCAGCAGGGAAAACTATGCCTTGTTCTAAAGCTCTTTGGGAACCGCTTGCGTAGCCCCACAGACCTGGGGCTGCAGGCTTTGCTGCTGCCTTCAGCCTCAAAACCACCCTTTCCCACTTGGCGCTGCGCCAGGCACAAAAATGGCCATACGGCTGGAGATGGGTCCCCCACCCAAAGAGCCAGCAGGGAAAACTATGCCTTGTTCTAAAGCTCTTTGGGAACCGCTTGCGTAGCCCCACAGACCTGGGGGCTGCGGGCTTTCCTGCTGCCTTCAGCCTCAAAAACACCCTTTCCCACTTGGCGCCTGGCCAGGCACAAAAATGGCCATACGGCTGGAGATGGGTCCCCCGCCCAAAGAGCCAGCAGGGAAAACTATGCCTTGTTCTAAAGCTCTTTGGGAACCGCTTGCGTAGCCCCACAGACCTGGGGGCTGCAGGTTTTGCTCCTGCCTTCAGCCTCGACACCACCCTTTCCCACTTGGCCCCTGGCCACGCACAAAAATGGCCATACGGCTGGAGATGGGTCCCCCGCCCAAAGAGCCAGCAGGGAAAACTATGCCTTGTTCTAAAGCTCTTTGGGAACCGCTTGCTTGGCCCCACAGACCTGGGGGCTGTGGGCTTTCCTGCTGCCTTCAGCCTCAAAGCCACCCTTTCCCACTTGGCGCCGCATCAGGCACAAAAATGGCCATACGACTGGAGATGGGTCCCCCGCCCAAAGAGCCAGCAGGGAAAACTATGCCTTGTTCTAAAGCTCTTTGTGAACCGCTTGCGTAGCCCCACAGACCTGGGGGCTGCGGGCTTTCCTGCTGCCTTCAGCCTCAAAGCCACCCTTTCCCACTTGGCGCCGCGCCAGGCACAAAAATGGCCATACGGCTGGAGATGGGTCCCCCGCCCAAAGAGCCAGCAGGGAAAACTATGCCTTGTTCTAAAGCTCTTTGGGAACCGCTTGCGTAGCCCCACAGACCTGGGGGGTGTGGGCTTTCCTGCTGCCTTCAGCCTCAAAGCCACCCTTTCCCACTTGGCGCCGCACCAGGCACAAAAATGGCCATACGGCTCGAGATGGGTCCCATGCCCAAAGAGCCAGCAGGGAAAACTATGCCTTGTTCTAAAGCACTTTGGGAACCGCTTCCATAGCCCCACAGACCTGGGGGCTGCAGGCTTTGCTGCTGCCTTCAGCCTCAAAGCCACCCTTTCCCACTTGGCGCCGCATCAGGCACAAAAATGGCCTATGGCTGGAGATGGGTCCCATGCCCAAAGACCCAGCAAGGAAAACTATGCCTTGTTCTAAAGCTCTTTGGGAACCGCTTGCGTAGCCCCACAGACCTGGGGGCTGCAGGCTTTGCTGCTGCATTAAGCCTCAAAGCCACCCTTTCCCACTTGGCGCCGCGGTAGGCACAAAAATGGTCTATGGCTGGAGATGGGTCCCATGCCGAAAGAGCCAGCAGGGAAAATTATGCCTTCTTCTAAAGCTCTTTGGGAACCGCTTGCATAGCCCCACAGACCTGGGGGCTGTGGGCCTTCCTGCTGCCTTCAGCCTCGACACCACCCTTTCCCACTTGGCCCCTGGCCACGCACAAAAATGGCCATATGGCTGGAGCTGTGTCCCTCGCCCAAAGAGCCAGCAGGGAAAACTATGCCTTGTTCTAAAGCTCTTTGGGAACCGCTTGCGTAGCCGCACAGACCTGGGGGCTGCAGGCTTTGCTGCTGCCTTCAGCCTCAAAGCCACCCTTTCCCACTGGGCGTCGCGCCAGGCACAAAAATGGCCTATGGCGGGAGATGGGTCCCCCGCCCAAAGAGCCAGCAGGGAAAACTATGCCTTGTTCTAAAGCTCTTTGCGAACCGCTTGCTTGGCCCCACAGACCTGGGGGCTGCAGGCTTTGCTGCTGCCTTCAGACTCGACACCACCCTTTCCCACCTGGCGCCGCGCCAGGCACAAAAATGGCCTATGGCTGGAGATGGGTCCCCCGCCCAAAGAGCCAGCAGGGAAAACTATGCCTTGTTCTAAAGCTCTTTGGGAACCGCTTGCATAGCCCCACAGACCTGGGGGCTGCAGGCTTTCCTGCTGTCTTCAGCCTCAAAGCCACCCTTTCCCACTTGGCGCCCTATCAGGCACAGAAATGGCCTATGGCTGGACATGGGTCCCCCGCCCAAAGAGCCAGCAGGGAAAACTATGCCTTGTTCTAAAGCTCTTTGGGAACCGCTTGCGTAGCCCCACAGACCTGGGGGCTGCGGGCTTTCCTGCTGCCTTCAGCCTCAAAACCACCCTTTCCCACTTGGCGCCGCATCAGGCACAAAAATGGCCATACGGCTGGAGATGGGTCCCCCACCCAAAGAGCCAGCAGGGAAAACTATGCCTTGTTCTAAAGCTCTTTGGGAACCGCTTGCGTAGCCCCACAGACCTGGGGCTGCAGGCTTTGCTGCTGCCTTCAGCCTCAAAGCCACCCTTTCCCACTTGGCGCTGCGCCAGGCACAAAAATGGCCATACGGCTGGACATGGGTCCCCCGCCCAAAGAGCCAGCAGGGAAAACTATGCCTTGTTCTAAAGCTCTTTGGGAACCGCTTGCGTAGCCCCACAGACCTGGGGGCTGCGGGCTTTGCTGCTGCCTTCAGCCTCAAAGCCACCCTTTCCCACTTGGCGCCGCGCCAGGCACAAAAATGGCCATATGGCTGGAGATGGGTCCCCCGCCCAAAGAGCCAGCAGGGAAAACTATGCCTTGTTCTAAAGCTCTTTGGGAACCGCTTGCGTAGCCCCACAGACCTGGGGGCTGCAGGCTTTGCTGCTGCCTTCAGCCTCAAAACCACCCTTTCCCACTTGGCGCCGCATCAGGCACAAAAATGGCCATATGGCTGGAGATGGGTCCCATGCCCAAAGAGCCAGCAAGGAAAACTATGCCTTGTTCTAAAGCTCTTTGGGAACCGCTTGCTTGGCCCCACAGACCTGGGGGCTGCGGGCTTTGCTGCTGCCTTCAGCCTCAAAGCCACCCTTTCCCACTTGGCGCCGCGCCAGGCCCAAAAATGGCCATATGGCTGGAGATGGGTCCCCCGCCCAAAGAGCCAGCAGGGAAAACTATGCCTTGTTCTAAAGCTCTTTGGGAACCGCTTGCGTAGCCCCACAGACCTGGGGGCTGCAGGCTTTCCTGCTGCCTTCAGCCTCAAAGCCACCCTTTCCCACTTGGCGCCGCGCCAGGCACAAAAATGGCCATATGGCTGGAGATGGGTCCCATGCCCAAAGAGCCAGCAAGGAAAACTATGCCTTGTTCTAAAGCTCTTTGGGAACCGCTTGCTTGGCCCCACAGACCTGGGGGCTGCGGGCTTTGCTGCTGCCTTCAGCCTCAAAACCACCCTTTCCCACTTGGCGCCGCGAAAGGCTCAAAAATGGCCATACGGCTGGAGATGGGTCCCCCGCCCAAAGAGCCAGCAGGGAAAACTATGCCTTGTTCTAAAGCTCTTTGGGAACCGCTTGCGTAGCCCCACAGACCTGGGGGCTGCGGGCTTTGCTGCTGCCTTCAGCCTCAAAACCACCCTTTCCCACTTGGCGCCGCGCCAGGCACAAAAATGGCCATACGGCTGCAGATGGGTCCCCCGCCCAAAGAGCCAGCAGGGAAAAATATGCCTTGTTCTAAAGCTCTTTGGGAACCGCTTGCGTAGCCCCACAGACCTGGGGGCTGCAGGCTTTGCTGCTGCCTTCAGCCTCAAAGCCACCCTTTCCCACTTGGCGCCGCGCCAGGCACAAAAATGGCCATACGGCTGGAGATGGGTCCCCCGCCCAAAGAGCCAGCAGGGAAAACTATGCCTTGTTCTAAAGCTCTTTGGGAACCGCTTGCGTAGCCCCACAGACCTGGGGCTGCAGGCTTTGCTGCTGCCTTCAGCCTCAAAGCCACCCTTTCCCACTTGGCGCTGCGCCAGGCACAAAAATGGCCATACGGCTGGAGATGGGTCCCCCACCCAAAGAGCCAGCAGGGAAAACTATGCCTTGTTCTAAAGCTCTTTGGGAACCGCTTGCGTAGCCGCACAGACCTGGGGGCTGCAGGCTTTGCTGCTGCCTTCAGCCTCAAAGCCACCCTTTCCCACTGGGCGTCGCGCCAGGCACAAAAATGGCCTATGGCGGGAGATGGGTCCCCCGCCCAAAGAGCCAGCAGGGAAAACTATGCCTTGTTCTAAAGCTCTTTGCGAACCGCTTGCTTGGCCCCACAGACCTGGGGGCTGCAGGCTTTGCTGCTGCCTTCAGACTCGACACCACCCTTTCCCACCTGGCGCCGCGCCAGGCACAAAAATGGCCTATGGCTGGAGATGGGTCCCCCGCCCAAAGAGCCAGCAGGGAAAACTATGCCTTGTTCTAAAGCTCTTTGGGAACCGCTTGCATAGCCCCACAGACCTGGGGGCTGCAGGCTTTCCTGCTGTCTTCAGCCTCAAAGCCACCCTTTCCCACTTGGCGCCCTATCAGGCACAGAAATGGCCTATGGCTGGACATGGGTCCCCCGCCCAAAGAGCCAGCAGGGAAAACTATGCCTTGTTCTAAAGCTCTTTGGGAACCGCTTGCGTAGCCCCACAGACCTGGGGGCTGCGGGCTTTCCTGCTGCCTTCAGCCTCAAAACCACCCTTTCCCACTTGGCGCCGCATCAGGCACAAAAATGGCCATACGGCTGGAGATGGGTCCCCCACCCAAAGAGCCAGCAGGGAAAACTATGCCTTGTTCTAAAGCTCTTTGGGAACCGCTTGCGTAGCCCCACAGACCTGGGGCTGCAGGCTTTGCTGCTGCCTTCAGCCTCAAAGCCACCCTTTCCCACTTGGCGCTGCGCCAGGCACAAAAATGGCCATACGGCTGGACATGGGTCCCCCGCCCAAAGAGCCAGCAGGGAAAACTATGCCTTGTTCTAAAGCTCTTTGGGAACCGCTTGCGTAGCCCCACAGACCTGGGGGCTGCGGGCTTTGCTGCTGCCTTCAGCCTCAAAGCCACCCTTTCCCACTTGGCGCCGCGCCAGGCACAAAAATGGCCATATGGCTGGAGATGGGTCCCCCGCCCAAAGAGCCAGCAGGGAAAACTATGCCTTGTTCTAAAGCTCTTTGGGAACCGCTTGCGTAGCCCCACAGACCTGGGGGCTGCAGGCTTTGCTGCTGCCTTCAGCCTCAAAACCACCCTTTCCCACTTGGCGCCGCATCAGGCACAAAAATGGCCATATGGCTGGAGATGGGTCCCATGCCCAAAGAGCCAGCAAGGAAAACTATGCCTTGTTCTAAAGCTCTTTGGGAACCGCTTGCTTGGCCCCACAGACCTGGGGGCTGCGGGCTTTGCTGCTGCCTTCAGCCTCAAAGCCACCCTTTCCCACTTGGCGCCGCGCCAGGCCCAAAAATGGCCATATGGCTGGAGATGGGTCCCCCGCCCAAAGAGCCAGCAGGGAAAACTATGCCTTGTTCTAAAGCTCTTTGGGAACCGCTTGCGTAGCCCCACAGACCTGGGGGCTGCAGGCTTTCCTGCTGCCTTCAGCCTCAAAGCCACCCTTTCCCACTTGGCGCCGCGCCAGGCACAAAAATGGCCATATGGCTGGAGATGGGTCCCATGCCCAAAGAGCCAGCAAGGAAAACTATGCCTTGTTCTAAAGCTCTTTGGGAACCGCTTGCTTGGCCCCACAGACCTGGGGGCTGCGGGCTTTGCTGCTGCCTTCAGCCTCAAAACCACCCTTTCCCACTTGGCGCCGCGAAAGGCTCAAAAATGGCCATACGGCTGGAGATGGGTCCCCCGCCCAAAGAGCCAGCAGGGAAAACTATGCCTTGTTCTAAAGCTCTTTGGGAACCGCTTGCGTAGCCCCACAGACCTGGGGGCTGCGGGCTTTGCTGCTGCCTTCAGCCTCAAAACCACCCTTTCCCACTTGGCGCCGCGCCAGGCCCAAAAATGGCCATACGGCTGCAGATGGGTCCCCCGCCCAAAGAGCCAGCAGGGAAAAATATGCCTTGTTCTAAAGCTCTTTGGGAACCGCTTGCGTAGCCCCACAGACCTGGGGGCTGCAGGCTTTGCTGCTGCCTTCAGCCTCAAAGCCACCCTTTCCCACTTGGCGCCGCGCCAGGCACAAAAATGGCCATACGGCTGGAGATGGGTCCCCCGCCCAAAGAGCCAGCAGGGAAAACTATGCCTTGTTCTAAAGCTCTTTGGGAACCGCTTGCGTAGCCCCACAGACCTGGGGCTGCAGGCTTTGCTGCTGCCTTCAGCCTCAAAGCCACCCTTTCCCACTTGGCGCTGCGCCAGGCACAAAAATGGCCATACGGCTGGAGATGGGTCCCCCACCCAAAGAGCCAGCAGGGAAAACTATGCCTTGTTCTAAAGCTCTTTGGGAACCGCTTGCGTAGCCCCACAGACCTGGGGGCTGCGGGCTTTCCTGCTGCCTTCAGCCTCAAAAACACCCTTTCCCACTTGGCGCCTGGCCAGGCACAAAAATGGCCATACGGCTGGAGATGGGTCCCCCGCCCAAAGAGCCAGCAGGGAAAACTATGCCTTGTTCTAAAGCTCTTTGGGAACCGCTTGCGTAGCCCCACAGACCTGGGGGCTGCGGGCTTTGCTGCTGCCTTCAGCCTCAAAGCCACCCTTTCCCACTTGGCGCCGCGCCAGGCCCAAAAATGGCCATATGGCTGGAGATGGGTCCCCCGCCCAAAGAGCCAGCAGGGAAAACTATGCCTTGTTCTAAAGCTCTTTGGGAACCGCTTGCGTAGCCCCACAGACCTGGGGGCTGCAGGCTTTCCTGCTGCCTTCAGCCTCAAAGCCACCCTTTCCCACTTGGCGCCGCGCCAGGCACAAAAATGGCCATATGGCTGGAGATGGGTCCCATGCCCAAAGAGCCAGCAAGGAAAACTATGCCTTGTTCTAAAGCTCTTTGGGAACCGCTTGCTTGGCCCCACAGACCTGGGGGCTGCGGGCTTTGCTGCTGCCTTCAGCCTCAAAACCACCCTTTCCCACTTGGCGCCGCGAAAGGCTCAAAAATGGCCATACGGCTGGAGATGGGTCCCCCGCCCAAAGAGCCAGCAGGGAAAACTATGCCTTGTTCTAAAGCTCTTTGGGAACCGCTTGCGTAGCCCCACAGACCTGGGGGCTGCGGGCTTTGCTGCTGCCTTCAGCCTCAAAACCACCCTTTCCCACTTGGCGCCGCGCAGGCCCAAAAATGGCCATACGGCTGCAGATGGGTCCCCCGCCCAAAGAGCCAGCAGGGAAAAATATGCCTTGTTCTAAAGCTCTTTGGGAACCGCTTGCGTAGCCCCACAGACCTGGGGGCTGCAGGCTTTGCTGCTGCCTTCAGCCTCAAAACCACCCTTTCCCACTTGGCGCCGCGCCAGGCACAAAAATGGCCATACGGCTGGAGATGGGTCCCCCGCCCAAAGAGCCAGCAGGGAAAACTATGCCTTGTTCTAAAGCTCTTTGGGAACCGCTTGCGTAGCCCCACAGACCTGGGGCTGCAGGCTTTGCTGCTGCCTTCAGCCTCAAAGCCACCCTTTCCCACTTGGCGCCGCGCCAGGCACAAAAATGGCCATACGGCTGGAGATGGGTCCCCCGCCCAAAGAGCCAGCAGGGAAAACTATGCCTTGTTCTAAAGCTCTTTGGGAACCGCTTGCGTAGCCCCACAGACCTGGGGGCTGCGGGCTTTCCTGCTGCCTTCAGCCTCAAAGCCACCCTTTCCCACTTGGCGCCGCGCCAGGCCCAAAAATGGCCATATGGCTGGAGATGGGTCCCCCGCCCAAAGAGCCAGCAGGGAAAACTATGCCTTGTTCTAAAGCTCTTTGGGAACCGCTTGCGTAGCCCCACAGACCTGGGGGCTGCAGGCTTTGCTGCTGCCTTCAGCCTCAAAGCCACCCTTTCCCACTTGGCGCCGCATCAGGCACAAAAATGGCCTATGGCTGGAGATGGGTCCCATGCCCAAAGAGCCAGCAAGGAAAACTATGCCTTGTTCTAAAGCTCTTTGGGAACCGCTTGCTTGGCCCCACAGACGTGGGGACTGCGGGCTTTGCTGCTGCCTTCATCTTCAAAACCACCCTTTCCCACTTGGCGCCGCGCCAGGCTCAAAAATGGCCATACGGCTGGAGATGGGTCCCCCGCCCAAAGAGCCAGCAGGGAAAACTATGCCTTGTTCTAAAGCTCTTTGGGAACCGCTTGCTTGGCCCCACAGACCTGGGGGCTGCGGGCTTTGCTGCTGCCTTCAGCCTCAAAACCACCCTTTCCCACTTGGCGCCGCGCCAGGCCCAAAAATGGCCATACGGCTGCAGATGGGTCCCCCGCCCAAAGAGCCAGCAGGGAAAAATATGCCTTGTTCTAAAGCTCTTTGGGAACCGCTTGCGTAGCCCCACAGACCTGGGGGCTGCAGGCTTTGCTGCTGCCTTCAGCCTCAAAACCACCCTTTCCCACTTGGCGCCGCGCCAGGCACAAAAATGGCCATACGGCTGCAGATGGGTCCCCCGCCCAAAGAGCCAGCAGGGAAAACTAGGCCTTGTTCTAAAGCTCTTTGGGAACCGCTTGCGTAGCCCCACAGACCTGGGGCTGCAGGCTTTGCTGCTGCCTTCAGCCTCAAAGCCACCCTTTCCCACTTGGCGCTGCGCCAGGCACAAAAATGGCCATACGGCTGGAGATGGGTCCCCCGCCCAAAGAGCCAGCAGGGAAAACTATGCCTTGTTCTAAAGCTCTTTGGGAACCGCTTGCGTAGCCCCACAGACCTGGGGGCTGCGGGCTTTGCTGCTGCCTTCAGCCTCAAAGCCACCCTTTCCCACTTGGCGCCGCGCCAGGCCCAAAAATGGCCATATGGCTGGAGATGGGTCCCCCGCCCAAAGAGCCAGCAGGGAAAACTATGCCTTGTTCTAAAGCTCTTTGGGAACCGCTTGCGTAGCCCCACAGACCTGGGGGCTGCAGGCTTTGCTGCTGCCTTCAGCCTCAAAGCCACCCTTTCCCACTTGGCGCCGCATCAGGCACAAAAATGGCCTATGGCTGGAGATGGGTCCCATGCCCAAAGAGCCAGCAAGGAAAACTATGCCTTGTTCTAAAGCTCTTTGGGAACCGCTTGCTTGGCCCCACAGACCTGGGGGCTGCGGGCTTTGCTGCTGCCTTCATCTTCAAAACCACCCTTTCCCACTTGGCGCCGCGCCAGGCTCAAAAATGGCCATACGGCTGGAGATGGGTCCCCCGCCCAAAGAGCCAGCAGGGAAAACTATGCCTTGTTCTAAAGCTCTTTGGGAACCGCTTGCGTAGCCCCACAGACCTGGGGCTGCAGGCTTTGCTGCTGCCTTCAGCCTCAAAGCCACCCTTTCCCACTTGGCGCTGCGCCAGGCACAAAAATGGCCATACGGCTGGAGATGGGTCCCCCGCCCAAAGAGCCAGCAGGGAAAACTATGCCTTGTTCTAAAGCTCTTTGGGAACCGCTTGCGTAGCCCCACAGACCTGGGGGCTGCGGGCTTTCCTGCTGCCTTCAGCCTCAAAAACACCCTTTCCCACTTGGCGCCTGGCCAGGCACAAAAATGGCCATACGGCTGGAGATGGGTCCCCCGCCCAAAGAGCCAGCAGGGAAAACTATGCCTTGTTCTAAAGCTCTTTGGGAACCGCTTGCGTAGCCCCACAGACCTGGGGGCTGCGGGCTTTGCTGCTGCCTTCAGCCTCAAAGCCACCCTTTCCCACTTGGCGCCGCGCCAGGCACAAAAATGGCCATATGGCTGGAGATGGGTCCCCCGCCCAAAGAGCCAGCAGGGAAAACTATGCCTTGTTCTAAAGCTCTTTGGGAACCGCTTGCGTAGCCCCACAGACCTGGGGGCTGCAGGCTTTGCTGCTGCCTTCAGCCTCAAAGCTACCCTTTCCCACTATGCACCGCGCCAGGCACAAAAATGGCCTATGGCTGGAGATGGGTCCCATGCCCAAAGACCCAGCAAGGAAAAGTATGCCTTGTTCTAAAGCTCTTTGGGAACCGCTTGCTTGGCCCCACAGACCTGGGGGCTGCGGGCTTTGCTGCTGCCTTCAGCCTCAAAACCACCCTTTCCCACTTGGCGCCGCGAAAGGCTCAAAAATGGCCATACGGCTGGAGATGGGTCCCCCGCCCAAAGAGCCAGCAGGGAAAACTATGCCTTGTTCTAAAGCTCTTTGGGAACCGCTTGCTTGGCCCCACAGACCTGGGGGCTGTGGGCCTTCCTGCTGCCTTCAGCCTCAAAACCACCCTTTCCCACTTGGCGCCGCGCCAGGCCCAAAAATGGCCATACGGCTGCAGATGGGTCCCCCGCCCAAAGAGCCAGCAGGGAAAACTATGCCTTGTTCTAAAGCTCTTTGGGAACCGCTTGCGTAGCCCCACAGACCTGGGGGCTGCAGGCTTTGCTGCTGCCTTCAGCCTCAAAACCACCCTTTCCCACTTGGCGCCGCGCCAGGCACAAAAATGGCCATACGGCTGGAGATGGGTCCCCCGCCCAAAGAGCCAGCAGGGAAAACTATGCCTTGTTCTAAAGCTCTTTGGGAACCGCTTGCGTAGCCCCACAGACCTGGGGCTGCAGGCTTTGCTGCTGCCTTCAGCCTCAAAGCCACCCTTTCCCACTTGGCGCTGCGCCAGGCACAAAAATGGCCATACGGCTGGAGATGGGTCCCCCGCCCAAAGAGCCAGCAGGGAAAACTATGCCTTGTTCTAAAGCTCTTTGGGAACCGATTGCGTAGCCCCACAGACCTGGGGGCTGCAGGCTTTGCTGCTGCCTTCAGCCTCAAAGCCACCCTTTCCCACTGGGCGTCGCGCCAGGCACAAAAATGGCCTATGGCTGGAGATGGGTCCCCCGCCCAAAGAGCCAGCAGGGAAAACTATGCCTTGTTCTAAAGCTCTTTGCGAACCGCTTGCTTGGCCCCACAGACCTGGGGGCTGCAGGCTTTGCTGCTGCCTTCAGACTCGACACCACCCTTTCCCACCTGGCGCTGCGCCAGGCACAAAAATGGCCTATGGCTGGAGATGGGTCCCCCGCCCAAAGAGCCAGCAGGGAAAACTATGCCTTTTTCTAAAGCTCTTTGGGAACCACTTGCGTAGCCCCACAGACCTGGGGGCTGCGGGCTTTGCTGCTGCCTTCAGCCTCGACACCACCCTTTCCCACTTGGCGCCGCGCCAGGCACAAAAATGGCCATACCGCTGGAGATGGGTCCCCCGCCCAAAGAGCCAGCAGGGAAAACTATGCCTTGTTCTAAAGCTCTTTGGGAACTGCTTGCGAAGCTCCACAGACCTGGGGGCTGCAGGCTTTCCTGCTGCCTTCAGCCTCAAAACCACCCTTTCCCACTTGGCGTCGCGCCAGGCACAAAAATGGCCTATGGCTGGAGATGGGTCTCCCGCCCAAAGAGCCAGCAGGGAAAACTATGCCTTGTTCTAAAGCTCTTTGGGAACCGCTTGCTTGGCCCCACAGACCTGGGGGCTGCGGGCTTTCCTGCTGCCTTCAGCCTCGACACCACCCTTTCCCACTTGGCGTCGCGCCAGGCACAAAAATGGCCTATGGCTGGAGATGGGTCTCCCGCCCAAAGAGCCAGCAGGGAAAACTATGCCTTGTTCTAAAGCTCTTTGGGAACCGCTTGCGTAGCCCCACAGACCTGGGGGCTGCAGGCTTTGCTGCTGCCTTCAGCCTCAAAGCAACCCTTTCCCACTTGGCGCTGCGCCAGGCACAAAAATGGCCATATGGCTGGAGATGGGTCCCCCGCCCAAAGAGCCAGCAGGGAAAACTATGCCTTGTTCTAAAGCTCTTTGGGAACCGCTTGCGTAGCCCCACAGACCTGGGGGCTGCGGGCTTTGCTGCTGCCTTCAGCCTCAAAGCCACCCTTTCCCACTTGGCGCCGGGCCAGGCACAAAAATGGCCATACGGCTGGAGATGGGTCCCCCGCCCAAAGAGCCAGCAGGGAAAACTATGCCTTGTTCTAAAGCTCTTTGGGAACCGCTTGCGTAGCCCCACAGACCTGGGGGCTGCGGGCTTTCCTGCTGCCTTCAGCCTCGAAGCCACCCTTTCCCACTTGGCGCCGCGCCAGGCACAAAAATGGCCTATGGCTGGAGATGGGTCCCCCGCCCAAAGAGCCAGCAGGGAAAATTATGCCTTGTTCTAAAGCTCTTTGGGAACCGCTTGCGTAGCCCCACAGACCTGGGGGCTCCGCGCTTTCCTGCTGCCTTCAGCCTCAAAGCCACCCTTTCCCACTTGGCGCCGCATCAGGCACAAAAATGGCCATACGGCTGGAGATGGGTCACCCGCCCAAAGAGCCAGCAGGGAAAACTATGCCTTGTTCTAAAGCTCTTTGGGAACCGCTTGCGTAGACCCACAGACCTGGGGGCTGCGGGCTTTCCTGCTGCCTTCAGCCTCGACACCACCCTTTCCCACTACGCACCGCGCCAGGCATAAAAATAGCCATACGACTGGAGATGGGTCCCCCGCCCAAAGAGCCAGCAGGGAAAACTATGCCTTGTTCTAAAGCTCTTTGGGAACCGCTTGCGTAGCCCCACAGACCTGGGGGCTGCGGGCTTTCCTGCTGCCTTCAGCCTCAAAGCCACCCTTTCCCACTTGGCGCCGGGCCAGGCACAAAAATGGCCATACGGCTGGAGATGGGTCCCCCGCCCAAAGAGCCAGCAGGGAAAACTATGCCTTGTTCTAAAGCTCTTTGGGAACCGCTTGCGTAGCCCCACAGACCTGGGGGGTGTGGGCTTTCCTGCTGCCTTCAGCCTCAAAGCCACCCTTTCCCACTTGGCGCCGCGGTAGGCACAAAAATGGTCTATGGCTGGAGATGGGTCCCATGCCCAAAGACCCAGCAAGGAAAACTATGCCTTGTTCTAAAGCTCTTTGGGAACCGCTTGCATAGCCCCACAGACCTGGGGGCTGTGGGCCTTCCTGCTGCCTTCAGCCTCGACACCACGCTTTCCCACTTGGCCCCTGGCCACGCACAAAAATGGCCATACGGCTGGAGATGGGTCCCCCGCCCAAAGAGCCAGCAGGGAAAACTATGCCTTGTTCTAAAACTCTTTGGGAACCGCTTGCGTAGCCGCACAGAACTGGGGGCTGCAGGCTCTCCTGCTGCCTTCAGCCTCGACAGCACCCTTTCCCACTTGGCGCCGCGCCAGGCACAAAAATGGCCATACGGCTGGAGATGGGTCCCCCGCCCAGAGAGCCAGCAGGGAAAATTATGCCTTGTTCTAAAGCTCTTTGGGAACCGCTTGCGTAGCCCCACAGACCTGGGGGCTGCGGGCTTTCCTGCTGCCTTCAGCCTCAAAGCCACCCTTTCCCACTTGGTGCCGCATCAGGCACAAAAATGGCCTATGGCTGGATATGGGTCCCATGCCCTAAGAGCCAGCTGGGAAAACTATGCCTTGTTCTAAAGCTCTTTGGGAACCGCTTGCGTAGCCCCACAGACCTGGGGGCTGCAGGCTTTGCTGCTGCTTCAGCCTCAAAGCCACCCTTTCCCACTTGGCGTCGCGCCAGGCACAAAAATGGCCTATGGCTGGAGATGGGTCCCCCGCCCAAAGAGCCAGCAGGGAAAACTATGCCTTGTTCTAAAGCTCTTTGGGAACCGCTTGCTTGGCCCCACAGACCTGGGGGCTGCAGGCTTTGCTGCTGCCTTCAGCCTCGACACCACCCTTTCCCACTTGGCACTGCGCCAGGCGCAAAAATGGCCATACGGCTGGAGATGGGTCCCCCGCCCAAAGAGCCAGGAGGGAAAATTATGCCTTGTTCTAAAGCTCTTTGGGAACCGCTTGCGTAGCCCCACAGACCTGGGGGCTGCAGGCTTTCCTGCTGCCTTCAGCCTCAAAACCACCCTTTCCCACTTGGCGTCGCGCCAGGCACAAAAATGGCCTATGGCTGGAGATGGGTCCCATGCCCAAAGAGCCAGCAGGGAAAACTATGCCTTGTTCTAAAGCTCTTTGGGAACCGCTTGCTTGGCCCCACAGACCTGGGGGCTGCGGGCTTTCCTGCTGCCTTCAGCCTCGACAACACCCTTTCCCACTTGGCGTCGCGCCAGGCACAAAAATGGCCTATGGCTGGAGATGGGTCTCCCGCCCAAAGAGCCAGCAGGGAAAACTATGCCTTGTTCTAAAGCTCTTTGGGAACCGCTTGCGTAGCCCCACAGACCTGGGGGCTGCAGGCTTTGCTGCTGCCTTCAGCCTCAAAGCAACCCTTTCCCACTTGGCGCTGCGCCAGGCACAAAAATGGCCATATGGCTGGAGATGGGTCCCCCGCCCAAAGAGCCAGCAGGGAAAACTATGCCTTGTTCTAAAGCTCTTTGGGAACCGCTTGCGTAGCCCCACAGACCTGGGGGCTGCGGGCTTTGCTGCTGCCTTCAGCCTCAAAGCCACCCTTTCCCACTTGGTGCCGCGCCAGGCACAAAAATGGCCATACGGCTGGAGATGGGTCCCCCGCCCAAAGAGCCAGCAGGGAAAATTATGCCTTGTTCTAAAGCTCTTTGGGAACCGCTTGCGTAGCCCCACAGACCTGGGGGCTGCGGGCTTTCCTGCTGCCTTCAGCCTCAAAGCCACCCTTTCCCACTACGCACCGCGCCAGGCATAAAAATAGCCATACGACTGGAGATGGGTCCCCCGCCCAAAGAGCCAGCAGGGAAAACTATGCCTTGTTCTAAAGCTCTTTGGGAACCGCTTGCGTAGCCCCACAGACCTGGGGGCTGCAGGCTTTCCTGCTGCCTTCAGCCTCGACAACACCCTTTCCCACTTGGCGTCGCGCCAGGCACAAAAATGGCCTATTGCTGGAGATGGGTCTCCCGCCCAAAGAGCCAGCAGGGAAAACTATGCCTTGTTCTAAAGCTCTTTGGGAACCGCTTGCTTGGCCCCACAGACCTGGGGGCTGCGGGCTTTCCTGCTGCCTTCAGCCTCGACACCACCCTTTCCCACTACGCACCGCGCCAGGCACAAAAATAGATAGACGGCTGGAGATGGGTCCCCCGCCCAAAGAGCCAGCAGGGAAAACTATGCCTTGTTCTAAAGCTCTTTGGGAACCGCTTGCGTAGCCCCACAAACCTGGGGGCTGCAGGCTTTCCTGCTGCCTTCAGCCTCGACACCACCCCTTCCCACTTGGCGCCGCGCCAGGCACAAAAATGGCCATACGGCTGGAGATGGGTCCCCCGCCCAAAGAGCCAGCAGGGAAAACTATGCCTTGTTCTAAAGCTCTTTGGGAACCACTTGCGTAGCCCCACAGACCTGGGGGCTGCGGGCTTTCCTGCTGCCTTCAGCCTCGACACCACCCTTTCCCACTTGGCGCCGCCCCAGGCATAAAAATGGCCATATGGCTGGAGATGGGTCCCCCGCCCAAAGAGCCAGCAGGGAAAAATATGCCTTGTTCTAAAGCTCTTTGGGAACCGCTTGCGTAGCCCCACAGACCTGGGGGCTGCAGGCTTTGCTGCTGCCTTCAGCCTCAAAACCACCCTTTCCCACTTGGCGCCGCGCCAGGCACAAAAATGGCCATACGGCTGGAGATGGGTCCCCCGCCCAAAGAGCCAGCAGGGAAAACTATGCCTTGTTCTAAAGCTCTTTGGGAACCGCTTGCGTAGCCCCACAGACCTGGGGGCTGCAGGCTTTCCTGCTGCCTTCAGCCTCAAAGCCACCCTTTCCCACTTGGCGCCGGGCCAGGCACAAAAATGGCCATACGGCTGGAGATGGGTCCCCCGCCCAAAGAGCCAGCAGGGAAAACTATGCCTTGTTCTAAAGCTCTTTGGGAACCGCTTGCGTAGCCCCACAGACCTGGGGGCTGCGGGCTTTGCTGCTGCCTTCAGCCTCGACACCACCCTTTCCCACTTGGCCCCTGGCCACGCACAAAAATGGCCATACGGCTGGAGATGGGTCCCCCGCCCAAAGAGCCAGCAGGGAAAACTATGCCTTGTTCTAAAGATCTTTGGGAACCGCTTGCGTAGCCCCACAGACCTGGGGGCTGCAGGCTTTCCTGCTGCCTTCAGACTCGACACCACCCTTTACCACTTGGCGCCGCGCCAGGCACAAAAATGGCCATACGGCTGGAGATGGGTCCCCCGCCCAGAGAGCCAGCAGGGAAAATTATGCCTTGTTCTAAAGCTCTTTGGGAACCGCTTGCGTAGCCCCACAGACCTGGGGGCTGCGGGCTTTTCTGCTGCCTTCAGCCTCAAAGCCACCCTTTCCCACTTGGCGCCGCATCAAGCACAAAAATGGCCTATGGCTGGATATGGGTCCCATGCCCTAAGAGCCAGCAGGGAAAACTATGCCTTGTTCTAAAGCTCTTTGGGAACCGCTTGCGTAGCCCCACAGACCTGGGGGCTGCGGGCTTTCCTGCTGCCTTCAGCCTCAAAGCCACCCTTTCCCACTTGGCGTCGCGCCAGGCACAAAAATGGCCTATGGCTGGAGATGGCTCCCATGCCCAAAGAGCCAGCAGGGAAAACTATGCCTTGTTCTAAAGCTCTTTGGGAACCGCTTGCTTGGCCCCACAGACCTGGGGGCTGCAGCCTTTCCTGCTGCCTTCAGACTCGACACCACCCTTTCCCACTTGGCGCCGCGCTAGGCACAAAAATGGTCTATGGCTGGAGATGGGTCCCCCGCCCAAAGAGCCAGCAGGGAAAACTATGCCTTGTTCTAAAGCTCTTTGGGAACCGCTTGCGTAGCCCCACAGACCTGGGGGCTGCGGGCTTTCCTGCTGCCTTCAGCCTCGACACCACCCTTTCCCACTACGCACCGCGCCAGGCATAAAAATAGCCATACGACTGGATATGGGTCCCCCGCCCAGAGAGCCAGCAGGGAAAACTATGCCTTGTTCTAAAGCTCTTTGGGAACCGCTTGCGTAGCCCCACAGACCTGGGGGCTGCGCGCTTTCCTGCTGCCTTCAGCCTCAAAGCCACCCTTTCCCACTTGGCGCCGCATCAGGCACAAAAATGGCCTATGGCTGGAGATGGGTCCCCCGCCCAAAGAGCCAGCAGGGAAAACTATGCCTTGTTCTAAAGCTCTTTGGGAACCGCTTGCGTAGCCCCACAGACCTGGGGGCTGCGGGCTTTCCTGCTGCCTTCAGACTCGACACCACCCTTTCCCACTACGCACCGCGCCAGGCATAAAAATAGCCATACGACTGGAGATGGGTCCCCCGCCCAAAGAGCCAGCAGGGAAAACTATGCCTTGTTCTAAAGCTCTTTGGGAACCGCTTGCGTAGCCGCACAGACCTGGGGGCTGCAGGCTTTGCTGCTGCCTTCAGCCTCAAAGCCACCCTTTCCCACTTGGCGCCGCGCCAGGCACAAAAATGGCCATACCGCTGGAGATGGGTCCCCCGCCCAAAGAGCCAGCAGGGAAAACTATGCCTTGTTCTAAAGCTCTTTGGGAACCGCTTGCGTAGCCCCACAGACCTGGGGGCTGCGGGCTTTCCTGCTGCCTTCAGCCTCAAAGCCACCCTTTCCCACTTGGCGCCGCGCCAGGCACAAAAATGGCCTATGGCTGGAGATGGGTCCCCCGCCCAAAGAGCCAGCAGGGAAAACTATGCCTTGTTCTAAAGCTCTTTGGGAACCGCTTGCTTGGCCCCACAGACCTGGGGGCTGCAGGCTTTCCTGCTGCCTTCAGCCTCGACACCACCCTTTCCCACTTGGCGCCGCGCCAGGCACAAAAATGGCCATACGGCTGGAGATGGGTCCCCCGCCCAAAGAGCCAGCAGGGAAAATTATGCCTTGTTCTAAAGCTCTTTGGGAACCGCTTGCGTAGCCCCACAGACCTGGGGGCTGCGGGCTTTCCTGCTGCCTTCAGCCTCAAAACCACCCTTTCCCACTACGCACCGCGCCAGGCACAAAAATGGTCTATGGCTGGAGATGGGTCCCCCGCCCAAAGAGCCAGCAGGGAAAACTATGCCTTGTTCTAAAGCTCTTTGGGAACCGCTTGCTTGGCCCCACAGACCTGGGGGCTGCGGGCTTTCCTGCTGCCTTCAGCCTCGACAACACCCTTTCCCACTTGGCGTCGCGCCAGGCACAAAAATGGCCTATGGCTGGAGATGGGTCTCCCGCCCAAAGAGCCAGCAGGGAAAACTATGCCTTGTTCTAAAGCTCTTTGGGAACCGCTTGCGTAGCCCCACAGACCTGGGGGCTGCAGGCTTTGCTGCTGCCTTCAGCCTCAAAGCAACCCTTTCCCACTTGGCGCTGCGCTAGGCACAAAAATGGCCATATGGCTGGAGATGGGTCCCCCGCCCAACGAGCCAGCAGGGAAAACTATGCCTTGTTCTAAAGCTCTTTGGGAACCGCTTGCGTAGCCCCACAGACCTGGGGGCTGCGGGCTTTCCTGCTGCCTTCAGCCTCAAAGCCACCCTTTCCCACTTGGCGCCGCGCCAGGATCAAAAATGGCCATACGGCTGGAGATGGGTCCCCCGCCCAAAGAGCCAGCAGGGAAAACTATGCCTTGTTCTAAAGCTCTTTGGGAACCGCTTGCGTAGCCCCACAGACCTGGGGGGTGTGGGCTTTCCTGCTGCCTTCAGCCTCGACACCACCCTTTCCCACTTGGCGCCGCGCCAGGCACAAAAATGGCCTATGGCTGGAGATGGGTCCCCCGCCCAAGGAGCCAGCAGGGAAAACTATGCCTTGTTCTAAAGCTCTTTGGGAACCGCTTGCGTAGCCCCACAGACCTGGGGGCTGCGGGCTTTCCTGCTGTCTTCAGCCTCGACACCACCCTTTCCCACTTGGCGCCGCGCCAGGCACAAAAATGGCCATACGGCTGGAGATGGGTCCCCCGCCCAAAGAGCCAGCAGGGAAAACTATGCCTTGTTCTAAAGCTCTTTGGGAACCACTTGCGTAGCCCCACAGACCTGGGGGCTGCGGGCTTTCCTGCTGCCTTCAGCCTCGACACCACCCTTTCCCACTTGGCGCCGCCCCAGGCATAAAAATGGCCATATGGCTGGAGATGGGTCCCCCGCCCAAAGAGCCAGCAGGGAAAAATATGCCTTGTTCTAAAGCTCTTTGGGAACCGCTTGCGTAGCCCCACAGACCTGGGGGCTGCAGGCTTTGCTGCTGCCTTCAGCCTCAAAACCACCCTTTCCCACTTGGCGCCGCGCCAGGCACAAAAATGGCCATACGGCTGGAGATGGGTCCCCCGCCCAAAGAGCCAGCAGGGAAAACTATGCCTTGTTCTAAAGCTCTTTGGGAACCGCTTGCGTAGCCCCACAGACCTGGGGGCTGCGGGCTTTCCTGCTGCCTTCAGCCTCAAAGCCACCCTTTCCCACTTGGCGCCGGGCCAGGCACAAAAATGGCCATACGGCTGGAGATGGGTCCCCCGCCCAAAGAGCCAGCAGGGAAAACTATGCCTTGTTCTAAAGCTCTTTGGGAACCGCTTGCGTAGCCCCACAGACCTGGGGGCTGCGGGCTTTGCTGCTGCCTTCAGCCTCGACACCACCCTTTCCCACTTGGCCCCTGGCCACGCACAAAAATGGCCATACGGCTGGAGATGGGTCCCCCGCCCAAAGAGCCAGCAGGGAAAACTATGCCTTGTTCTAAAGATCTTTGGGAACCGCTTGCGTAGCCCCACAGACCTGGGGGCTGCAGGCTTTCCTGCTGCCTTCAGACTCGACACCACCCTTTACCACTTGGCGCCGCGCCAGGCACAAAAATGGCCATACGGCTGGAGATGGGTCCCCCGCCCAGAGAGCCAGCAGGGAAAATTATGCCTTGTTCTAAAGCTCTTTGGGAACCGCTTGCGTAGCCCCACAGACCTGGGGGCTGCGGGCTTTCCTGCTGCCTTCAGCCTCAAAGCCACCCTTTCCCACTTGGCGCCGCATCAAGCACAAAAATGGCCTATGGCTGGATATGGGTCCCATGCCCTAAGAGCCAGCAGGGAAAACTATGCCTTGTTCTAAAGCTCTTTGGGAACCGCTTGCGTAGCCCCACAGACCTGGGGGCTGCGGGCTTTCCTGCTGCCTTCAGCCTCAAAGCCACCCTTTCCCACTTGGCGTCGCGCCAGGCACAAAAATGGCCTATGGCTGGAGATGGCTCCCATGCCCAAAGAGCCAGCAGGGAAAACTATGCTTTGTTCTAAAGCTCTTTGGGAACCGCTTGCTTGGCCCCACAGACCTGGGGGCTGCAGCCTTTCCTGCTGCCTTCAGACTCGACACCACCCTTTCCCACTTGGCGCCGCGCTAGGCACAAAAATGGTCTATGGCTGGAGATGGGTCCCCCGCCCAAAGAGCCAGCAGGGAAAACTATGCCTTGTTCTAAAGCTCTTTGGGAACCGCTTGCGTAGCCCCACAGACCTGGGGGCTGCGGGCTTTCCTGCTGCCTTCAGCCTCGACACCACCCTTTCCCACTACGCACCGCGCCAGGCATAAAAATAGCCATACGACTGGATATGGGTCCCCCGCCCAGAGAGCCAGCAGGGAAAACTATGCCTTGTTCTAAAGCTCTTTGGGAACCGCTTGCGTAGCCCCACAGACCTGGGGGCTGCGCGCTTTCGTGCTGCCTTCAGCCTCAAAGCCACCCTTTCCCACTTGGCGCCGCATCAGGCACAAAAATGGCCTATGGCTGGAGATGGGTCCCCCGCCCAAAGAGCCAGCAGGGAAAACTATGCCTTGTTCTAAAGCTCTTTGGGAACCGCTTGCGTAGCCCCACAGACCTGGGGGCTGCGGGCTTTCCTGCTGCCTTCAGACTCGACACCACCCTTTCCCACTACGCACCGCGCCAGGCATAAAAATAGCCATACGACTGGAGATGGGTCCCCCGCCCAAAGAGCCAGCAGGGAAAACTATGCCTTGTTCTAAAGCTCTTTGGGAACCGCTTGCGTAGCCGCACAGACCTGGGGGCTGCAGGCTTTGCTGCTGCCTTCAGCCTCAAAGCCACCCTTTCCCACTTGGCGCCGCGCCAGGCACAAAAATGGCCATACCGCTGGAGATGGGTCCCCCGCCCAAAGAGCCAGCAGGGAAAACTATGCCTTGTTCTAAAGCTCTTTGGGAACCGCTTGCGTAGCCCCACAGACCTGGGGGCTGCGGGCTTTCCTGCTGCCTTCAGCCTCAAAGCCACCCTTTCCCACTTGGCGCCGCGCCAGGCACAAAAATGGCCTATGGCTGGAGATGGGTCCCCCGCCCAAAGAGCCAGCAGGGAAAACTATGCCTTGTTCTAAAGCTCTTTGGGAACCGCTTGCTTGGCCCCACAGACCTGGGGGCTGCAGGCTTTCCTGCTGCCTTCAGCCTCGACACCACCCTTTCCCACTTGGCGCCGCGCCAGGCACAAAAATGGCCATACGGCTGGAGATGGGTCCCCCGCCCAAAGAGCCAGCAGGGAAAATTATGCCTTGTTCTAAAGCTCTTTGGGAACCGCTTGCGTAGCCCCACAGACCTGGGGGCTGCGGGCTTTCCTGCTGCCTTCAGCCTCAAAACCACCCTTTCCCACTACGCACCGCGCCAGGCACAAAAATGGTCTATGGCTGGAGATGGGTCCCCCGCCCAAAGAGCCAGCAGGGAAAACTATGCCTTGTTCTAAAGCTCTTTGGGAACCGCTTGCTTGGCCCCACAGACCTGGGGGCTGCGGGCTTTCCTGCTGCCTTCAGCCTCGACAACACCCTTTCCCACTTGGCGTCGCGCCAGGCACAAAAATGGCCTATGGCTGGAGATGGGTCTCCCGCCCAAAGAGCCAGCAGGGAAAACTATGCCTTGTTCTAAAGCTCTTTGGGAACCGCTTGCGTAGCCCCACAGACCTGGGGGCTGCAGGCTTTGCTGCTGCCTTCAGCCTCAAAGCAACCCTTTCCCACTTGGCGCTGCGCTAGGCACAAAAATGGCCATATGGCTGGAGATGGGTCCCCCGCCCAACGAGCCAGCAGGGAAAACTATGCCTTGTTCTAAAGCTCTTTGGGAACCGCTTGCGTAGCCCCACAGACCTGGGGGCTGCGGGCTTTCCTGCTGCCTTCAGCCTCAAAGCCACCCTTTCCCACTTGGCGCCGCGCCAGGCACAAAAATGGCCATACGGCTGGAGATGGGTCCCCCGCCCAAAGAGCCAGCAGGGAAAACTATGCCTTGTTCTAAAGCTCTTTGGGAACCGCTTGCGTAGCCCCACAGACCTGGGGGGTGTGGGCTTTCCTGCTGCCTTCAGCCTCGACACCACCCTTTCCCACTTGGCGCCGCGCCAGGCACAAAAATGGCCTATGGCTGGAGATGGGTCCCCCGCCCAAGGAGCCAGCAGGGAAAACTATGCCTTGTTCTAAAGCTCTTTGGGAACCGCTTGCGTAGCCCCACAGACCTGGGGGCTGCGGGCTTTCCTGCTGTCTTCAGCCTCAAAGCCACCCTTTCCCACTTGGCGCCGCATCAGGCACAAAAATGGCCATACGGCTGGAGATGGGTCCCCCGCCCAAAGAGCCAGCAGGGAAAACTATGCCTTGTTCTAAAGCTCTTTGGGAACCGCTTGCGTAGCCCCACAGACCTGGGGGCTGCGGGCTTTCCTGCTGCCTTCAGCCTCGACACCACCCTTTCCCACTACGCACCGCGCCAGTCATAAAAATAGCCATACGACTGGAGATGGGTCCCCCGCCCAAAGAGCCAGCAGGGAAAACTATGCCTTGTTCTAAAGCTCTTTGGGAACCGCTTGCGTAGCCGCACAGACCTGGGGGCTGCAGGCTTTGCTGCTGCCTTCAGCCTCAAAGCCACCCTTTCCCACTTGGCGCTGCGCCAGGCACAAAAATGGCCATATGGCTGGAGATGGGTCCCCCGCCCAAAGAGCCAGCAGGGAAAACTATGCCTTGTTCTAAAGCTCTTTGGGAACCGCTTGCGTAGCCCCACAGACCTGGGGGCTGCGGGCTTTCCTGCTGCCTTCAGCCTCAAAGCCACCCTTTCCCACTTGGCGCCGCGCCAGGCACAAAAATGGCCGTACGGCTGGAGATGGGTCCCCCGCCCAAAGAGCCAGCAGGGAAAACTATGCCTTGTTCTAAAGCTCTTTGGGAAGCGCTTGCGTAGCCCCACAGACCTGGGGGGTGTGGGCTTTCCTGCTGCCTTCAGCCTCAAAGCCACCCTTTCCCACTTGGCGCCGCGGTAGGCACAAAAATGGTCTATGGCTGGAGATGGGTCCCATGCCCAAAGACCCAGCAAGGAAAACTATGCCTTGTTCTAAAGCTCTTTGGGAACCGCTTGCATAGCCCCACAGAACTGGGGGCTGTGGGCCTTCCTGCTGCCTTCAGGCTCGACACCACGCTTTCCCACTTGGCCCCTGGCCACGCACAAAAATGGCCATACGGCTGGAGATGGGTCCCCCGCCCAAAGAGCCAGCAGGGAAAACTATGCCTTGTTCTAAAACTCTTTGGGAACCGCTTGCGTAGCCGCACAGACCTGGGGGCTGCAGGCTCTCCTGCTGCCTTCAGCCTCGACAGCACCCTTTCCCACTTGGCGCCGCGCCAGGCACAAAAATGGCCATACGGCTGGAGATGGGTCCCCCGCCCAAAGAGCCAGCAGGGAAAACTATGCCTTGTTCTAAAGCTCTTTGGGAACCGCTTGCGTAGCCCCACAGACCTGGGGGCTGCGGGCTTTCCTGCTGCCTTCAGCCTCAAAGCCACCCTTTCCCACTTGGTGCCGCATCAGGCACAAAAATGGCCTATGGCTGGATATGGGTCCCATGCCCTAAGAGCCAGCAGGGAAAACTATGCCTTGTTCTAAAGCTCTTTGGGAACCGCTTGCGTAGCCCCACAGACCTGGGGGCTGCAGGCTTTGCTGCTGCTTCAGCCTCAAAGCCACCCTTTCCCACTTGGCGTCGCGCCAGGCACAAAAATGGCCTATGGCAGGAGATGGGTCCCCCGCCCAAAGAGCCAGCAGGGAAAACTATGCCTTGTTCTAAAGCTCTTTGGGAACCGATTGCTTGGCCCCACAGACCTGGGGGCTGCAGGCTTTGCTGCTGCCTTCAGACTCGACACCACCCTTTCCAACCTGGCGCCGCGCCAGGCACAAAAATGGCCTATGGCTGGATATGGGTCCCATGCCCAAAGAGCCAGCAAGGAAAACTATGCCTTGTTCTAAAGCTCTTTGGGAACCGCTTGCGTAGCCCCACAGACCTGGGGGCTGCGGGCTTTGCTGCTGCCTTCAGCCTCGACACCACCCTTTCCCACTTGGCGCCGCGCCAGGCACAAAAATGGCCATACGGCTGCAGATGGGTCCCCCGCCCAAAGAGCCAGCAGGGAAAACTATGCCTTGTTCTAAAGCTCTTTGGGAACCGCTTGCGTAGCCCCACAGACCTGGGGGCTGCGGGCTTTGCTGCTGCCTTCAGCCTCGACACCACCCTTTCCCACTTGGCACTGCGCCAGGCGCAAAAATGGCCATACGGCTGGAGATGGGTCCCCCGCCCAAAGAGCCAGGAGGGAAAATTATGCCTTGTTCTAAAGCTCTTTGGGAACCACTTGCGTAGCCCCAGAGACCTGGGGGCTGCGGGCTTTCCTGCTGCCTTCAGCCTCGACACCACCCTTTCCCACTTGGCGCCGCGCCAGGCACAAAAATGGCCATACCGCTGGAGATGGGTCCCCCGCCCAAAGAGCCAGCAGGGAAAACTATGCCTTGTTCTAAAGCTCTTTGGGAACCGCTTGCGTAGCCCCACAGACCTGGGGGCTGCAGGCTTTCCTGCTGCCTTCAGCCTCAAAACCACCCTTTCCCACTTGGCGTCGCGCCAGGCACAAAAATGGCCTATGGCTGGAGATGGGTCTCCCGCCCAAAGAGCCAGCAGGGAAAACTATGCCTTGTTCTAAAGCTCTTTGGGAACCGCTTGCGTAGCCCCACAGACCTGGGGGCTGCGGGCTTTCCTGCTGCCTTCAGCCTCGACAACACCCTTTCCCACTTGGCGTCGCGCCAGGCACAAAAATGGCCTATGGCTGGAGATGGGTCTCCCGCCCAAAGAGCCAGCAGGGAAAACTATGCCTTGTTCTAAAGCTCTTTGGGAACCGCTTGCGTAGCCCCACAGACCTGGGGGCTGCAGGCTTTGCTGCTGCCTTCAGCCTCAAAGCAACCCTTTCCCACTTGGCGCTGCGCCAGGCACAAAAATGGCCATATGGCTGGAGATGGGTCCCCCGCCCAAAGAGCCAGCAGGGAAAACTATGCCTTGTTCTAAAGCTCTTTGGGAACCGCTTGCGTAGCCCCACAGACCTGGGGGCTGCGGGCTTTCCTGCTGCCTTCAGCCTCAAAGCCACCCTTTCCCACTTGGCGCCGCGCCAGGCACAAAAATGGCCATACGGCTGGAGATGGGTCCCCCGCCCAAAGAGAAATCAGGGAAAACTATGCCTTGTTCTAAAGCTCTTTGGGAACCGCTTGCGTAGCCCCACAGACCTGGGGGGTGTGGGCTTTCCTGCTGCCTTCAGCCTCGACACCACCCTTTCCCACTTGGCGCCGCGCCAGGCACAAAAATGGCCATACGGCTGGAGATGGGTCCCCCGCCCAAAGAGCCAGCAGGGAAAATTATGCCTTGTTCTAAAGCTCTTTGGGAACCGCTTGCGTAGCCCCACAGACCTGGGGGCTGCGGGCTTTCCTGCTGCCTTCAGCCTCAAAACCACCCTTTCCCACTACGCACCGCGCCAGGCATAAAAATAGCCATACGACTGGAGATGGGTCCCCCGCCCAAAGAGCCAGCAGGGAAAACTATGCCTTGTTCTAAAGCTCTTTGGGAACCGCTTGCGTAGCCCCACAAACCTGGGGGCTGCAGGCTTTGCTGCTGCCTTCAGCCTCAAAGCCACCCTTTCCCACTTGGCGCCGCGCCAGGCACAAAAATGGCCTATGGCTGGAGATGGGTCCCCCGCCCAAAGAGCCAGCAGGGAAAACTATGCCTTGTTCTAAAGCTCTTTGGGAACCGCTTGCTTGGCCCCACAGACCTGGGGGCTGCGGGCTTTCCTGCTGCCTTCAGCCTCGACAACACCCTTTCCCACTTGGCGTCGCGCCAGGCACAAAAATGGCCTATGGCTGGAGATGGGTCCCCCGCCCAAGGAGCCAGCAGGGAAAACTATGCCTTGTTCTAAAGCTCTTTGGGAACCGCTTGCGTAGCCCCACAGACCTGTGGGCTGCGGGCTTTCCTGCTGTCTTCAGCCTCAAAGCCACCCTTTCCCACTACGCACCGCACCAGGCATAAAAATAGCCATACGACTGGAGATGGGTCCCTCGCCCAAGGAGCCAGCAGGGAAAACTATGCCTTGTTCTAAAGCTCTTTGGGAACCGCTTGCGTAGCCGCACAGACCTGGGGGCTGCGGGCTTTCCTGCTGCCTTCAGCCTCGACACCACCCTTTCCCACTACGCACCGCACCAGGCATAAAAATAGCCATACGACTGGAGATGGGTCCCCCGCCCAAAGAGCCAGCAGGGAAAACTATGCCTTGTTCTAAAGCTCTTTGGGAACCGCTTGCGTAGCCGCACAGACCTGGGGGCTGCAGTCTTTGCTGCTGCCTTAAGCCTCGACACCACCCTTTCCCACTTGGCGCTGCGCCAGGCACAAAAATGGCCATATGGCTGGAGAGGGGTCCCCCGCCCAAAGAGCCAGCAGGGAAAACTATGCCTTGTTCTAAAGCTCTTTGGGAACCGCTTGCGTAGCCCCACAGACCTGGGGGCTGCGGGCTTTCCTGCTGCCTTCAGCCTCAAAGCCACCCTTTCCCACTTGGCGCCGCGCCAGGCACAAAAATGGCCATACGGCTGGAGATGGGTCCCCCGCCCAAAGAGCCAGCAGGGAAAACTATGCCTTGTTCTAAAGCTCTTTGGGAACCGCTTGCGTAGCCCCACAGACCTGGGGGGTGTGGGCTTTCCTGCTGCCTTCAGCCTCAAAGCCACCCTTTCCCACTTGGCGCCGCGGTAGGCACAAAAATGGCCTATGGCTGGAGATGGGTCCCATGCCCAAAGAGCCAGCAAGGAAAACTATGCCTTGTTCTAAAGCTCTTTGGGAACCGCTTGCATAGCCCCACAGACCTGGGGGCTGTGGGCTTTGCTGCTGCCTTCAGCCTCGACACCACGCTTTCCCACTTGGCCCCTGGCCACGCACAAAAATGGCCATACGGCTGGAGATGGGTCCCCCGCCCAAAGAGCCAGCAGGGAAAACTATGCCTTGTTCTAAAGCTCTTTGGGAACCGCTTGCTTGGCCCCACAGACCTGGGGGCTGCAGGCTTTGCTGCTGCCTTCAGACTCGACACCACCCTTTCCAACCTGGCATCGCGCCAGGCACAAAAATGGCCTATGGCTGGAGATGGGTCCCATGCCCAAAGAGCCAGCTGGGAAAAATATGCCTTGTTCTAAAGCTCTTTGGGAACCGCTTGCGTAGCCCCACAGACCTGGGGGCTGTGGGCTTTCCTGCTGCCTTCAGCCTCGACACCACCCTTTCCCACTTGGCACTGCGCCAGGCGCAAAAATGGCCATACGGCTGGAGATGGGTCCCCCGCCCAAAGAGCCAGGAGGGAAAATTATGCCTTGTTCTAAAGCTCTTTGGGAACCACTTGCGTAGCCCCACAGACCTGGGGGCTGCGGGCTTTCCTGCTGCCTTCAGCCTCGACACCACCCTTTCCCACTTGGCGCCGCGCCAGGCACAAAAATGGCCATACCGCTGGACATGGGTCCCCCGCCCAAAGAGCCAGCAGGGAAAATTATGCCTTGTTCTAAAGCTCTTTGGGAACCGCTTGCGTAGCCCCACAGACCTGGGGGCTGCGGGCTTTCCTGCTGCCTTCGGCCTCAAAACCACCCTTTTCCACTACGCACCGCGCCAGGCATAAAAATAGCCATACGACTGGAGATGGGTCCCCCGCCCAAAGAGCCAGCAGGGAAAACTATGCCTTGTTCTAAAGCTCTTTGGGAACCGCTTGCTTGGCCCCACAGACCTGGGGGCTGCGGGCTTTCCTGCTGCCTTCAGACTCGACACCACCCTCTCCCACTTGGCGTCGCGCCAGGCACAAAAATGGCCTATGGCTGGAGATGGGTCTCCCGCCCAAAGAGCCAGCAGGGAAAACTATGCCTTGTTCTAAAGCTCTTTGGGAACCGCTTGCGTACCCCCACAGACCTGGGGGCTGCAGGCTTTGCTGCTGCCTTCAGCCTCAAAGCAACCCTTTCCCACTTGGCGCTGCGCCAGGCACAAAAATGGCCATATGGCTGGAGATGGGTCCCCCGCCCAAAGAGCCAGCAGGGAAAACTATGCCTTGTTCTAAAGCTCTTTGGGAACCGCTTGCGTAGCCCCACAGACCTGGGGGCTGCGGGCTTTCCTGCTGCCTTCAGCCTCAAAGCCACCCTTTCCCACTTGGCGCCGCGCCAGGCACAAAAATGGCCATACGGCTGGAGATGGGTCCCCCGCCCAAAGAGCCAGGAGGGAAAACTAGGCCTTGTTCTAAAGCTCTTTGGGAACCGCTTGCGTAGCCCCACAGACCTGGGGGGTGTGGGCTTTCCTGCTGCCTTCAGCCTCGACACCACCCTTTCCCACTTGGCGCCGCGCCAGGCACAAAAATGGCCATACGGCTGGAGATGGGTCCCCCGCCCAAAGAGCCAGCAGGGAAAACTATGCCTTGTTCTAAAGCTCTTTGGGAACCGCTTGCGTAGCCCCACAGACCTGGGGGCTGCGGGCTTTCCTGCTGCCTTCAGCCTCAAAGCCACCCTTTCCCACTACGCACCGCGCCAGGCATAAAAATAGCCATACGACTGGAGATGGGTCCCCCGCCCAAAGAGCCAGCAGGGAAAACTATGCCTTGTTCTAAAGCTCTTTGGGAACCGCTTGCGTAGCCGCACAGACCTGGGGGCTGCAGGCTTTGCTGCTGCCTTCAGCCTCAAAGCCACCCTTTCCCACTTGGCGCTGCGCCAGGCACAAAAATGGCCATATGGCTGGAGAGGGGTCCCCCGCCCAAAGAGCCAGCAGGGAAAACTATGCCTTGTTCTAAAGCTCTTTGGGAACCGCTTGCGTAGCCCCACAGACCTGGGGGCTGCAGGCTTTCCTGCTGCCTTCAGCCTCGACACCACCCTTTCCCACTTGGCGTCGCGCCAGGCACAAAAATGGCCTATGGCTGGAGATGGGTCTCCCGCCCAAAGAGCCAGCAGGGAAAACTATGCCTTGTTCTAAAGCTCTTTGGGAACCGCTTGCTTGGCCCCACAGACCTGGGGGCTGCGGGCTTTCCTGCTGCCTTCAGCCTCGACAGCACCCTTTCCCACTTGGCGTCGCGCCAGGCACAAAAATGGCCTATGGCTGGAGATGGGTCCCCCGCCCAAGGAGCCAGCAGGGAAAACTATGCCTTGTTCTAAAGCTCTTTGGGAACCGCTTGCGTAGCCCCACAGACCTGGGGGCTGCGGGCTTTCCTGCTGCCTTCAGCCTCAAAGCCACCCTTTCCCACTACGCACCGCGCCAGGCATAAAAATAGCCATACGACTGGAGATGGGTCCCCCGCCCAAAGAGCCATCAGGGAAAACTATGCCTTGTTCTAAAGCTCTTTGGGAACCGCTTGCGTAGCCGCACAGACCTGGGGGCTGCAGGCTTTGCTGCTGCCTTCAGCCTCAAAGCCACCCTTTCCCACTTGGCGCTGCGCCAGGCACAAAAATGGCCATATGGCTGGAGAGGGGTCCCCCGCCCAAAGAGCCAGCAGGGAAAACTATGCCTTGTTCTAAAGCTCTTTGGGAACCGCTTGCGTAGCCCCACAGACCTGGGGGCTGCGGGCTTTCCTGCTGCCTTCAGCCTCAAAGCCACCCTTTCCCACTTGGCGCCGGGCCAGGCACAAAAATGGCCATACGGCTGGAGATGGGTCCCCCGCCCAAAGAGCCATCAGGGAAAACTATGCCTTGTTCTAAAGCTCTTTGGGAACCGCTTGCGTAGCCCCACAGACCTGGGGGGTGTGGGCTTTCCTGCTGCCTTCAGCCTCAAAGCCACCCTTTCCCACTTGGCGCCGCGGTAGGCACAAAAATGGCCTATGGCTGGAGATGGGTCCCCCGCCCAAAGAGCCAGCAGGGAAAACTATGCCTTGTTCTAAAGCTCTTTGGGAACCGCTTGCGTAGCCGCACAGACCTGGGGGCTGCAGGCTTTGCTCCTGCCTTCAGCCTCGACAGCACCCTTTCCCACTTGGCGCCGCGCCAGGCACAAAAATGGCCATACGGCTGGAGATGGGTCCCCCGCCCAGAGAGCCAGCAGGGAAAATTATGCCTTGTTCTAAAGCTCTTTGGGAACCGCTTGCGTAGCCCCACAGACCTGGGGGGTGTGGGCTTTCCTGCTGCCTTCAGCCTCGACACCACCCTTTCCCACTTGGCGCCGCGCCAGGCACAAAAATGGCCATACGGCTGGAGATGGGTCCCCCGCCCAAAGAGCCAGCAGGGAAAACTATGCCTTGTTCTAAAGCTCTTTGGGAACCGCTTGCGTAGCCCCACAGACCTGGGGGCTGCGGGCTTTCCTGCTGCCTTCAGCCTCAAAGCCACCCTTTCCCACTACGCACCGCGCCAGGCATAAAAATAGCCATACGACTGGAGATGGGTCCCCCGCCCAAAGAGCCAGCAGGGAAAACTATGCCTTGTTCTAAAGCTCTTTGGGAACCGCTTGCGTAGCCGCACAGACCTGGGGGCTGCAGGCTTTGCTGCTGCCTTCAGCCTCAAAGCCACCCTTTCCCACTTGGCGCTGCGCCAGGCACAAAAATGGCCATATGGCTGGAGAGGGGTCCCCCGCCCAAAGAGCCAGCAGGGAAAACTATGCCTTGTTCTAAAGCTCTTTGGGAACCGCTTGCGTAGCCCCACAGACCTGGGGGCTGCAGGCTTTGCTGCTGCCTTCAGCCTCGACACCACCCTTTCCCACTTGGCGTCGCGCCAGGCACAAAAATGGCCTATGGCTGGAGATGGGTCTCCCGCCCAAAGAGCCAGCAGGGAAAACTATGCCTTGTTCTAAAGCTCTTTGGGAACCGCTTGCTTGGCCCCACAGACCTGGGGGCTGCGGGCTTTCCTGCTGCCTTCAGCCTCGACAGCACCCTTTCCCACTTGGCGTCGCGCCAGGCACAAAAATGGCCTATGGCTGGAGATGGGTCCCCCGCCCAAGGAGCCAGCAGGGAAAACTATGCCTTGTTCTAAAGCTCTTTGGGAACCGCTTGCGTAGCCCCACAGACCTGGGGGCTGCGGGCTTTCCTGCTGCCTTCAGCCTCAAAGCCACCCTTTCCCACTTGGCGCCGGGCCAGGCACAAAAATGGCCATACGGCTGGAGATGGGTCCCCCGCCCAAAGAGCCAGCAGGGAAAACTATGCCTTGTTCTAAAGCTCTTTGGGAACCGCTTGCGTAGCCCCACAGACCTGGGGGGTGTGGGCTTTCCTGCTGCCTTCAGCCTCAAAGCCACCCTTTCCCACTTGGCGCCGCGGTAGGCACAAAAATGGCCTATGGCTGGAGATGGGTCCCCCGCCCAAAGAGCCAGCAGGGAAAACTATGCCTTGTTCTAAAGCTCTTTGGGAACCGCTTGCGTAGCCCCACAGACCTGGGGGCTGCAGGCTTTGCTCCTGCCTTCAGCCTCGACAGTACCCTTTCCCACTTGGCGCCGCGCCAGGCACAAAACTGGCCATAAGGCTGGAGATGGGTCCCCCGCCCAGAGAGCCAGCAGGGAAAATTATGCCTTGTTCTAAAGCTCTTTGGGAACCGCTTGCGTAGCCCCACAGACCTGGGGGGTGTGGGCTTTCCTGCTGCCTTCAGCCTCGACACCACCCTTTCCCACTTGGCGCCGCGCCAGGCACAAAAATGGCCATACGGCTGGAGATGGGTCCCCCGCCCAAAGAGCCAGCAGGGAAAACTATGCCTTGTTCTAAAGCTCTTTGGGAACCGCTTGCGTAGCCCCACAGACCTGGGGGCTGCGGGCTTTCCTGCTGCCTTCAGCCTCAAAGCCACCCTTTCCCACTACGCACCGCGCCAGGCATAAAAATAGCCATACGACTGGAGATGGGTCCCCCGCCCAAAGAGCCAGCAGGGAAAACTATGCCTTGTTCTAAAGCTCTTTGGGAACCGCTTGCGTAGCCGCACAGACCTGGGGGCTGCAGTCTTTGCTGCTGCCTTCAGCCTCAAAGCCACCCTTTCCCACTTGGCGCTGCGCCAGGCACAAAAATGGCCATATGGCTGGAGAGGGTTCCCCCGCCCAAAGAGCCAGCAGGGAAAACTATGCCTTGTTCTAAAGCTCTTTGGGAACCGCTTGCGTAGCACCACAGACCTGGGGGCTGCAGGCTTTGCTGCTGCCTTCAGCCTCGACACCACCCTTTCCCACTTGGCGTCGCGCCAGGCACAAAAATGGCCTATGGCTGGAGATGGGTCTCCCGCCCAAAGAGCCAGCAGGGAAAACTGTGCCTTGTTCTAAAGCTCTTTGGGAACCGCTTGCTTGGCCCCACAGACCTGGGGGCTGCGGGCTTTCCTGCTGCCTTCAGCCTCGACAGCACCCTTTCCCACTTGGCGTCGCGCCAGGCACAAAAATGGCCTATGGCTGGAGATGGGTCCCCCGCCCAAGGAGCCAGCAGGGAAAACTATGCCTTGTTCTAAAGCTCTTTGGGAACCGCTTGCGTAGCCCCACAGACCTGGGGGCTGCGGGCTTTCCTGCTGTCTTCAGCCTCAAAGCCACCCTTTCCCACTTGGCACCGCATAAGGCACAAAAATGGCCATACGGCTGGAGATGGGTCCCCCGCCCAAAGAACCAGCAGGGAAAACTATGCCTTGTTCTAAAGCTCTTTGGGAACCGCTTGCGTAGCCCCACAGACCTGGGGGCTGCGGGCTTTCCTGCTGCCTTCAGCCTCAAAGCCACCCTTTCCCACTACGCACCGCGCCAGGCATAAAAATAGCCATACGACTGGAGATGGGTCCCCCGCCCAAAGAGCCAGCAGGGAAAACTATGCCTTGTTCTAAAGCTCTTTGGGAACCGCTTGCGTAGCCGCACAGACCTGGGGGCTGCAGGCTTTGCTCCTGCCTTCAGCCTCGACAGCACCCTTTCCCACTTGGCGCCGCGCCAGGCACAAAAATGGCCATACGGCTGGAGATGGGTCCCCCGCCCAGAGAGCCAGCAGGGAAAATTATGCCTTGTTCTAAAGCTCTTTGGGAACCGCTTGCGTAGCCCCACAGACCTGGGGGGTGTGGGCTTTCCTGCTGCCTTCAGCCTCGACACCACCCTTTCCCACTTGGCGCCGCGCCAGGCACAAAAATGGCCATACGGCTGGAGATGGGTCCCCCGCCCAAAGAGCCAGCAGGGAAAACTATGCCTTGTTCTAAAGCTCTTTGGGAACCGCTTGCGTAGCCCCACAGACCTGGGGGCTGCGGGCTTTCCTGCTGCCTTCAGCCTCAAAGCCACCCTTTCCCACTACGCACCGCGCCAGGCATAAAAATAGCCATACGACTGGAGATGGGTCCCCCGCCCAAAGAGCCAGCAGGGAAAACTATGCCTTGTTCTAAAGCTCTTTGGGAACCGCTTGCGTAGCCGCACAGACCTGGGGGCTGCAGGCTTTGCTGCTGCCTTCAGCCTCAAAGCCACCCTTTCCCACTTGGCGCTGCGCCAGGCACAAAAATGGCCATATGGCTGGAGAGGGGTCCCCCGCCCAAAGAGCCAGCAGGGAAAACTATGCCTTGTTCTAAAGCTCTTTGGGAACCGCTTGCGTAGCCCCACAGACCTGGGGGCTGCAGGCTTTGCTGCTGCCTTCAGCCTCGACACCACCCTTTCCCACTTGGCGTCGCGCCAGGCACAAAAATGGCCTATGGCTGGAGAGGGGTCCCCCGCCCAAAGAGCCAGCAGGGAAAACTATGCCTTGTTCTAAAGCTCTTTGGGAACCGCTTGCTTGGCCCCACAGACCTGGGGGCTGCGGGCTTTCCTGCTGCCTTCAGCCTCGACAGCACCCTTTCCCACTTGGCGTCGCGCCAGGCACAAAAATGGCCTATGGCTGGAGATGGGTCCCCCGCCCAAGGAGCCAGCAGGGAAAACTATGCCTTGTTCTAAAGCTCTTTGGGAACCGCTTGCGTAGCCCCACAGACCTGGGGGCTGCGGGCTTTCCTGCTGTCTTCAGCCTCAAAGCCACCCTTTCCCACTTGGCGCCGCATAAGGCACAAAAATGGCCATACGGCTGGAGATGGGTCCCCCGCCCAAAGAACCAGCAGGGAAAACTATGCCTTGTTCTAAAGCTCTTTGGGAACCGCTTGCGTAGCCCCACAGACCTGGGGGCTGCGGGCTTTCCTGCTGCCTTCAGCCTCAAAGCCACCCTTTCCCACTACGCACCGCGCCAGGCATAAAAATAGCCATACGACTGGAGATGGGTCCCCCGCCCAAAGAGCCAGCAGGGAAAACTATGCCTTGTTTTAAAGCTCTTTGGGAACCGCTTGCGTAGCCGCACAGACCTGGGGGCTGCAGGCTTTGCTGCTGCCTTCAGCCTCAAAGCCACCCTTTCCCACTTGGCGCTGCGCCAGGCATAAAAATAGCCATACGACTGGAGATGGGTCCCCCGCCCAAAGAGCCAGCAGGGAAAACTATGCCTTGTTCTAAAGCTCTTTGGGAACCGCTTGCGTAGCCCCACAGACCTGGGGGCTGCGGGCTTTCCTGCTGCCTTCAGCCTCAAAGCCACCCTTTCCCACTTGGCGCCGGGCCAGGCACAAAAATGGCCATACGGCTGGAGATGGGTCCCCCGCCCAAAGAGCCATCAGGGAAAACTATGCCTTGTTCTAAAGCTCTTTGGGAACCGCTTGCGTAGCCCCACAGACCTGGGGGGTGTGGGCTTTCCTGCTGCCTTCAGCCTCAAAGCCACCCTTTCCCACTTGGCGCCGCGGTAGGCACAAAAATGGCCTATGGCTGGAGATGGGTCCCCCGCCCAAAGAGCCAGCAGGGAAAACTATGCCTTGTTCTAAAGCTCTTTGGGAACCGCTTGCATAGCCCCACAGACCTGGGGGCTGCAGGCTTTCCTGCTGCCTTCAGCCTCAAAACCACCCTTTCCCACTTGGCGCCCTATCAGGCACAGAAATGGCCTATGGCTGGAGATGGGTCCCCCGCCCAAAGAGCCAGCAGGGAAAACTATGCCTTGTTCTAAAGCTCTTTGGGAACCGCTTGCGTAGCCCCACAAACCTGGGGGCTGCAGGCTTTCCTGCTGCCTTCAGCCTCAAAGCCACCCTTTCCCACTTGGCGCCGCGCCAGGCCCAAAAATGGCCATACGGCTGGAGATGGGTCCCCCGCCCAAAGAGCCAGCAGGGAAAACTAGGCCTTGTTCTAAAGCTCTTTTGGAACCGCTTGCGTAGCCCCACAGACCTGGGGCTGCAGGCTTTGCTGCTGCCTTCAGCCTCAAAGCCACCCTTTCCCACTTGGCGCCGCGCCAGGCACAAAAATGGCCATACGGCTGGAGATGGGTCCCCTGCCCAGAGAGCCAGCAGGGAAAATTATGCCTTGTTCTAAAGCTCTTTGGGAACCGCTTGCGTAGCCCCACAGACCTGGGGGCTGCGGGCTTTCCTGCTGCCTTCAGCCTCAAAGCCACCCTTTCCCACTTGGTGCCGCATCAGGCACAAAAATGGCCTATGGCTGGATATGGGTCCCATGCCCTAAGAGCCAGCTGGGAAAACTATGCCTTGTTCTAAAGCTCTTTGGGAACCGCTTGCGTAGCCCCACAGACCTGGGGGCTGCAGGCTTTGCTGCTGCCTTCAGCCTCAAAGCCACCCTTTCCCACTTGGCGCCGCGCCAGGCACAAAAATGGCCTATGGCTGGAGATGGGTCCCCCGCCCAAAGAGCCAGCAGGGAAAACTATGCCTTGTTCTAAAGCTCTTTGGGAACCGCTTGCTTGGCCCCACAGACCTGGGGGCTGCAGGCTTTGCTGCTGCCTTCAGACTCGACACCACCCTTTCCAACCTGGCGCCGCGCCAGGCACAAAAATGGCCTATGGCTGGAGATGGGTCCCATGCCCAAAGAGCCAGCAAGGAAAACTATGCCTTGTTCTAAAGCTCTTTGGGAACCGCTTGCATAGCCCCACAGACCTGGGGGCTGCGGGATTTGCTGCTGCCTTCAGCCTCGACACCACCCTTTCCCACTTGGCGCCGCGCCAGGCACAAAAATGGCCATACGGCTGGGGATGGGTCCACCGCCCAAAGAGCCAGCAGGGAAAACTATGCCTTGTTCTAAAGCTCTTTGGGAACCGCTTCCATAGCCCCACAGACCTGGGGGCTGCAGGCTTTCCTGCTGCCTTCAGCCTCAAAACCACCCTTTCCCACTTGGCGCCCTATCAGGCACAGAAATGGCCTATGGCTGGAGATGGGTCCCCCGCCCAAAGAGCCAGCAGGGAAAACTATGCCTTGTTCTAAAGCTCTTTGGGAACCGCTTGCTTGGCCCCACAGACCTGGGGGGTGTGGGCTTTCCTGCTGCCTTCAGCCTCAAAGCCACCCTTTCCCACTTGGCGCCGCGGTAGGCACAAAAATGGCCATACGGCTGGATATGGGTCCCCCGCCCAAAGAGCCAGCAGGGAAAACTATGCCTTGTTCTAAAGCTCTTTGGGAACCGCTTGCGTAGCCCCACAGACCTGGGGGCTGCGGGCTTTCCTGCTGCCTTCAGCCTCGAAGCCACCCTTTCCCACTTGGCGCCGCGCCAGGCACAAAAATGGCCATATGGCTGGAGATGGGTCCCCCGCCCAAAGAGCCAGCAGGGAAAATTATGCCTTGTTCTAAAGCTCTTTGGGAACCGCTTGCGTAGCCCCACAGACCTGGGGGCTGCGGGCTTTCCTGCTGCCTTCAGCCTCAAAGCCACCCTTTCCCACTTGGCGCCGCATCAGGCACAAAAATGGCCATACGGCTGGAGATGGGTCACCCGCCCAAAGAGCCAGCAGGGAAAACTATGCCTTGTTCTAAAGCTCTTTGGGAACCGCTTGCGTAGACCCACAGACCTGGGGGCTGCGGGCTTTCCTGCTGCCTTCAGCCTCGACACCACCCTTTCCCACTACGCACCGCGCCAGGCATAAAAATAGCCATACGACTGGAGATGGGTCCCCCGCCCAAAGAGCCAGCAGGGAAAACTATGCCTTGTTCTAAAGCTCTTTGGGAACCGCTTGCGTAGCCCCACAGACCTGGGGGCTGCGGGCTTTCCTGCTGCCTTCAGCCTCAAAGCCACCCTTTCCCACTTGGCGCCGGGCCAGGCACAAAAATGGCCATACGGCTGGAGATGGGTCCCCCGCCCAAAGAGCCATCAGGGAAAACTATGCCTTGTTCTAAAGCTCTTTGGGAACCGCTTGCGTAGCCCCACAGACCTGGGGGGTGTGGGCTTTCCTGCTGCCTTCAGCCTCAAAGCCACCCTTTCCCACTTGGCGCCGCGGTAGGCACAAAAATGGTCTATGGCTGGAGATGGGTCCCATGCCCAAAGACCCAGCAAGGAAAACTATGCCTTGTTCTAAAGCTCTTTGGGAACCGCTTGCATAGCCCCACAGACCTGGGGGCTGTGGGCCTTCCTGCTGCCTTCAGCCTCGACACCACGCTTTCCCACTTGGCCCCTGGCCACGCACAAAAATGGCCATACGGCTGGAGATGTGTCCCCCGCCCAAAGAGCCAGCAGGGAAAACTATGCCTTGTTCTAAAACTCTTTGGGAACCGCTTGCGTAGCCGCACAGACCTGGGGGCTGCGGGCTCTCCTGCTGCCTTCAGCCTCGACAGCACCCTTTCCCACTTGGCGCCGCGCCAGGCACAAAAATGGCCATACGGCTGGAGATGGGTCCACCGCCCAGAGAGCCAGCAGGGAAAATTATGCCTTGTTCTAAAGCTCTTTGGGAACCGCTTGCTTGGCCCCACAGACCTGGGGGCTGCAGGCTTCGCTGCTGCCTTCAGCCTCGACACCACCCTTTCCCACTTGGCACTGCGCCAGGCGCAAAAATGGCCATACGGCTGGAGATGGGTCCCCCGCCCAAAGAGCCAGGAGGGAAAATTATGCCTTGTTCTAAAGCTCTTTGGGAACCGCTTGCGTAGCCCCACAGACCTGGGGGCTGCAGGCTTTCCTGCTGCCTTCAGCCTCAAAACCACCCTTTCCCACTTGGCGTCGCGCCAGGCACAAAAATGGCCTATGGCTGGAGATGGGTCCCATGCCCAAAGAGCCAGCAGGGAAAACTATGCCTTGTTCTAAAGCTCTTTGGGAACCGCTTGCTTGGTCCCACAGACCTGGGGGCTGCGGGCTTTCCTGCTGCCTTCAGCCTCGACAACACCCTTTCCCACTTGGCGTCGCGCCAGGCACAAAAATGGCCTATGGCTGGAGATGGGTCTCCCGCCCAAAGAGCCAGCAGGGAAAACTATGCCTTGTTCTAAAGCTCTTTGGGAACCGCTTGCGTAGCCCCACAGACCTGGGGGCTGCAGGCTTTGCTGCTGCCTTCAGCCTCAAAGCAACCCTTTCCCACTTGGCGCTGCGCCAGGCACAAAAATGGCCATATGGCTGGAGATGGGTCCCCCGCCCAAAGAGCCAGCAGGGAAAACTATGCCTTGTTCTAAAGCTCTTTGGGAACCGCTTGCGTAGCCCCACAGACCTGGGGGCTGCGGGCTTTGCTGCTGCCTTCAGCCTCAAAGCCACCCTTTCCCACTTGGCGCCGCGCCAGGCACAAAAATGGCCATACGGCTGGAGATGGGTCCCCCGCCCAAAGAGCCAGCAGGGAAAACTATGCCTTGTTCTAAAGCTCTTTGGGAACCGCTTGCGTAGCCCCACAGACCTGGGGGGTGTGGGCTTTCCTGCTGCCTTCAGCCTCGACAACACCCTTTCCCACTTGGCGCCGCGCCAGGCACAAAAATGGCCATACGGCTGGAGATGGGTCCCCCGCCCAAAGAGCCAGCAGGGAAAATTATGCCTTGTTCTAAAGCTCTTTGGGAACCGCTTGCGTAGCCCCACAGACCTGGGGGCTGCGGGCTTTCCTGCTGCCTTCAGCCTCAAAACCACCCTTTCCCACTACGCACCGCGCCAGGCATAAAAATAGCCATACGACTGGAGATGGGTCCCCCGCCCAAAGAGCCAGCAGGGAAAACTATGCCTTGTTCTAAAGCTCTTTGCGAACCGCTTGCTTGGCCCCACAGACCTGGGGGCTGCGGGCTTTCCTGCTGCCTTCAGCCTCGACAACACCCTTTCCCACTTGGCGTCGCGCCAGGCACAAAAATGGCCTATTGCTGGAGATGGGTCTCCCGCCCAAAGAGCCAGCAGGGAAAACTATGCCTTGTTCTAAAGCTCTTTGGGAACCGCTTGCTTGGCCCCACAGACCTGGGGGCTGCGGGCTTTCCTGCTGCCTTCAGCCTCGACAACACCCTTTCCCACTTGGCGTCGCGCCAGGCACAAAAATGGCCTATGGCTGGAGATGGGTCCCCCGCCCAAGGAGCCAGCAGGGAAAACTATGCCTTGTTCTAAAGCTCTTTGGGAACCGCTTGCGTAGCCCCACAGACCTGGGGGCTGCGGGCTTTCCTGCTGTCTTCAGCCTCAAAGCCACCCTTTCCCACTTGGCACCGCATCAGGCACAAAAATGGCCATACGGCTGGAGATGGGTCCCCCGCCCAAAGAGCCAGCAGGGAAAACTATGCCTTGTTCTAAAGCTCTTTGGGAACCGCTTGCGTAGCCCCACAGACCTGGGGGCTGCGGGCTTTCCTGCTGCCTTCAGCCTCGACACCACCCTTTCCCACTACGCACCGCGCCAGGCACAAAAATAGATAGACGGCTGGAGATGGGTCCCCCGCCCAAAGAGCCAGCAGGGAAAACTATGCCTTGTTCTAAAGCTCTTTGGGAACCGCTTGCGTAGCCCCACAAACCTGGGGGCTGCAGGCTTTCCTGCTGCCTTCAGCCTCGACACCACCCTTTCCCACTTGGCGCCGAGCCAGGCACAAAAATGGCCATACGGCTGGAGATGGGTCCCCCGCCCAAAGAGCCAGCAGGGAAAACTATGCCTTGTTCTAAAGCTCTTTGGGAACCACTTGCGTAGCCCCACAGACCTGGGGGCTGCGGGCTTTCCTGCTGCCTTCAGCCTCGACACCACCCTTTCCCACTTGGCGCCGCCCCAGGCATAAAAATGGCCATATGGCTGGAGATGGGTCCCCCGCCCAAAGAGCCAGCAGGGAAAAATATGCCTTGTTCTAAAGCTCTTTGGGAACCGCTTGCGTAGCCCCACAGACCTGGGGGCTGCAGGCTTTGCTGCTGCCTTCAGCCTCAAAACCACCCTTTCCCACTTGGCGCCGCGCCAGGCACAAAAATGGCCATACGGCTGGAGATGGGTCCCCCGCCCAAAGAGCCAGCAGGGAAAACTATGCCTTGTTCTAAAGCTCTTTGGGAACCGCTTGCGTAGCCCCACAGACCTGGGGGCTGCAGGCTTTCCTGCTGCCTTCAGCCTCAAAGCCACCCTTTCCCACTTGGCGCCGGGCCAGGCACAAAAATGGCCATACGGCTGGAGATGGGTCCCCCGCCCAAAGAGCCAGCAGGGAAAACTATGCCTTGTTCTAAAGCTCTTTGGGAACCGCTTGCGTAGCCCCACAGACCTGGGGGCTGCGGGCTTTGCTGCTGCCTTCAGCCTCAAAGCCACCCTTTCCCACTTGGCCCCTGGCCACGCACAAAAATGGCCATACGGCTGGAGATGGGTCCCCCGCCCAAAGAGCCAGCAGGGAAAACTATGCCTTGTTCTAAAGATCTTTGGGAACCGCTTGCGTAGCCCCACAGACCTGGGGGCTGCGGGCTTTCCTGCTGCCTTCAGCCTCGACAGCACCCTTTCCCACTTGGCGCCGCGCCAGGCACAAAAATGGCCATACGGCTGGAGATGGGTCCCCCGCGAGAGAGAGCCAGCAGGGAAAATTATGCCTTGTTCTAAAGCTCTTTGGGAACCGCTTGCGTAGCCCCACAGACCTGGGGGCTGCGGGCTTTCCTGCTGCCTTCAGCCTCAAAGCCACCCTTTCCCACTTGGCGCCGCATCAAGCACAAAAATGGCCTATGGCTGGATATGGGTCCCATGCCCTAAGAGCCAGCAGGGAAAACTATGCCTTGTTCTAAAGCTCTTTGGGAACCGCTTGCGTAGCCCCACAGACCTGGGGGCTGCGGGCTTTCCTGCTGCCTTCAGCCTCAAAGCCACCCTTTCCCACTTGGCGTCGCGCCAGGCACAAAAATGGCCTATGGCTGGAGATGGGTCCCATGCCCAAAGAGCCAGCAGGGAAAACTATGCCTTGTTCTAAAGCTCTTTGGGAACCGCTTGCTTGGCCCCACAGACCTGGGGGCTGCAGCCTTTCCTGCTGCCTTCAGACTCGACACCACCCTTTCCCACTTGGCGCCGCGCTAGGCACAAAAATGGTCTATGGCTGGAGATGGGTCCCCCGCCCAAAGAGCCAGCAGGGAAAACTATGCCTTGTTCTAAAGCTCTTTGGGAACCGCTTGCGTAGCCCCACAGACCTGGGGGCTGCGGGCTTTCCTGCTGCCTTCAGCCTCGACACCACCCTTTCCCACTACGCACCACGCCAGGCATAAAAATAGCCATACGACTGGATATGGGTCCCCCGCCCAAAGAGCCAGCAGGGAAAACTATGCCTTGTTCTAAAGCTCTTTGGGAACCGCTTGCGTAGCCGCACAGACCTGGGGGCTGCAGGCTTTGCTGCTGCCTTCAGCCTCAAAGCCACCCTTTCCCACTTGGCGCCGCGCCAGGCACAAAAATGGCCATACCGCTGGAGATGGGTCCCCCGCCCAAAGAGCCAGCAGGGAAAACTATGCCTTGTTCTAAAGCTCTTTGGGAACCGCTTGCGTAGCCCCACAGACCTGGGGGCTGCGGGCTTTCCTGCTGCCTTCAGCCTCAAAGCCACCCTTTCCCACTTGGCGCCGCGCCAGGCACAAAAATGGCCATACGGCTGGAGATGGGTCCCCCGCCCAAAGAGCCAGCAGGGAAAACTATGCCTTGTTCTAAAGCTCTTTGGGAACCGCTTGCTTGGCCCCACAGACCTAGGGGCTGCAGGCTTTGCTGCTGCCTTCAGCCTCAAAGCCATCCTTTCCCACTCGGCGCCGCGCCAGGCACAAAAATGGCCATATGGCTGCAGATGGGTCCCATGCCCAAGGAGCCAGCAGGGAAAACTATGCCTTGTTCTAAAGCTCTTTGGGAACCGCTTGCGTAGCCCCACAGACCTGGGGGCTGCAGGCTTTCCTGCTGCCTTCAGCCTCGACAGCACCCTTTCCCACTTGGCGCCGCGCCAGGCACAAAAATGGCCATACGGCTGGAGATGGGTCCCCCGCCCAAAGAGCCAGCAGGGAAAATTATGCCTTGTTCTAAAGCTCTTTGGGAACCGCTTGCGTAGCCCCACAGACCTGGGGGCTGCGGGCTTTCCTGCTGCCTTCAGCCTCAAAACCACCCTTTCCCACTACGCACCGCGCCAGGCATAAAAATAGCCATACGACTGGAGATGGGTCCCCCGCCCAAAGAGCCAGCAGGGAAAACTATGCCTTGTTCTAAAGCTCTTTGGGAACCGCTTGCTTGGCCCCACAGACCTGGGGGCTGCGGGCTTTCCTGCTGCCTTCAGCCTCGACAACACCCTTTCCCACTTGGCGTCGCGCCAGGCACAAAAATGGCCTATGGCTGGAGATGGGTCTCCCGCCCAAAGAGCCAGCAGGGAAAACTATGCCTTGTTCTAAAGCTCTTTGGGAACCGCTTGCGTAGCCCCACAGACCTGGGGGCTGCAGGCTTTGCTGCTGCCTTCAGCCTCAAAGCAACCCTTTCCCACTTGGCGCTGCGCTAGGCACAAAAATGGCCATATGGCTGGAGATGGGTCCCCCGCCCAACGAGCCAGCAGGGAAAACTATGCCTTGTTCTAAAGCTCTTTGGGAACCGCTTGCGTAGCCCCACAGACCTGGGGGCTGCGGGCTTTCCTGCTGCCTTCAGCCTCAAAGCCACCCTTTCCCACTTGGCGCCGCGCCAGGCACAAAAATGGCCATACGGCTGGAGATGGGTCCCCCGCCCAAAGAGCCAGCAGGGAAAACTATGCCTTGTTCTAAAGCTCTTTGGGAACCGCTTGCGTAGCCCCACAGACCTGGGGGGTGTGGGCTTTCCTGCTGCCTTCAGCCTCGACACCACCCTTTCCCACTTGGCGCCGCGCCAGGCACAAAAATGGCCTATGGCTGGAGATGGGTCCCCCGCCCAAGGAGCCAGCAGGGAAAACTATGCCTTGTTCTAAAGCTCTTTGGGAACCGCTTGCGTAGCCCCACAGACCTGGGGGCTGCGGGCTTTGCTGCTGCCTTCAGCCTCAAAGCCACCCTTTCCCACTTGGCGCTGCGCCAGGCACAAAAATGGCCATACGGCTGGAGATGGGTCCCCCGCCCAAAGAGCCAGCAGGGAAAACTATGCCTTGTTCTAAAGATCTTTGGGAACCGCTTGCGTAGCCCCACAGACCTGGGGGCTGCGGGCTTTCCTGCTGCCTTCAGCCTCGACAGCACCCTTTCCCACTTGGCGCCGCGCCAGGCACAAAAATGGCCATACGGCTGGAGATGGGTCCCCCGCCCAGAGAGCCAGCAGGGAAAATTATGCCTTGTTCTAAAGCTCTTTGGGAACCGCTTGCGTAGCCCCACAGACCTGGGGGCTGCGGGCTTTCCTGCTGCCTTCAGCCTCAAAGCCACCCTTTCCCACTTGGCGCCGCATCAAGCACAAAAATGGCCTATGGCTGGATATGGGTCCCATGCCCTAAGAGCCAGCAGGGAAAACTATGCCTTGTTCTAAAGCTCTTTGGGAACCGCTTGCGTAGCCCCACAGACCTGGGGGCTGCGGGCTTTCCTGCTGCCTTCAGCCTCAAAGCCACCCTTTCCCACTTGGCGTCGCGCCAGGCACAAAAATGGCCTATGGCTGGAGATGGGTCCCATGCCCAAAGAGCCAGCAGGGAAAACTATGCCTTGTTCTAAAGCTCTTTGGGAACCGCTTGCTTGGCCCCACAGACCTGGGGGCTGCAGCCTTTCCTGCTGCCTTCAGACTCGACACCACCCTTTCCCACTTGGCGCCGCGCTAGGCACAAAAATGGTCTATGGCTGGAGATGGGTCCCCCGCCCAAAGAGCCAGCAGGGAAAACTATGCCTTGTTCTAAAGCTCTTTGGGAACCGCTTGCGTAGCCCCACAGACCTGGGGGCTGCGGGCTTTCCTGCTGCCTTCAGCCTCGACACCACCCTTTCCCACTACGCACCGCGCCAGGCATAAAAATAGCCATAGGACTGGATATGGGTCCCCCGCCCAAAGAGCCAGCAGGGAAAACTATGCCTTGTTCTAAAGCTCTTTGGGAACCGCTTGCGTAGCCCCACAGACCTGGGGGCTGCGCGCTTTCCTGCTGCCTTCAGCCTCAAAGCCACCCTTTCCCACTTGGCGCCGCATCAGGCACAAAAATGGCCTATGGCTGGAGATGGGTCCCCCGCCCAAAGAGCCAGCAGGGAAAACTATGCCTTGTTCTAAAGCTCTTTGGGAACCGCTTGCGTAGCCCCACAGACCTGGGGGCTGCGGGCTTTCCTGCTGCCTTCAGACTCGACACCACCCTTTCCCACTACGCACCGCGCCAGGCATAAAAATAGCCATACGACTGGAGATGGGTCCCCCGCCCAAAGAGCCAGCAGGGAAAACTATGCCTTGTTCTAAAGCTCTTTGGGAACCGCTTGCGTAGCCCCACAGACCTGGGGGCTGCAGGCTTTGCTGCTGCCTTCAGCCTCAAAGCCACCCTTTCCCACTTGGCGCCGCGCCAGGCACAAAAATGGCCATACCGCTGGAGATGGGTCCCCCGCCCAAAGAGCCAGCAGGGAAAACTATGCCTTGTTCTAAAGCTCTTTGGGAACCGCTTGCGTAGCCCCACAGACCTGGGGGCTGCGGGCTTTCCTGCTGCCTTCAGCCTCAAAGCCACCCTTTCCCACTTGGCGCCGCGCCAGGCACAAAAATGGCCATACGGCTGGAGATGGGTCCCCCGCCCAAAGAGCCAGCAGGGAAAACTATGCCTTGTTCTAAAGCTCTTTGGGAACCGCTTGCTTGGCCCCACAGACCTGGGGGCTGCAGGCTTTGCTGCTGCCTTCAGCCTCAAAGCCATCCTTTCCCACTCGGCGCCGCGCCAGGCACAAAAATGGCCATATGGCTGGAGATGGGTCCCCTGCCCAAGGAGCCAGCAGGGAAAACTATGCCTTGTTCTAAAGCTCTTTGGGAACCGCTTGCGTAGCCCCACAGACCTGGGGGCTGCAGGCTTTCCTGCTGCCTTCAGCCTCGACACCACCCTTTCCCACTTGGCGCCGCGCCAGGCACAAAAATGGCCATACGGCTGGAGATGGGTCCCCCGCCCAAAGAGCCAGCAGGGAAAATTATGCCTTGTTCTAAAGCTCTTTGGGAACCGCTTGCGTAGCCCCACAGACCTGGGGGCTGCGGGCTTTCCTGCTGCCTTCAGCCTCAAAACCACCCTTTCCCACTACGCACCGCGCCAGGCATAAAAATAGCCATACGACTGGAGATGGGTCCCCCGCCCAAAGAGCCAGCAGGGAAAACTATGCCTTGTTCTAAAGCTCTTTGCGAACCGCTTGCTTGGCCCCACAGACCTGGGGGCTGCGGGCTTTCCTGCTGCCTTCAGCCTCGACAACACCCTTTCCCACTTGGCGTCGCGCCAGGCACAAAAATGGCCTATGGCTGGAGATGGGTCTCCCGCCCAAAGAGCCAGCAGGGAAAACTATGCCTTGTTCTAAAGCTCTTTGGGAACCGCTTGCGTAGCCCCACAGACCTGGGGGCTGCAGGCTTTGCTGCTGCCTTCAGCCTCAAAGCAACCCTTTCCCACTTGGCGCTGCGCTAGGCACAAAAATGGCCATATGGCTGGAGATGGGTCCCCCACCCAACGAGCCAGCAGGGAAAACTATGCCTTGTTCTAAAGCTCTTTGGGAACCGCTTGCGTAGCCCCACAGACCTGGGGGCTGCGGGCTTTCCTGCTGCCTTCAGCCTCAAAGCCACCCTTTCCCACTTGGCGCCGCGCCAGGCACAAAAATGGCCATACGGCTGGAGATGGGTCCCCCGCCCAAAGAGCCAGCAGGGAAAACTATGCCTTGTTCTAAAGCTCTTTGGGAACCGCTTGCGTAGCCCCACAGACCTGGGGGGTGTGGGCTTTCCTGCTGCCTTCAGCCTCGACACCACCCTTTCCCACTTGGCGCCGCGCCAGGCACAAAAATGGCCTATGGCTGGAGATGGGTCCCCCGCCCAAGGAGCCAGCAGGGAAAACTATGCCTTGTTCTAAAGCTCTTTGGGAACCGCTTGCGTAGCCCCACAGACCTGGGGGCTGCGGGCTTTCCTGCTGTCTTCAGCCTCAAAGCCACCCTTTCCCACTTGGCGCCGCATCAGGCACAAAAATGGCCATACGGCTGGAGATGGGTCCCCCGCCCAAAGAGCCAGCAGGGAAAACTATGCCTTGTTCTAAAGCTCTTTGGGAACCGCTTGCGTAGCCCCACAGACCTGGGGGCTGCGGGCTTTCCTGCTGCCTTCAGCCTCGACACCACCCTTTCCCACTACGCACCGCGCCAGGCATAAAAATAGCCATACGACTGGAGATGGGTCCCCCGCCCAAAGAGCCAGCAGGGAAAACTATGCCTTGTTCTAAAGCTCTTTGGGAACCGCTTGCGTAGCCGCACAGACCTGGGGGCTGCAGGCTTTGCTGCTGCCTTCAGCCTCAAAGCCACCCTTTCCCACTTGGCGCTGCGCCAGGCACAAAAATGGCCATATGGCTGGAGATGGGTCCCCCGCCCAAAGAGCCAGCAGGGAAAACTATGCCTTGTTCTAAAGCTCTTTGGGAACCGCTTGCGTAGCCCCACAGACCTGGGGGCTGCGGGCTTTCCTGCTGCCTTCAGCCTCAAAGCCACCCTTTCCCACTTGGCGCCGCGCCAGGCACAAAAATGGCCGTACGGCTGGAGATGGGTCCCCCGCCCAAAGAGCCAGCAGGGAAAACTATGCCTTGTTCTAAAGCTCTTTGGGAACCGCTTGCGTAGCCCCACAGACCTGGGGGGTGTGGGCTTTCCTGCTGCCTTCAGCCTCAAAGCCACCCTTTCCCACTTGGCGCCGCGGTAGGCACAAAAATGGTCTATGGCTGGAGATGGGTCCCATGCCCAAAGACCCAGCAAGGAAAACTATGCCTTGTTCTAAAGCTCTTTGGGAACCGCTTGCATAGCCCCACAGAACTGGGGGCTGTGGGCCTTCCTGCTGCCTTCAGGCTCGACACCACGCTTTCCCACTTGGCCCCTGGCCACGCACAAAAATGGCCATACGGCTGGAGATGGGTCCCCCGCCCAAAGAGCCAGCAGGGAAAACTATGCCTTGTTCTAAAACTCTTTGGGAACCGCTTGCGTAGCCGCACAGACCTGGGGGCTGCAGGCTCTCCTGCTGCCTTCAGCCTCGACAGCACCCTTTCCCACTTGGCGCCGCGCCAGGCACAAAAATGGCCATACGGCTGGAGATGGGTCCCCCGCCCAGAGAGCCAGCAGGGAAAATTATGCCTTGTTCTAAAGCTCTTTGGGAACCGCTTGCGTAGCCCCACAGACCTGGGGGGTGTGGGCTTTCCTGCTGCCTTCAGCCTCAAAGCCACCCTTTCCCACTTGGTGCCGCATCAGGCACAAAAATGGCCTATGGCTGGATATGGGTCCCATGCCCTAAGAGCCAGCTGGGAAAACTATGCCTTGTTCTAAAGCTCTTTGGGAACCGCTTGCGTAGCCCCACAGACCTGGGGGCTGCAGGCTTTGCTGCTGCTTCAGCCTCAAAGCCACCCTTTCCCACTTGGCGTCGCGCCAGGCACAAAAATGGCCTATGGCAGGAGATGGGTCCCCCGCCCAAAGAGCCAGCAGGGAAAACTATGCCTTGTTCTAAAGCTCTTTGGGAACCGCTTGCGTAGCCCCACAGACCTGGGGGCTGCAGGCTTTGCTGCTGCCTTCAGACTCGACACCACCCTTTCCAACCTGGCGCCGCGCCAGGCACAAAAATGGCCTATGGCTGGAGATGGGTCCCATGCCCAAAGACCCAGCAAGGAAAACTATGCCTTGTTCTAAAGCTCTTTGGGAACCGCTTGCGTAGCCCCACAGACCTGGGGGCTGCGGGCTTTGCTGCTGCCTTCAGCCTCGACACCACCCTTTCCCACCTGGCGCCGCGCCAGGCACAAAAATGGCCATACGGCTGCAGATGGGTCCACCGCCCAAAGAGCCAGCAGGGAAAACTATGCCTTGTTCTAAAGCTCTTTGGGAACCGCTTGCGTAGCCCCACAGACCTGGGGGCTGCGGGCTTTGCTGCTGCCTTCAGCCTCGACACCACCCTTTCCCACTTGGCACTGCGCCAGGCGCAAAAATGGCCATACGGCTGGAGATGGGTCCCCCGCCCAAAGAGCCAGCAGGGAAAACTATGCCTTGTTCTAAAGCTCTTTGGGAACCGCTTGCGTAGCCCCACAGACCTGGGGGCTGCGGGCTTTCCTGCTGCCTTCAGTCTCGACACCACCCTTTCCCACTTGGCGCCGCGCTAGGCACAAAAATGGTCTATGGCTGGAGATGGGTCCCCCGCCCAAAGAGCCAGCAGGGAAAACTATGCCTTGTTCTAAAGCTCTTTGGGAACCGCTTGCGTAGCCCCACAGACCTGGGGGCTGCGGGCTTTCCTGCTGCCTTCAGCCTCGACACCACCCTTTCCCACTACGCACCGCGCCAGGCATAAAAATAGCCATACGACTGGATATGGGTCCCCCGCCCAAAGAGCCAGCAGGGAAAACTATGCCTTGTTCTAAAGCTCTTTGGGAACCGCTTGCGTAGCCCCACAGACCTGGGGGCTGCGCGCTTTCCTGCTGCCTTCAGCCTCAAAGCCACCCTTTCCCACTTGGCGCCGCATCAGGCACAAAAATGGCCTATGGCTGGAGATGGGTCCCCCGCCCAAAGAGCCAGCAGGGAAAACTATGCCTTGTTCTAAAGCTCTTTGGGAACCGCTTGCGTAGCCCCACAGACCTGGGGGCTGCGGGCTTTCCTGCTGCCTTCAGCCTCAAAGCCACCCTTTCCCACTTGGCGCCGCGCCAGGCACAAAAATGGCCATACCGCTGGAGATGGGTCCCCCGCCCAAAGAGCCAGCAGGGAAAACTATGCCTTGTTCTAAAGCTCTTTGGGAACCGCTTGCGTAGCCCCACAGACCTGGGGGCTGCGGGCTTTCCTGCTGCCTTCAGCCTCAAAGCCACCCTTTCCCACTTGGCGCCGCGCCAGGCACAAAAATGGCCATACGGCTGGAGATGGGTCCCCCGCCCAAAGAGCCAGCAGGGAAAACTATGCCTTGTTCTAAAGCTCTTTGGGAACCGCTTGCTTGGCCCCACAGACCTGGGGGCTGCAGGCTTTGCTGTTGCCTTCAGCCTCAAAGCCATCCTTTCCCACTCGGCGCCGCGCCAGGCACAAAAATGGCCATATGGCTGGAGATGGGTCCCCTGCCCAAGGAGCCAGCAGGGAAAACTATGCCTTGTTCTAAAGCTCTTTGGGAACCGCTTGCGTAGCCCCACAGACCTGGGGGCTGCAGGCTTTCCTGCTGCCTTCAGCCTCGACACCACCCTTTCCCACTTGGCGCCGCGCCAGGCACAAAAATGGCCATACGGCTGGAGATGGGTCCCCCGCCCAAAGAGCCAGCAGGGAAAATTATGCCTTGTTCTAAAGCTCTTTGGGAACCGCTTGCGTAGCCCCACAGACCTGGGGGCTGCGGGCTTTCCTGCTGCCTTCAGCCTCAAAACCACCCTTTCCCACTACGCACCGCGCCAGGCATAAAAATAGCCATACGACTGGAGATGGGTCCCCCGCCCAAAGAGCCAGCAGGGAAAACTATGCCTTGTTCTAAAGCTCTTTGCGAACCGCTTGCTTGGCCCCACAGACCTGGGGGCTGCGGGCTTTCCTGCTGCCTTCAGCCTCGACAACACCCTTTCCCACTTGGCGTCGCGCCAGGCACAAAAATGGCCTATGGCTGGAGATGGGTCTCCCGCCCAAAGAGCCAGCAGGGAAAACTATGCCTTGTTCTAAAGCTCTTTGGGAACCGCTTGCGTAGCCCCACAGACCTGGGGGCTGCAGGCTTTGCTGCTGCCTTCAGCCTCAAAGCAACCCTTTCCCACTTGGCGCTGCGCTAGGCACAAAAATGGCCATATGGCTGGAGATGGGTCCCCCGCCCAAAGAGCCAGCAGGGAAAACTATGCCTTGTTCTAAAGCTCTTTGGGAACCGCTTGCGTAGCCCCACAGACCTGGGGGCTGCGGGCTTTCCTGCTGCCTTCAGCCTCAAAGCCACCCTTTCCCACTTGGCGCCGCGCCAGGCACAAAAATGGCCATACGGCTGGAGATGGGTCCCCCGCCCAAAGAGCCAGCAGGGAAAACTATGCCTTGTTCTAAAGCTCTTTGGGAACCGCTTGCGTAGCCCCACAGACCTGGGGGGTGTGGGCTTTCCTGCTGCCTTCAGCCTCGACACCACCCTTTCCCACTTGGCGCCGCGCCAGGCACAAAAATGGCCTATGGCTGGAGATGGGTCCCCCGCCCAAGGAGCCAGCAGGGAAAACTATGCCTTGTTCTAAAGCTCTTTGGGAACCGCTTGCGTAGCCCCACAGACCTGGGGGCTGCGGGCTTTCCTGCTGTCTTCAGCCTCAAAGCCACCCTTTCCCACTTGGCGCCGCATCAGGCACAAAAATGGCCATACGGCTGGAGATGGGTCCCCCGCCCAAAGAGCCAGCAGGGAAAACTATGCCTTGTTCTAAAGCTCTTTGGGAACCGCTTGCGTAGCCGCACAGACCTGGGGGCTGCAGGCTTTGCTGCTGCCTTCAGCCTCAAAGCCACCCTTTCCCACTTGGCGCTGCGCCAGGCACAAAAATGGCCATATGGCTGGAGATGGGTCCCCCGCCCAAAGAGCCAGCAGGGAAAACTATGCCTTGTTCTAAAGCTCTTTGGGAACCGCTTGCGTAGCCCCACAGACCTGGGGGCTGCGGGCTTTCCTGCTGCCTTCAGCCTCAAAGCCACCCTTTCCCACTTGGCGCCGCGCCAGGCACAAAAATGGCCGTACGGCTGGAGATGGGTCCCCCGCCCAAAGAGCCAGCAGGGAAAACTATGCCTTGTTCTAAAGCTCTTTGGGAACCGCTTGCGTAGCCCCACAGACCTGGGGGGTGTGGGCTTTCCTGCTGCCTTCAGCCTCAAAGCCACCCTTTCCCACTTGGCGCCGCGGTAGGCACAAAAATGGTCTATGGCTGGAGATGGGTCCCATGCCCAAAGACCCAGCAAGGAAAACTATGCCTTGTTCTAAAGCTCTTTGGGAACCGCTTGCATAGCCCCACAGAACTGGGGGCTGTGGGCCTTCCTGCTGCCTTCAGGCTCGACACCACGCTTTCCCACTTGGCCCCTGGCCACGCACAAAAATGGCCATACGGCTGGAGATGGGTCCCCCGCCCAAAGAGCCAGCAGGGAAAACTATGCCTTGTTCTAAAACTCTTTGGGAACCGCTTGCGTAGCCGCACAGACCTGGGGGCTGCAGGCTCTCCTGCTGCCTTCAGCCTCGACAGCACCCTTTCCCACTTGGCGCCGCGCCAGGCACAAAAATGGCCATACGGCTGGAGATGGGTCCCCCGCCCAGAGAGCCAGCAGGGAAAATTATGCCTTGTTCTAAAGCTCTTTGGGAACCGCTTGCGTAGCCCCACAGACCTGGGGGCTGCGGGCTTTCCTGCTGCCTTCAGCCTCAAAGCCACCCTTTCCCACTTGGTGCCGCATTAGGCACAAAAATGGCCTATGGCTGGATATGGGTCCCATGCCCTAAGAGCCAGCTGGGAAAACTATGCCTTGTTCTAAAGCTCTTTGGGAACCGCTTGCGTAGCCCCACAGACCTGGGGGCTGCAGGCTTTGCTGCTGCTTCAGCCTCAAAGCCACCCTTTCCCACTTGGCGTCGCGCCAGGCACAAAAATGGCCTATGGCAGGAGATGGGTCCCCCGCCCAAAGAGCCAGCAGGGAAAACTATGCCTTGTTCTAAAGCTCTTTGGGAACCGCTTGCGTAGCCCCACAGACCTGGGGGCTGCAGGCTTTGCTGCTGCCTTCAGACTCGACACCACCCTTTCCAACCTGGCGCCGCGCCAGGCACAAAAATGGCCTATGGCTGGAGATGGGTCCCATGCCCAAAGACCCAGCAAGGAAAACTATGCCTTGTTCTAAAGCTCTTTGGGAACCGCTTGCGTAGCCCCACAGACCTGGGGGCTGCGGGCTTTGCTGCTGCCTTCAGCCTCGACACCACCCTTTCCCACCTGGCGCCGCGCCAGGCACAAAAATGGCCATACGGCTGCAGATGGGTCCACCGCCCAAAGAGCCAGCAGGGAAAACTATGCCTTGTTCTAAAGCTCTTTGGGAACCGCTTGCGTAGCCCCACAGACCTGGGGGCTGCGGGCTTTGCTGCTGCCTTCAGCCTCGACACCACCCTTTCCCACTTGGCACTGCGCCAGGCGCAAAAATGGCCATACGGCTGGAGATGGGTCCCCCGCCCAAAGAGCCAGGAGGGAAAATTATTCCTTGTTCTAAAGCTCTTTGGGAACCACTTGCGTAGCCCCAGAGACCTGGGGGCTGCGGGCTTTCCTGCTGCCTTCAGCCTCGACACCACCCTTTCCCACTTGGCGCCGCGCCAGGCACAAAAATGGCCTATGGCTGGAGATGGGTCTCCCGCCCAAAGAGCCAGCAGGGAAAACTATGCCTTGTTCTAAAGCTCTTTGGGAACCGCTTGCGTAGCCCCACAGACCTGGGGGCTGCGGGCTTTCCTGCTGCCTTCAGCCTCAAAGCCACCCTTTCCCACTTGGCGCCGCGCCAGGCACAAAAATGGCCATACGGCTGGAGATGGGTCCCCCGCCCAAAGAGAAATCAGGGAAAACTATGCCTTGTTCTAAAGCTCTTTGGGAACCGCTTGCGTAGCCCCACAGACCTGGGGGGTGTGGGCTTTCCTGCTGCCTTCAGCCTCGACACCACCCTTTCCCACTTGGCGCCGCGCCAGGCACAAAAATGGCCATACGGCTGGAGATGGGTCCCCCGCCCAAAGAGCCAGCAGGGAAAATTATGCCTTGTTCTAAAGCTCTTTGGGAACCGCTTGCGTAGCCCCACAGACCTGGGGGCTGCGGGCTTTCCTGCTGCCTTCAGCCTCAAAACCACCCTTTCCCACTACGCACCGCGCCAGGCATAAAAATAGCCATACGACTGGAGATGGGTCCCCCGCCCAAAGACCCAGCAGGGAAAACTATGCCTTGTTCTAAAGCTCTTTGGGAACCGCTTGCGTAGCCCCACAAACCTGGGGGCTGCAGGCTTTGCTGCTGCCTTCAGCCTCAAAGCCACCCTTTCCCACTTGGCGCCGCGCTAGGCACAAAAATGGCCTATGGCTGGAGATGGGTCCCCCGCCCAAAGAGCCAGCAGGGAAAACTATGCCTTGTTCTAAAGCTCTTTGGGAACCGCTTGCTTGGCCCCACAGACCTGGGGGCTGCGGGCTTTCCTGCTGCCTTCAGCCTCGACAACACCCTTTCCCACTTGGCGTCGCGCCAGGCACAAAAATGGCCTATGGCTGGAGATGGGTCCCCCGCCCAAGGAGCCAGCAGGGAAAACTATGCCTTGTTCTAAAGCTCTTTGGGAACCGCTTGCGTAGCCCCACAGACCTGGGGGCTGCGGGCTTTCCTGCTGTCTTCAGCCTCAAAGCCACCCTTTCCCACTACGCACCGCACCAGGCATAAAAATAGCCATACGACTGGAGATGGGTCCCCCGCCCAAGGAGCCAGCAGGGAAAACTATGCCTTGTTCTAAAGCTCTTTGGGAACCGCTTGCGTAGCCCCACAGACCTGGGGGCTGCGGGCTTTCCTGCTGCCTTCAGCCTCGACACCACCCTTTCCCACTACGCACCGCACCAGGCATAAAAATAGCCATACGACTGGAGATGGGTCCCCCGCCCAAAGAGCCAGCAGGGAAAACTATGCCTTGTTCTAAAGCTCTTTGGGAACCGCTTGCGTAGCCGCACAGACCTGGGGGCTGCAGGCTTTGCTGCTGCCTTCAGCCTCAAAGCCACCCTTTCCCACTTGGCGCTGCGCCAGGCACAAAAATGGCCATATGGCTGGAGAGGGGTCCCCCGCCCAAAGAGCCAGCAGGGAAAACTATGCCTTGTTCTAAAGCTCTTTGGGAACCGCTTGCGTAGCCCCACAGACCTGGGGGCTGCGGGCTTTCCTGCTGCCTTCAGCCTCAAAGCCACCCTTTCCCACTTGGCGCCGCGCCAGGCACAAAAATGGCCATACGGCTGGAGATGGGTCCCCCGCCCAAAGAGCCAGCAGGGAAAACTATGCCTTGTTCTAAAGCTCTTTGGGAACCGCTTGCGTAGCCCCACAGACCTGGGGGGTGTGGGCTTTCCTGCTGCCTTCAGCCTCAAAGCCACCCTTTCCCACTTGGCGCCGCGGTAGGCACAAAAATGGCCTATGGCTGGAGATGGGTCCCATGCCCAAAGACCCAGCAAGGAAAACTATGCCTTGTTCTAAAGCTCTTTGGGAACCGCTTGCATAGCCCCACAGACCTGGGGGCTGTGGGCTTTGCTGCTGCCTTCAGCCTCGACACCACGCTTTCCCACTTGGCCCCTGGCCACGCACAAAAATGGCCATACGGCTGGAGATGGGTCCCCCGCCCAAAGAGCCAGCAGGGAAAACTATGCCTTGTTCTAAAGCTCTTTGGGAACCGCTTGCTTGGCCCCACAGACCTGGGGGCTGCGGGCTTTCCTGCTGCCTTCAGCCTCGACAACACCCTTTCCCACTTGGCGTCGCGCCAGGCACAAAAATGGCCTATGGCTGGAGATGGGTCTCCCGCCCAAAGAGCCAGCAGGGAAAACTATGCCTTGTTCTAAAGCTCTTTGGGAACCGCTTGCGTAGCCCCACAGACCTGGGGGCTGCGGGCTTTCCTGCTGCCTTCAGCCTCGACAACACCCTTTCCCACTTGGCGTCGCGCCAGGCACAAAAATGGCCTATGGCTGGAGATGGGTCTCCCGCCCAAAGAGCCAGCAGGGAAAACTATGCCTTGTTCTAAAGCTCTTTGGGAACCGCTTGCGTAGCCCCACAGACCTGGGGGCTGCAGGCTTTGCTGCTGCCTTCAGCCTCAAAGCAACCCTTTCCCACTTGGCGCTGCGCCAGGCACAAAAATGGCCATATGGCTGGAGATGGGTCCCCCGCCCAAAGAGCCAGCAGGGAAAACTATGCCTTGTTCTAAAGCTCTTTGGGAACCGCTTGCGTAGCCCCACAGACCTTAGGGCTGCGGGCTTTCCTGCTGCCTTCAGCCTCAAAGCCACCCTTTCCCACTTGGCGCCGGGCCAGGCACAAAAATGGCCATACGGCTGGAGATGGGTCCCCCGCCCAAAGAGCCAGCAGGGAAAACTATGCCTTGTTCTAAAGCTCTTTGGGAACCGCTTGCGTAGCCCCACAGACCTGGGGGCTGCGGGCTTTGCTGCTGCCTTCAGCCTCAAAGCCACCCTTTCCCACTTGGCCCCTGGCCACGCACAAAAATGGCCATACGGCTGGAGATGGGTCCCCCGCCCAAAGAGCCAGCAGGGAAAACTATGCCTTGTTCTAAAGATCTTTGGGAACCGCTTGCGTAGCCCCACAGACCTGGGGGCTGCGGGCTTTCCTGCTGCCTTCAGCCTCGACAGCACCCTTTCCCACTTGGCGCCGCGCCAGGCACAAAAATGGCCATACGGCTGGAGATGGGTCCCCCGCGAGAGAGAGCCAGCAGGGAAAATTATGCCTTGTTCTAAAGCTCTTTGGGAACCGCTTGCGTAGCCCCACAGACCTGGGGGCTGCGGGCTTTCCTGCTGCCTTCAGCCTCAAAGCCACCCTTTCCCACTTGGCGCCGCATCAAGCACAAAAATGGCCTATGGCTGGATATGGGTCCCATGCCCTAAGAGCCAGCAGGGAAAACTATGCCTTGTTCTAAAGCTCTTTGGGAACCGCTTGCGTAGCCCCACAGACCTGGGGGCTGCGGGCTTTCCTGCTGCCTTCAGCCTCAAAGCCACCCTTTCCCACTTGGCGCCGCGGTAGGCACAAAAATGGCCTATGGCTGGAGATGGGTCCCCCGCCCAAAGAGCCAGCAGGGAAAACTATGCCTTGTTCTAAAGCTCTTTGGGAACCGCTTGCTTGGCCCCACAGACCTGGGGGCTGCAGCCTTTCCTGCTGCCTTCAGACTCGACACCACCCTTTCCCACTTGGCGCCGCGCTAGGCACAAAAATGGTCTATGGCTGGAGATGGGTCCCCCGCCCAAAGAGCCAGCAGGGAAAACTATGCCTTGTTCTAAAGCTCTTTGGGAACCGCTTGCGTAGCCCCACAGACCTGGGGGCTGCGGGCTTTCCTGCTGCCTTCAGCCTCGACACCACCCTTTCCCACTACGCACCACGCCAGGCATAAAAATAGCCATACGACTGGATATGGGTCCCCCGCCCAAAGAGCCAGCAGGGAAAACTATGCCTTGTTCTAAAGCTCTTTGGGAACCGCTTGCGTAGCCGCACAGACCTGGGGGCTGCAGGCTTTGCTGCTGCCTTCAGCCTCAAAGCCACCCTTTCCCACTTGGCGCCGCGCCAGGCACAAAAATGGCCATACCGCTGGAGATGGGTCCCCCGCCCAAAGAGCCAGCAGGGAAAACTATGCCTTGTTCTAAAGCTCTTTGGGAACCGCTTGCGTAGCCCCACAGACCTGGGGGCTGCGGGCTTTCCTGCTGCCTTCAGCCTCAAAGCCACCCTTTCCCACTTGGCGCCGCGCCAGGCACAAAAATGGCCATACGGCTGGAGATGGGTCCCCCGCCCAAAGAGCCAGCAGGGAAAACTATGCCTTGTTCTAAAGCTCTTTGGGAACCGCTTGCTTGGCCCCACAGACCTAGGGGCTGCAGGCTTTGCTGCTGCCTTCAGCCTCAAAGCCATCCTTTCCCACTCGGCGCCGCGCCAGGCACAAAAATGGCCATATGGCTGCAGATGGGTCCCATGCCCAAGGAGCCAGCAGGGAAAACTATGCCTTGTTCTAAAGCTCTTTGGGAACCGCTTGCGTAGCCCCACAGACCTGGGGGCTGCAGGCTTTCCTGCTGCCTTCAGCCTCGACAGCACCCTTTCCCACTTGGCGCCGCGCCAGGCACAAAAATGGCCATACGGCTGGAGATGGGTCCCCCGCCCAAAGAGCCAGCAGGGAAAATTATGCCTTGTTCTAAAGCTCTTTGGGAACCGCTTGCGTAGCCCCACAGACCTGGGGGCTGCGGGCTTTCCTGCTGCCTTCAGCCTCAAAACCACCCTTTCCCACTACGCACCGCGCCAGGCATAAAAATAGCCATACGACTGGAGATGGGTCCCCCGCCCAAAGAGCCAGCAGGGAAAACTATGCCTTGTTCTAAAGCTCTTTGGGAACCGCTTGCTTGGCCCCACAGACCTGGGGGCTGCGGGCTTTCCTGCTGCCTTCAGCCTCGACAACACCCTTTCCCACTTGGCGTCGCGCCAGGCACAAAAATGGCCTATGGCTGGAGATGGGTCTCCCGCCCAAAGAGCCAGCAGGGAAAACTATGCCTTGTTCTAAAGCTCTTTGGGAACCGCTTGCGTAGCCCCACAGACCTGGGGGCTGCAGGCTTTGCTGCTGCCTTCAGCCTCAAAGCAACCCTTTCCCACTTGGCGCTGCGCTAGGCACAAAAATGGCCATATGGCTGGAGATGGGTCCCCCGCCCAACGAGCCAGCAGGGAAAACTATGCCTTGTTCTAAAGCTCTTTGGGAACCGCTTGCGTAGCCCCACAGACCTGGGGGCTGCGGGCTTTCCTGCTGCCTTCAGCCTCAAAGCCACCCTTTCCCACTTGGCGCCGCGCCAGGCACAAAAATGGCCATACGGCTGGAGATGGGTCCCCCGCCCAAAGAGCCAGCAGGGAAAACTATGCCTTGTTCTAAAGCTCTTTGGGAACCGCTTGCGTAGCCCCACAGACCTGGGGGGTGTGGGCTTTCCTGCTGCCTTCAGCCTCGACACCACCCTTTCCCACTTGGCGCCGCGCCAGGCACAAAAATGGCCTATGGCTGGAGATGGGTCCCCCGCCCAAGGAGCCAGCAGGGAAAACTATGCCTTGTTCTAAAGCTCTTTGGGAACCGCTTGCGTAGCCCCACAGACCTGGGGGCTGCGGGCTTTGCTGCTGCCTTCAGCCTCAAAGCCACCCTTTCCCACTTGGCGCTGCGCCAGGCACAAAAATGGCCATACGGCTGGAGATGGGTCCCCCGCCCAAAGAGCCAGCAGGGAAAACTATGCCTTGTTCTAAAGATCTTTGGGAACCGCTTGCGTAGCCCCACAGACCTGGGGGCTGCGGGCTTTCCTGCTGCCTTCAGCCTCGACAGCACCCTTTCCCACTTGGCGCCGCGCCAGGCACAAAAATGGCCATACGGCTGGAGATGGGTCCCCCGCCCAGAGAGCCAGCAGGGAAAATTATGCCTTGTTCTAAAGCTCTTTGGGAACCGCTTGCGTAGCCCCACAGACCTGGGGGCTGCGGGCTTTCCTGCTGCCTTCAGCCTCAAAGCCACCCTTTCCCACTTGGCGCCGCATCAAGCACAAAAATGGCCTATGGCTGGATATGGGTCCCATGCCCTAAGAGCCAGCAGGGAAAACTATGCCTTGTTCTAAAGCTCTTTGGGAACCGCTTGCGTAGCCCCACAGACCTGGGGGCTGCGGGCTTTCCTGCTGCCTTCAGCCTCAAAGCCACCCTTTCCCACTTGGCGTCGCGCCAGGCACAAAAATGGCCTATGGCTGGAGATGGGTCCCATGCCCAAAGAGCCAGCAGGGAAAACTATGCCTTGTTCTAAAGCTCTTTGGGAACCGCTTGCTTGGCCCCACAGACCTGGGGGCTGCAGCCTTTCCTGCTGCCTTCAGACTCGACACCACCCTTTCCCACTTGGCGCCGCGCTAGGCACAAAAATGGTCTATGGCTGGAGATGGGTCCCCCGCCCAAAGAGCCAGCAGGGAAAACTATGCCTTGTTCTAAAGCTCTTTGGGAACCGCTTGCGTAGCCCCACAGACCTGGGGGCTGCGGGCTTTCCTGCTGCCTTCAGCCTCGACACCACCCTTTCCCACTACGCACCGCGCCAGGCATAAAAATAGCCATAGGACTGGATATGGGTCCCCCGCCCAAAGAGCCAGCAGGGAAAACTATGCCTTGTTCTAAAGCTCTTTGGGAACCGCTTGCGTAGCCCCACAGACCTGGGGGCTGCGCGCTTTCCTGCTGCCTTCAGCCTCAAAGCCACCCTTTCCCACTTGGCGCCGCATCAGGCACAAAAATGGCCTATGGCTGGAGATGGGTCCCCCGCCCAAAGAGCCAGCAGGGAAAACTATGCCTTGTTCTAAAGCTCTTTGGGAACCGCTTGCGTAGCCCCACAGACCTGGGGGCTGCGGGCTTTCCTGCTGCCTTCAGACTCGACACCACCCTTTCCCACTACGCACCGCGCCAGGCATAAAAATAGCCATACGACTGGAGATGGGTCCCCCGCCCAAAGAGCCAGCAGGGAAAACTATGCCTTGTTCTAAAGCTCTTTGGGAACCGCTTGCGTAGCCCCACAGACCTGGGGGCTGCAGGCTTTGCTGCTGCCTTCAGCCTCAAAGCCACCCTTTCCCACTTGGCGCCGCGCCAGGCACAAAAATGGCCATACCGCTGGAGATGGGTCCCCCGCCCAAAGAGCCAGCAGGGAAAACTATGCCTTGTTCTAAAGCTCTTTGGGAACCGCTTGCGTAGCCCCACAGACCTGGGGGCTGCGGGCTTTCCTGCTGCCTTCAGCCTCAAAGCCACCCTTTCCCACTTGGCGCCGCGCCAGGCACAAAAATGGCCATACGGCTGGAGATGGGTCCCCCGCCCAAAGAGCCAGCAGGGAAAACTATGCCTTGTTCTAAAGCTCTTTGGGAACCGCTTGCTTGGCCCCACAGACCTGGGGGCTGCAGGCTTTGCTGCTGCCTTCAGCCTCAAAGCCATCCTTTCCCACTCGGCGCCGCGCCAGGCACAAAAATGGCCATATGGCTGGAGATGGGTCCCCTGCCCAAGGAGCCAGCAGGGAAAACTATGCCTTGTTCTAAAGCTCTTTGGGAACCGCTTGCGTAGCCCCACAGACCTGGGGGCTGCAGGCTTTCCTGCTGCCTTCAGCCTCGACACCACCCTTTCCCACTTGGCGCCGCGCCAGGCACAAAAATGGCCATACGGCTGGAGATGGGTCCCCCGCCCAAAGAGCCAGCAGGGAAAATTATGCCTTGTTCTAAAGCTCTTTGGGAACCGCTTGCGTAGCCCCACAGACCTGGGGGCTGCGGGCTTTCCTGCTGCCTTCAGCCTCAAAACCACCCTTTCCCACTACGCACCGCGCCAGGCATAAAAATAGCCATACGACTGGAGATGGGTCCCCCGCCCAAAGAGCCAGCAGGGAAAACTATGCCTTGTTCTAAAGCTCTTTGCGAACCGCTTGCTTGGCCCCACAGACCTGGGGGCTGCGGGCTTTCCTGCTGCCTTCAGCCTCGACAACACCCTTTCCCACTTGGCGTCGCGCCAGGCACAAAAATGGCCTATGGCTGGAGATGGGTCTCCCGCCCAAAGAGCCAGCAGGGAAAACTATGCCTTGTTCTAAAGCTCTTTGGGAACCGCTTGCGTAGCCCCACAGACCTGGGGGCTGCAGGCTTTGCTGCTGCCTTCAGCCTCAAAGCAACCCTTTCCCACTTGGCGCTGCGCTAGGCACAAAAATGGCCATATGGCTGGAGATGGGTCCCCCACCCAACGAGCCAGCAGGGAAAACTATGCCTTGTTCTAAAGCTCTTTGGGAACCGCTTGCGTAGCCCCACAGACCTGGGGGCTGCGGGCTTTCCTGCTGCCTTCAGCCTCAAAGCCACCCTTTCCCACTTGGCGCCGCGCCAGGCACAAAAATGGCCATACGGCTGGAGATGGGTCCCCCGCCCAAAGAGCCAGCAGGGAAAACTATGCCTTGTTCTAAAGCTCTTTGGGAACCGCTTGCGTAGCCCCACAGACCTGGGGGGTGTGGGCTTTCCTGCTGCCTTCAGCCTCGACACCACCCTTTCCCACTTGGCGCCGCGCCAGGCACAAAAATGGCCTATGGCTGGAGATGGGTCCCCCGCCCAAGGAGCCAGCAGGGAAAACTATGCCTTGTTCTAAAGCTCTTTGGGAACCGCTTGCGTAGCCCCACAGACCTGGGGGCTGCGGGCTTTCCTGCTGTCTTCAGCCTCAAAGCCACCCTTTCCCACTTGGCGCCGCATCAGGCACAAAAATGGCCATACGGCTGGAGATGGGTCCCCCGCCCAAAGAGCCAGCAGGGAAAACTATGCCTTGTTCTAAAGCTCTTTGGGAACCGCTTGCGTAGCCCCACAGACCTGGGGGCTGCGGGCTTTCCTGCTGCCTTCAGCCTCGACACCACCCTTTCCCACTACGCACCGCGCCAGGCATAAAAATAGCCATACGACTGGAGATGGGTCCCCCGCCCAAAGAGCCAGCAGGGAAAACTATGCCTTGTTCTAAAGCTCTTTGGGAACCGCTTGCGTAGCCGCACAGACCTGGGGGCTGCAGGCTTTGCTGCTGCCTTCAGCCTCAAAGCCACCCTTTCCCACTTGGCGCTGCGCCAGGCACAAAAATGGCCATATGGCTGGAGATGGGTCCCCCGCCCAAAGAGCCAGCAGGGAAAACTATGCCTTGTTCTAAAGCTCTTTGGGAACCGCTTGCGTAGCCCCACAGACCTGGGGGCTGCGGGCTTTCCTGCTGCCTTCAGCCTCAAAGCCACCCTTTCCCACTTGGCGCCGCGCCAGGCACAAAAATGGCCGTACGGCTGGAGATGGGTCCCCCGCCCAAAGAGCCAGCAGGGAAAACTATGCCTTGTTCTAAAGCTCTTTGGGAACCGCTTGCGTAGCCCCACAGACCTGGGGGGTGTGGGCTTTCCTGCTGCCTTCAGCCTCAAAGCCACCCTTTCCCACTTGGCGCCGCGGTAGGCACAAAAATGGTCTATGGCTGGAGATGGGTCCCATGCCCAAAGACCCAGCAAGGAAAACTATGCCTTGTTCTAAAGCTCTTTGGGAACCGCTTGCATAGCCCCACAGAACTGGGGGCTGTGGGCCTTCCTGCTGCCTTCAGGCTCGACACCACGCTTTCCCACTTGGCCCCTGGCCACGCACAAAAATGGCCATACGGCTGGAGATGGGTCCCCCGCCCAAAGAGCCAGCAGGGAAAACTATGCCTTGTTCTAAAACTCTTTGGGAACCGCTTGCGTAGCCGCACAGACCTGGGGGCTGCAGGCTCTCCTGCTGCCTTCAGCCTCGACAGCACCCTTTCCCACTTGGCGCCGCGCCAGGCACAAAAATGGCCATACGGCTGGAGATGGGTCCCCCGCCCAGAGAGCCAGCAGGGAAAATTATGCCTTGTTCTAAAGCTCTTTGGGAACCGCTTGCGTAGCCCCACAGACCTGGGGGCTGCGGGCTTTCCTGCTGCCTTCAGCCTCAAAGCCACCCTTTCCCACTTGGTGCCGCATCAGGCACAAAAATGGCCTATGGCTGGATATGGGTCCCATGCCCTAAGAGCCAGCTGGGAAAACTATGCCTTGTTCTAAAGCTCTTTGGGAACCGCTTGCGTAGCCCCACAGACCTGGGGGCTGCAGGCTTTGCTGCTGCTTCAGCCTCAAAGCCACCCTTTCCCACTTGGCGTCGCGCCAGGCACAAAAATGGCCTATGGCAGGAGATGGGTCCCCCGCCCAAAGAGCCAGCAGGGAAAACTATGCCTTGTTCTAAAGCTCTTTGGGAACCGCTTGCGTAGCCCCACAGACCTGGGGGCTGCAGGCTTTGCTGCTGCCTTCAGACTCGACACCACCCTTTCCAACCTGGCGCCGCGCCAGGCACAAAAATGGCCTATGGCTGGAGATGGGTCCCATGCCCAAAGACCCAGCAAGGAAAACTATGCCTTGTTCTAAAGCTCTTTGGGAACCGCTTGCGTAGCCCCACAGACCTGGGGGCTGCGGGCTTTGCTGCTGCCTTCAGCCTCGACACCACCCTTTCCCACCTGGCGCCGCGCCAGGCACAAAAATGGCCATACGGCTGCAGATGGGTCCACCGCCCAAAGAGCCAGCAGGGAAAACTATGCCTTGTTCTAAAGCTCTTTGGGAACCGCTTGCGTAGCCCCACAGACCTGGGGGCTGCGGGCTTTGCTGCTGCCTTCAGCCTCGACACCACCCTTTCCCACTTGGCACTGCGCCAGGCGCAAAAATGGCCATACGGCTGGAGATGGGTCCCCCGCCCAAAGAGCCAGCAGGGAAAACTATGCCTTGTTCTAAAGCTCTTTGGGAACCGCTTGCGTAGCCCCACAGACCTGGGGGCTGCGGGCTTTCCTGCTGCCTTCAGCCTCGACACCACCCTTTCCCACTTGGCGCCGCGCTAGGCACAAAAATGGTCTATGGCTGGAGATGGGTCCCCCGCCCAAAGAGCCAGCAGGGAAAACTATGCCTTGTTCTAAAGCTCTTTGGGAACCGCTTGCGTAGCCCCACAGACCTGGGGGCTGCGGGCTTTCCTGCTGCCTTCAGCCTCGACACCACCCTTTCCCACTACGCACCGCGCCAGGCATAAAAATAGCCATACGACTGGATATGGGTCCCCCGCCCAAAGAGCCAGCAGGGAAAACTATGCCTTGTTCTAAAGCTCTTTGGGAACCGCTTGCGTAGCCCCACAGACCTGGGGGCTGCGCGCTTTCCTGCTGCCTTCAGCCTCAAAGCCACCCTTTCCCACTTGGCGCCGCATCAGGCACAAAAATGGCCTATGGCTGGAGATGGGTCCCCCGCCCAAAGAGCCAGCAGGGAAAACTATGCCTTGTTCTAAAGCTCTTTGGGAACCGCTTGCGTAGCCCCACAGACCTGGGGGCTGCGGGCTTTCCTGCTGCCTTCAGCCTCAAAGCCACCCTTTCCCACTTGGCGCCGCGCCAGGCACAAAAATGGCCATACCGCTGGAGATGGGTCCCCCGCCCAAAGAGCCAGCAGGGAAAACTATGCCTTGTTCTAAAGCTCTTTGGGAACCGCTTGCGTAGCCCCACAGACCTGGGGGCTGCGGGCTTTCCTGCTGCCTTCAGCCTCAAAGCCACCCTTTCCCACTTGGCGCCGCGCCAGGCACAAAAATGGCCATACGGCTGGAGATGGGTCCCCCGCCCAAAGAGCCAGCAGGGAAAACTATGCCTTGTTCTAAAGCTCTTTGGGAACCGCTTGCTTGGCCCCACAGACCTGGGGGCTGCAGGCTTTGCTGCTGCCTTCAGCCTCAAAGCCATCCTTTCCCACTCGGCGCCGCGCCAGGCACAAAAATGGCCATATGGCTGGAGATGGGTCCCCTGCCCAAGGAGCCAGCAGGGAAAACTATGCCTTGTTCTAAAGCTCTTTGGGAACCGCTTGCGTAGCCCCACAGACCTGGGGGCTGCAGGCTTTCCTGCTGCCTTCAGCCTCGACACCACCCTTTCCCACTTGGCGCCGCGCCAGGCACAAAAATGGCCATACGGCTGGAGATGGGTCCCCCGCCCAAAGAGCCAGCAGGGAAAATTATGCCTTGTTCTAAAGCTCTTTGGGAACCGCTTGCGTAGCCCCACAGACCTGGGGGCTGCGGGCTTTCCTGCTGCCTTCAGCCTCAAAACCACCCTTTCCCACTACGCACCGCGCCAGGCATAAAAATAGCCATACGACTGGAGATGGGTCCCCCGCCCAAAGAGCCAGCAGGGAAAACTATGCCTTGTTCTAAAGCTCTTTGCGAACCGCTTGCTTGGCCCCACAGACCTGGGGGCTGCGGGCTTTCCTGCTGCCTTCAGCCTCGACAACACCCTTTCCCACTTGGCGTCGCGCCAGGCACAAAAATGGCCTATGGCTGGAGATGGGTCTCCCGCCCAAAGAGCCAGCAGGGAAAACTATGCCTTGTTCTAAAGCTCTTTGGGAACCGCTTGCGTAGCCCCACAGACCTGGGGGCTGCAGGCTTTGCTGCTGCCTTCAGCCTCAAAGCAACCCTTTCCCACTTGGCGCTGCGCTAGGCACAAAAATGGCCATATGGCTGGAGATGGGTCCCCCGCCCAAAGAGCCAGCAGGGAAAACTATGCCTTGTTCTAAAGCTCTTTGGGAACCGCTTGCGTAGCCCCACAGACCTGGGGGCTGCGGGCTTTCCTGCTGCCTTCAGCCTCAAAGCCACCCTTTCCCACTTGGCGCCGCGCCAGGCACAAAAATGGCCATACGGCTGGAGATGGGTCCCCCGCCCAAAGAGCCAGCAGGGAAAACTATGCCTTGTTCTAAAGCTCTTTGGGAACCGCTTGCGTAGCCCCACAGACCTGGGGGGTGTGGGCTTTCCTGCTGCCTTCAGCCTCGACACCACCCTTTCCCACTTGGCGCCGCGCCAGGCACAAAAATGGCCTATGGCTGGAGATGGGTCCCCCGCCCAAGGAGCCAGCAGGGAAAACTATGCCTTGTTCTAAAGCTCTTTGGGAACCGCTTGCGTAGCCCCACAGACCTGGGGGCTGCGGGCTTTCCTGCTGTCTTCAGCCTCAAAGCCACCCTTTCCCACTTGGCGCCGCATCAGGCACAAAAATGGCCATACGGCTGGAGATGGGTCCCCCGCCCAAAGAGCCAGCAGGGAAAACTATGCCTTGTTCTAAAGCTCTTTGGGAACCGCTTGCGTAGCCGCACAGACCTGGGGGCTGCAGGCTTTGCTGCTGCCTTCAGCCTCAAAGCCACCCTTTCCCACTTGGCGCTGCGCCAGGCACAAAAATGGCCATATGGCTGGAGATGGGTCCCCCGCCCAAAGAGCCAGCAGGGAAAACTATGCCTTGTTCTAAAGCTCTTTGGGAACCGCTTGCGTAGCCCCACAGACCTGGGGGCTGCGGGCTTTCCTGCTGCCTTCAGCCTCAAAGCCACCCTTTCCCACTTGGCGCCGCGCCAGGCACAAAAATGGCCGTACGGCTGGAGATGGGTCCCCCGCCCAAAGAGCCAGCAGGGAAAACTATGCCTTGTTCTAAAGCTCTTTGGGAACCGCTTGCGTAGCCCCACAGACCTGGGGGGTGTGGGCTTTCCTGCTGCCTTCAGCCTCAAAGCCACCCTTTCCCACTTGGCGCCGCGGTAGGCACAAAAATGGTCTATGGCTAGAGATGGGTCCCATGCCCAAAGACCCAGCAAGGAAAACTATGCCTTGTTCTAAAGCTCTTTGGGAACCGCTTGCATAGCCCCACAGAACTGGGGGCTGTGGGCCTTCCTGCTGCCTTCAGGCTCGACACCACGCTTTCCCACTTGGCCCCTGGCCACGCACAAAAATGGCCATACGGCTGGAGATGGGTCCCCCGCCCAAAGAGCCAGCAGGGAAAACTATGCCTTGTTCTAAAACTCTTTGGGAACCGCTTGCGTAGCCGCACAGACCTGGGGGCTGCAGGCTCTCCTGCTGCCTTCAGCCTCGACAGCACCCTTTCCCACTTGGCGCCGCGCCAGGCACAAAAATGGCCATACGGCTGGAGATGGGTCCCCCGCCCAGAGAGCCAGCAGGGAAAATTATGCCTTGTTCTAAAGCTCTTTGGGAACCGCTTGCGTAGCCCCACAGACCTGGGGGCTGCGGGCTTTCCTGCTGCCTTCAGCCTCAAAGCCACCCTTTCCCACTTGGTGCCGCATCAGGCACAAAAATGGCCTATGGCTGGATATGGGTCCCATGCCCTAAGAGCCAGCTGGGAAAACTATGCCTTGTTCTAAAGCTCTTTGGGAACCGCTTGCGTAGCCCCACAGACCTGGGGGCTGCAGGCTTTGCTGCTGCTTCAGCCTCAAAGCCACCCTTTCCCACTTGGCGTCGCGCCAGGCACAAAAATGGCCTATGGCAGGAGATGGGTCCCCCGCCCAAAGAGCCAGCAGGGAAAACTATGCCTTGTTCTAAAGCTCTTTGGGAACCGCTTGCGTAGCCCCACAGACCTGGGGGCTGCAGGCTTTGCTGCTGCCTTCAGACTCGACACCACCCTTTCCAACCTGGCGCCGCGCCAGGCACAAAAATGGCCTATGGCTGGAGATGGGTCCCATGCCCAAAGACCCAGCAAGGAAAACTATGCCTTGTTCTAAAGCTCTTTGGGAACCGCTTGCGTAGCCCCACAGACCTGGGGGCTGCGGGCTTTGCTGCTGCCTTCAGCCTCGACACCACCCTTTCCCACCTGGCGCCGCGCCAGGCACAAAAATGGCCATACGGCTGCAGATGGGTCCACCGCCCAAAGAGCCAGCAGGGAAAACTATGCCTTGTTCTAAAGCTCTTTGGGAACCGCTTGCGTAGCCCCACAGACCTGGGGGCTGCGGGCTTTGCTGCTGCCTTCAGCCTCGACACCACCCTTTCCCACTTGGCACTGCGCCAGGCGCAAAAATGGCCATACGGCTGGAGATGGGTCCCCCGCCCAAAGAGCCAGGAGGGAAAATTATTCCTTGTTCTAAAGCTCTTTGGGAACCACTTGCGTAGCCCCAGAGACCTGGGGGCTGCGGGCTTTCCTGCTGCCTTCAGCCTCGACACCACCCTTTCCCACTTGGCGCCGCGCCAGGCACAAAAATGGCCTATGGCTGGAGATGGGTCTCCCGCCCAAAGAGCCAGCAGGGAAAACTATGCCTTGTTCTAAAGCTCTTTGGGAACCGCTTGCGTAGCCCCACAGACCTGGGGGCTGCGGGCTTTCCTGCTGCCTTCAGCCTCAAAGCCACCCTTTCCCACTTGGCGCCGCGCCAGGCACAAAAATGGCCATACGGCTGGAGATGGGTCCCCCGCCCAAAGAGAAATCAGGGAAAACTATGCCTTGTTCTAAAGCTCTTTGGGAACCGCTTGCGTAGCCCCACAGACCTGGGGGGTGTGGGCTTTCCTGCTGCCTTCAGCCTCGACACCACCCTTTCCCACTTGGCGCCGCGCCAGGCACAAAAATGGCCATACGGCTGGAGATGGGTCCCCCGCCCAAAGAGCCAGCAGGGAAAATTATGCCTTGTTCTAAAGCTCTTTGGGAACCGCTTGCGTAGCCCCACAGACCTGGGGGCTGCGGGCTTTCCTGCTGCCTTCAGCCTCAAAACCACCCTTTCCCACTACGCACCGCGCCAGGCATAAAAATAGCCATACGACTGGAGATGGGTCCCCCGCCCAAAGACCCAGCAGGGAAAACTATGCCTTGTTCTAAAGCTCTTTGGGAACCGCTTGCGTAGCCCCACAAACCTGGGGGCTGCAGGCTTTGCTGCTGCCTTCAGCCTCAAAGCCACCCTTTCCCACTTGGCGCCGCGCTAGGCACAAAAATGGCCTATGGCTGGAGATGGGTCCCCCGCCCAAAGAGCCAGCAGGGAAAACTATGCCTTGTTCTAAAGCTCTTTGGGAACCGCTTGCTTGGCCCCACAGACCTGGGGGCTGCGGGCTTTCCTGCTGCCTTCAGCCTCGACAACACCCTTTCCCACTTGGCGTCGCGCCAGGCACAAAAATGGCCTATGGCTGGAGATGGGTCCCCCGCCCAAGGAGCCAGCAGGGAAAACTATGCCTTGTTCTAAAGCTCTTTGGGAACCGCTTGCGTAGCCCCACAGACCTGGGGGCTGCGGGCTTTCCTGCTGTCTTCAGCCTCAAAGCCACCCTTTCCCACTACGCACCGCACCAGGCATAAAAATAGCCATACGACTGGAGATGGGTCCCCCGCCCAAGGAGCCAGCAGGGAAAACTATGCCTTGTTCTAAAGCTCTTTGGGAACCGCTTGCGTAGCCCCACAGACCTGGGGGCTGCGGGCTTTCCTGCTGCCTTCAGCCTCGACACCACCCTTTCCCACTACGCACCGCACCAGGCATAAAAATAGCCATACGACTGGAGATGGGTCCCCCGCCCAAAGAGCCAGCAGGGAAAACTATGCCTTGTTCTAAAGCTCTTTGGGAACCGCTTGCGTAGCCGCACAGACCTGGGGGCTGCAGGCTTTGCTGCTGCCTTCAGCCTCAAAGCCACCCTTTCCCACTTGGCGCTGCGCCAGGCACAAAAATGGCCATATGGCTGGAGAGGGGTCCCCCGCCCAAAGAGCCAGCAGGGAAAACTATGCCTTGTTCTAAAGCTCTTTGGGAACCGCTTGCGTAGCCCCACAGACCTGGGGGCTGCGGGCTTTCCTGCTGCCTTCAGCCTCAAAGCCACCCTTTCCCACTTGGCGCCGCGCCAGGCACAAAAATGGCCATACGGCTGGAGATGGGTCCCCCGCCCAAAGAGCCAGCAGGGAAAACTATGCCTTGTTCTAAAGCTCTTTGGGAACCGCTTGCGTAGCCCCACAGACCTGGGGGGTGTGGGCTTTCCTGCTGCCTTCAGCCTCAAAGCCACCCTTTCCCACTTGGCGCCGCGGTAGGCACAAAAATGGCCTATGGCTGGAGATGGGTCCCATGCCCAAAGACCCAGCAAGGAAAACTATGCCTTGTTCTAAAGCTCTTTGGGAACCGCTTGCATAGCCCCACAGACCTGGGGGCTGTGGGCTTTGCTGCTGCCTTCAGCCTCGACACCACGCTTTCCCACTTGGCCCCTGGCCACGCACAAAAATGGCCATACGGCTGGAGATGGGTCCCCCGCCCAAAGAGCCAGCAGGGAAAACTATGCCTTGTTCTAAAGCTCTTTGGGAACCGCTTGCTTGGCCCCACAGACCTGGGGGCTGCGGGCTTTCCTGCTGCCTTCAGCCTCGACAACACCCTTTCCCACTTGGCGTCGCGCCAGGCACAAAAATGGCCTATGGCTGGAGATGGGTCTCCCGCCCAAAGAGCCAGCAGGGAAAACTATGCCTTGTTCTAAAGCTCTTTGGGAACCGCTTGCGTAGCCCCACAGACCTGGGGGCTGCGGGCTTTCCTGCTGCCTTCAGCCTCGACAACACCCTTTCCCACTTGGCGTCGCGCCAGGCACAAAAATGGCCTATGGCTGGAGATGGGTCTCCCGCCCAAAGAGCCAGCAGGGAAAACTATGCCTTGTTCTAAAGCTCTTTGGGAACCGCTTGCGTAGCCCCACAGACCTGGGGGCTGCAGGCTTTGCTGCTGCCTTCAGCCTCAAAGCAACCCTTTCCCACTTGGCGCTGCGCCAGGCACAAAAATGGCCATATGGCTGGAGATGGGTCCCCCGCCCAAAGAGCCAGCAGGGAAAACTATGCCTTGTTCTAAAGCTCTTTGGGAACCGCTTGCGTAGCCCCACAGACCTTAGGGCTGCGGGCTTTCCTGCTGCCTTCAGCCTCAAAGCCACCCTTTCCCACTTGGCGCCGCGCCAGGCACAAAAATGGCCATACGGCTGGAGATGGGTCCCCCGCCCAAAGAGCCAGCAGGGAAAACTAGGCCTTGTTCTAAAGCTCTTTGGGAACCGCTTGCGTAGCCCCACAGACCTGGGGGGTGTGGGCTTTCCTGCTGCCTTCAGCCTCGACACCACCCTTTCCCACTTGGCGCCGCGCCAGGCACAAAAATGGCCATACGGCTGGAGATGGGTCCCCCGCCCAAAGAGCCAGCAGGGAAAACTATGCCTTGTTCTAAAGCTCTTTGGGAACCGCTTGCGTAGCCCCACAGACCTGGGGGCTGCGGGCTTTCCTGCTGCCTTCAGCCTCAAAGCCACCCTTTCCCACTACGCACCGCGCCAGGCATAAAAATAGCCATACGACTGGAGATGGGTCCCCCGCCCAAAGAGCCAGCAGGGAAAACTATGCCTTGTTCTAAAGCTCTTTGGGAACCGCTTGCGTAGCCGCACAGACCTGGGGGCTGCAGGCTTTGCTGCTGCCTTCAGCCTCAAAGCCACCCTTTCCCACTTGGCGCTGCGCCAGGCACAAAAATGGCCATATGGCTGGAGAGGGGTCCCCCGCCCAAAGAGCCAGCAGGGAAAACTATGCCTTGTTCTAAAGCTCTTTGGGAACCGCTTGCGTAGCCCCACAGACCTGGGGGCTGCAGGCTTTGCTGCTGCCTTCAGCCTCGACACCACCCTTTCCCACTTGGCGTCGCGCCAGGCACAAAAATGGCCTATGGCTGGAGATGGGTCTCCCGCCCAAAGAGCCAGCAGGGAAAACTATGCCTTGTTCTAAAGCTCTTTGGGAACCGCTTGCTTGGCCCCACAGACCTGGGGGCTGCGGGCTTTCCTGCTGCCTTCAGCCTCGACAGCACCCTTTCCCACTTGGCGTCGCGCCAGGCACAAAAATGGCCTATGGCTGGAGATGGGTCCCCCGCCCAAGGAGCCAGCAGGGAAAACTATGCCTTGTTCTAAAGCTCTTTGGGAACCGCTTGCGTAGCCCCACAGACCTGGGGGCTGCGGGCTTTCCTGCTGTCTTCAGCCTCAAAGCCACCCTTTCCCACTTGGCGCCGCATAAGGCACAAAAATGGCCATACGGCTGGAGATGGGTCCCCCGCCCAAAGAACCAGCAGGGAAAACTATGCCTTGTTCTAAAGCTCTTTGGGAACCGCTTGCGTAGCCCCACAGACCTGGGGGCTGCGGGCTTTCCTGCTGCCTTCAGCCTCAAAGCCACCCTTTCCCACTACGCACCGCGCCAGGCATAAAAATAGCCATACGACTGGAGATGGGTCCCCCGCCCAAAGAGCCAGCAGGGAAAACTATGCCTTGTTCTAAAGCTCTTTGGGAACCGCTTGCGTAGCCGCACAGACCTGGGGGCTGCAGGCTTTGCTGCTGCCTTCAGCCTCAAAGCCACCCTTTCCCACTTGGCGCTGCGCCAGGCACAAAAATGGCCATATGGCTGGAGAGGGGTCCCCCGCCCAAAGAGCCAGCAGGGAAAACTATGCCTTGTTCTAAAGCTCTTTGGGAACCGCTTGCGTAGCCCCACAGACCTGGGGGCTGCGGGCTTTCCTGCTGCCTTCAGCCTCAAAGCCACGCTTTCCCACTTGGCGCCGGGCCAGGCACAAAAATGGCCATACGGCTGGAGATGGGTCCCCCGCCCAAAGAGCCATCAGGGAAAACTATGCCTTGTTCTAAAGCTCTTTGGGAACCGCTTGCGTAGCCCCACAGACCTGGGGGGTGTGGGCTTTCCTGCTGCCTTCAGCCTCAAAGCCACCCTTTCCCACTTGGCGCCGCGGTAGGCACAAAAATGGCCTATGGCTGGAGATGGGTCCCCCGCCCAAAGAGCCAGCAGGGAAAACTATGCCTTGTTCTAAAGCTCTTTGGGAACCGCTTGCGTAGCCGCACAGACCTGGGGGCTGCAGGCTTTCCTGCTGCCTTCAGCCTCAAAGCCACCCTTTCCCACTTGGCGCCGCGCCAGGCACAAAAATGGCCATACGGCTGGAGATGGGTCCCCCGCCCAGAGAGCCAGCAGGGAAAATTATGCCTTGTTCTAAAGCTCTTTGGGAACCGCTTGCGTAGCCCCACAGACCTGGGTGGTGTGGGCTTTCCTGCTGCCTTCAGCCTCGACACCACCCTTTCCCACTTGGCGCCGCGCCAGGCACAAAAATGGCCATACGGCTGGAGATGGGTCCCCCGCCCAAAGAGCCAGCAGGGAAAACTATGCCTTGTTCTAAAGCTCTTTGGGAACCGCTTGCGTAGCCCCACAGACCTGGGGGCTGCGGGCTTTCCTGCTGCCTTCAGCCTCAAAGCCACCCTTTCCCACTACGCACCGCGCCAGGCATAAAAATAGCCATACGACTGGAGATGGGTCCCCCGCCCAAAGAGCCAGCAGGGAAAACTATGCCTTGTTCTAAAGCTCTTTGGGAACCGCTTGCGTAGCCGCACAGACCTGGGGGCTGCAGGCTTTGCTGCTGCCTTCAGCCTCAAAGCCACCCTTTCCCACTTGGCGCTGCGCCAGGCACAAAAATGGCCATACGGCTGGAGATGGGTCCCCCGCCCAAAGAGCCAGCAGGGAAAACTATGCCTTGTTCTAAAGCTCTTTGGGAACCGCTTGCGTAGCCCCACAGACCTGGGGGCTGCAGGCTTTGCTGCTGCCTTCAGCCTCAAAGCCACCCTTTCCCACTTGGCGTCGCGCCAGGCACAAAAATGGCCTATGGCTGGAGATGGGTCTCCCGCCCAAAGAGCCAGCAGGGAAAACTATGCCTTGTTCTAAAGCTCTTTGGGAACCGCTTGCTTGGCCCCACAGACCTGGGGGCTGCGGGCTTTCCTGCTGCCTTCAGCCTCGACAGCACCCTTTCCCACTTGGCGTCGCGCCAGGCACAAAAATGGCCTATGGCTGGAGATGGGTCCCCCGCCCAAGGAGCCAGGAGGGAAAACTATGCCTTGTTCTAAAGCTCTTTGGGAACCGCTTGCGTAGCCCCACAGACCTGGGGGCTGCGGGCTTTCCTGCTGCCTTCAGCCTCAAAGCCACCCTTTCCCACTTGGCGCCGGGCAAGGCACAAAAATGGCCATACGGCTGGAGATGGGTCCCCCGCCCAAAGAGCCATCAGGGAAAACTATGCCTTGTTCTAAAGCTCTTTGGGAACCGCTTGCGTAGCCCCACAGACCTGGGGGGTGTGGGCTTTCCTGCTGCCTTCAGCCTCAAAGCCACCCTTTCCCACTTGGCGCCGCGGTAGGCACAAAAATGGCCTATGGCTGGAGATGGGTCCCCCGCCCAAAGAGCCAGCAGGGAAAACTATGCCTTGTTCTAAAGCTCTTTGGGAACCGCTTGCGTAGCCGCACAGACCTGGGGGCTGCAGGCTTTGCTCCTGCCTTCAGCCTCGACAGCACCCTTTCCCACTTGGCGCCGCGCCAGGCACAAAAATGGCCATACGGCTGGAGATGGGTCCCCCGCCCAGAGAGCCAGCAGGGAAAATTATGCCTTGTTCTAAAGCTCTTTGGGAACCGCTTGCGTAGCCCCACAGACCTGGGGGGTGTGGGCTTTCCTGCTGCCTTCAGCCTCGACACCACCCTTTCCCACTTGGCGCCGGGCCAGGCACAAAAATGGCCATACGGCTGGAGATGGGTCCCCCGCCCAAAGAGCCAGCAGGGAAAACTATGCCTTGTTCTAAAGCTCTTTGGGAACCGCTTGCGTAGCCCCACAGACCTGGGGGCTGCGGGCTTTCCTGCTGCCTTCAGCCTCAAAGCCACCCTTTCCCACTACGCACCGCGCCAGGCATAAAAATAGCCATACGACTGGAGATGGGTCCCCCGCCCAAAGAGCCAGCAGGGAAAACTATGCCTTGTTCTAAAGCTCTTTGGGAACCGCTTGCGTAGCCGCACAGACCTGGGGGCTGCAGGCTTTGCTGCTGCCTTCAGCCTCAAAGCCACCCTTTCCCACTTGGCGCTGCGCCAGGCACAAAAATGGCCATATGGCTGGAGAGGGGTCCCCCGCCCAAAGAGCCAGCAGGGAAAACTATGCCTTGTTCTAAAGCTCTTTGGGAACCGCTTGCGTAGCCCCACAGACCTGGGGGCTGCAGGCTTTGCTGCTGCCTTCAGCCTCGACACCACCCTTTCCCACTTGGCGTCGCGCCAGGCACAAAAATGGCCTATGGCTGGAGATGGGTCTCCCGCCCAAAGAGCCAGCAGGGAAAACTATGCCTTGTTCTAAAGCTCTTTGGGAACCGCTTGCTTGGCCCCACAGACCTGGGGGCTGCGGGCTTTCCTGCTGCCTTCAGCCTCGACAGCACCCTTTCCCACTTGGCGTCGCGCCAGGCACAAAAATGGCCTATGGCTGGAGATGGGTCCCCCGCCCAGAGAGCCAGCAGGGAAAATTATGCCTTGTTCTAAAGCTCTTTGGGAACCGCTTGCGTAGCCCCACAGACCTGGGGGGTGTGGGCTTTCCTGCTGCCTTCAGCCTCAAAGCCACCCTTTCCCACTTGGCGCCGCGGTAGGCACAAAAATGGCCTATGGCTGGAGATGGGTCCCCCGCCCAAAGAGCCAGCAGGGAAAACTATGCCTTGTTCTAAAGCTCTTTGGGAACCGCTTGCGTAGCCGCACAGACCTGGGGGCTGCAGGCTTTCCTGCTGCCTTCAGCCTCAAAGCCACCCTTTCCCACTTGGCGCCGCGCCAGGCACAAAAATGGCCATACGGCTGGAGATGGGTCCCCCGCCCAGAGAGCCAGCAGGGAAAATTATGCCTTGTTCTAAAGCTCTTTGGGAACCGCTTGCGTAGCCCCACAGACCTGGGGGGTGTGGGCTTTCCTGCTGCCTTCAGCCTCGACACCACCCTTTCCCACTTGGCGCCGCGCCAGGCACAAAAATGGCCATACGGCTGGAGATGGGTCCCCCGCCCAAAGAGCCAGCAGGGAAAACTATGCCTTGTTCTAAAGCTCTTTGGGAACCGCTTGCGTAGCCCCACAGACCTGGGGGCTGCGGGCTTTCCTGCTGCCTTCAGCCTCAAAGCCACCCTTTCCCACTACGCACCGCGCCAGGCATAAAAATAGCCATACGACTGGAGATGGGTCCCCCGCCCAAAGAGCCATCAGGGAAAACTATGCCTTGTTCTAAAGCTCTTTGGGAACCGCTTGCGTAGCCGCACAGACCTGGGGGCTGCAGGCTTTGCTGCTGCCTTCAGCCTCAAAGCCACCCTTTCCCACTTGGCGCTGCGCCAGGCACAAAAATGGCCATATGGCTGGAGAGGGGTCCCCCGCCCAAAGAGCCAGCAGGGAAAACTATGCCTTGTTCTAAAGCTCTTTGGGAACCGCTTGCGTAGCCGCACAGACCTGGGGGCTGCGGGCTTTCCTGCTGCCTTCAGCCTCGACAGCACCCTTTCCCACTTGGCGTCGCGCCAGGCACAAAAATGGCCTATGGCTGGAGATGGGTCCCCCGCCCAAGGAGCCAGCAGGGAAAACTATGCCTTGTTCTAAAGCTCTTTGGGAACCGCTTGCGTAGCCCCACAGACCTGGGGGCTGCGGGCTTTCCTGCTGCCTTCAGCCTCAAAGCCACCCTTTCCCACTTGGCGCCGGGCAAGGCACAAAAATGGCCATACGGCTGGAGATGGGTCCCCCGCCCAAAGAGCCATCAGGGAAAACTATGCCTTGTTCTAAAGCTCTTTGGGAACCGCTTGCGTAGCCCCACAGACCTGGGGGGTGTGGGCTTTCCTGCTGCCTTCAGCCTCAAAGCCACCCTTTCCCACTTGGCGCCGCGGTAGGCACAAAAATGGCCTATGGCTGGAGATGGGTCCCCCGCCCAAAGAGCCAGCAGGGAAAACTATGCCTTGTTCTAAAGCTCTTTGGGAACCGCTTGCGTAGCCCCACAGACCTGGGGGCTGCAGGCTTTGCTCCTGCCTTCAGCCTCGACAGCACCCTTTCCCACTTGGCGCCGCGCCAGGCACAAAAATGGCCATACGGCTGGAGATGGGTCCCCCGCCCAGAGAGCCAGCAGGGAAAATTATGCCTTGTTCTAAAGCTCTTTGGGAACCGCTTGCGTAGCCCCACAGACCTGGGGGGTGTGGGCTTTCCTGCTGCCTTCAGCCTCGACACCACCCTTTCCCACTTGGCGCCGGGCCAGGCACAAAAATGGCCATACGGCTGGAGATGGGTCCCCCGCCCAAAGAGCCAGCAGGGAAAACTATGCCTTGTTCTAAAGCTCTTTGGGAACCGCTTGCGTAGCCGCACAGACCTGGGGGCTGCAGGCTTTGCTGCTGCCTTCAGCCTCAAAGCCACCCTTTCCCACTTGGCGCTGCGCCAGGCACAAAAATGGCCATATGGCTGGAGAGGGGTCCCCCGCCCAAAGAGCCAGCAGGGAAAACTATGCCTTGTTCTAAAGCTCTTTGGGAACCGCTTGCGTAGCCCCACAGACCTGGGGGCTGCAGGCTTTGCTGCTGCCTTCAGCCTCGACACCACCCTTTCCCACTTGGCGTCGCGCCAGGCACAAAAATGGCCTATGGCTGGAGATGGGTCTCCCGCCCAAAGAGCCAGCAGGGAAAACTATGCCTTGTTCTAAAGCTCTTTGGGAACCGCTTGCTTGGCCCCACAGACCTGGGGGCTGCGGGCTTTCCTGCTGCCTTCAGCCTCGACAGCACCCTTTCCCACTTGGCGTCGCGCCAGGCACAAAAATGGCCTATGGCTGGAGATGGGTCCCCCGCCCAAGGAGCCAGCAGGGAAAACTATGCCTTGTTCTAAAGCTCTTTGGGAACCGCTTGCGTAGCCCCACAGACCTGGGGGCTGCGGGCTTTGCTGCTGTCTTCAGCCTCAAAGCCACCCTTTCCCACTACGCACCGCGCCAGGCATAAAAATAGCCATACGACTGGAGATGGGTCCCCCGCCCAAAGAGCCAGCAGGGAAAACTAGGCCTTGTTCTAAAGTTCTTTGGGAACCGCTTGCGTAGCCGCACAGACCTGGGGGCTGCAGGCTTTGCTGCTGCCTTCAGCCTCAAAGCCACCCTTTCCCACTTGGCGCCGGGCCAGGCACAAAAATGGCCATACGGCTGGAGATGGGTCCCCCGCCCAAAGAGCCATCAGGGAAAACTATGCCTTGTTCTAAAGCTCTTTGGGAACCGCTTGCGTAGCCCCACAGACCTGGGGGGTGTGGGCTTTCCTGCTGCCTTCAGCCTCAAAGCCACCCTTTCCCACTTGGCGCCGCGGTAGGCACAAAAATGGCCTATGGCTGGAGATGGGTCCCCCGCCCAAAGAGCCAGCAGGGAAAACTATGCCTTGTTCTAAAGCTCTTTGGGAACCGCTTGCATAGCCCCACAGACCTGGGGGCTGCAGGCTTTCCTGCTGCCTTCAGCCTCAAAACCACCCTTTCCCACTTGGCGCCCTATCAGGCACAAAAATGGCCTATGGCTGGAGATGGGTCCCCCGCCCAAAGAGCCAGCAGGGAAAACTATGCCTTGTTCTAAAGCTCTTTGGGAACCGCTTGCGTAGCCCCACAAACCTGGGGGCTGCAGGCTTTCCTGCTGCCTTCAGCCTCAAAGCCACCCTTTCCCACTTGGCGCCGCGCCAGGCCCAAAAATGGCCATACGGCTGCAGATGGGTCCCCCGCCCAAAGAGCCAGCAGGGAAAACTAGGCCTTGTTCTAAAGCTCTTTTGGAACCGCTTGCGTAGCCCCACAGACCTGGGGCTGCAGGCTTTGCTGCTGCCTTCAGCCTCAAAGCCACCCTTTCCCACTTGGCGCCGCGCCAGGCACAAAAATGGCCATACGGCTGGAGATGGGTCCCCTGCCCAGAGAGCCAGCAGGGAAAATTATGCCTTGTTCTAAAGCTCTTTGGGAACCGCTTGCGTAGCCCCACAGACCTGGGGGCTGCGGGCTTTCCTGCTGCCTTCAGCCTCAAAGCCACCCTTTCCCACTTGGCGCCGCATCAGGCACAAAAATGGCCTATGGCTGGATATGGGTCCCATGCCCTAAGAGCCAGCTGGGAAAACTATGCCTTGTTCTAAAGCTCTTTGGGAACCGCTTGCGTAGCCCCACAGACCTGGGGGCTGCAGGCTTTGCTGCTGCCTTCAGCCTCAAAGCCACCCTTTCCCACTTGGCGCCGCGCCAGGCACAAAAATGGCCTATGGCTGGAGATGGGTCCCCCGCCCAAAGAGCCAGCAGGGAAAACTATGCCTTGTTCTAAAGCTCTTTGGGAACCGCTTGCTTGGCCCCACAGACCTGGGGGCTGCAGGCTTTGCTGCTGCCTTCAGACTCGACACCACCCTTTCCAACCTGGCGCCACGCCAGGCACAAAAATGGCCTATGGCTGGAGATGGGTCCCATGCCCAAAGAGCCAGCAAGGAAAACTATGCCTTGTTCTAAAGCTCTTTGGGAACCGCTTGCATAGCCCCACAGACCTGGGGGCTGCGGGATTTGCTGCTGCCTTCAGCCTCGACACCACCCTTTCCCACTTGGCGCCGCGCCAGGCACAAAAATGGCCATACGGCTGGGGATGGGTCCCCCGCCCAAAGAGCCAGCAGGGAAAACTATGCCTTGTTCTAAAGCTCTTTGGGAACCGCTTCCATAGCCCCACAGACCTGGGGGCTGCAGGCTTTCCTGCTGCCTTCAGCCTCAAAACCACCCTTTCCCACTTGGCGCCCTATCAGGCACAGAAATGGCCTATGGCTGGAGATGGGTCCCCCGCCCAAAGAGCCAGCAGGGAAAACTATGCCTTGTTCTAAAGCTCTTTGGGAACCGCTTGCGTAGCCCCACAAACCTGGGGGCTGCAGGCTTTCCTGCTGCCTTCAGCCTCAAAGCCACCCTTTCCCACTTGGCGCCGCGCCAGGCACAAAAATGGCCATACGGCTGGACATGGGTCCCCCGCCCAAAGAGCCAGCAGGGAAAACTATGACTTGTTCTAAAGCTCTTTGGGAACCGCTTGCGTAGCCCCACAGACCTGGGGGCTGCAGGCTTTGCTCCTGCCTTCAGACTCCACACCACCCTTTCCCACTTGGCGCCGCGCCAGGCCCAAAAATGGCCATACGGCTGGAGATGGGTCCCCCGCCCAAAGAGCCAGCAGGGAAAACTAGGCCTTGTTCTAAAGCTCTTTGGGAACCGCTTGCGTAGCCCCACAGACCTGGGGCTGCAGGCTTTGCTGCTGCCTTCAGCCTCAAATCCACCCTTTCCCACTTGGCGCTGCGCCAGGCACAAAAATGGCCTATGGCTGGAGATGGGTCCCCCGCCCAAAGAGCCAGCAGGGAAAACTATGCCTTGTTCTAAAGCTCTTTGGGAACCGCTTGCGTAGCCCCACAGACCTGGGGGCTGCGGGCTTTCCTGCTGCCTTCAGCCTCGACACCACCCTTTCCCACTACGCACCGCGCCAGGCATAAAAATAGCCATACGACTGGAGATGGGTCCCCCGCCCAAAGAGCCAGCAGGGAAAACTATGCCTTGTTCTAAAGCTCTTTGGGAACCGCTTGCGTAGCCCCACAGACCTGGGGGCTGCAGGCTTTGCTGCTGCCTTCAGCCTCAAAGCCACCCTTTCCCACTTGGCGCTGCGCCAGGCACAAAAATGGCCATATGGCTGGAGATGGGTCCCCCGCCCAAAGAGCCAGCAGGGAAAACTATGCCTTGTTCTAAAGCTCTTTGGGAACCGCTTGCGTAGCCCCACAGACCTGGGGGGTGTGGGCTTTCCTGCTGCCTTCAGCCTCAAAGCCACCCTTTCCCACTTGGCGCCGCGGTAGGCACAAAAATGGTCTATGGCTGGAGATGGGTCCCATGCCCAAAGACCCAGCAAGGAAAACTATGCCTTGTTCTAAAGCTCTTTGGGAACCGCTTGCGTAGCCCCACAGACCTGGGGGCTGTGGGCCTTCCTGCTGCCTTCAGCCTCGACACCACCCTTTCCCACTTGGCCCCTGGCCACGCACAAAAATGGCGATACGGCTGGAGATGGGTCCCCCGCCCAAAGAGCCATCAGGGAAAACTATGCCTTGTTCTAAAGCTCTTTGGGAACCGCTTGCGTAGCCGCACAGACCTGGGGGCTGCAGGCTTTCCTGCTGCCTTCAGCCTCGACAGCACCCTTTCCCACTTGGCGCCGCGCCAGGCACAAAAATGGCCATACGGCTGGAGATGGGTCCCCCGCCCAGAGAGCCAGCAGGGAAAATTATGCCTTGTTCTAAAGCTCTTTGGGAACCGCTTGCGTAGCCCCACAGACCTGGGGGCTGCAGGCTTGCTGCTGCCTTCAGCCTCAAAGCCACCCTTTCCCACTTGGCGCTGCGCCAGGCACAAAAATGGCCATACGGCTGGAGATGGGTCCCCCGCCCAAAGAGCCAGCAGGGAAAACTAGGCCTTGTTCTAAAGCTCTTTGGGAACCGCTTGCGTAGCCCCACAGACCTGGGGGCTGCGGGCTTTCCTGCTGCCTTCAGCCTCAAAGCCACCCTTTCCCACTTGGCGCCGCGCCAGGCACAAAAATGGCCATACGGCTGCAGATGGGTCCACCGCCCAAAGAGCCAGCAGGGAAAACTATGCCTTGTTCTAAAGCTCTTTGGGAACCGCTTGCGTAGCCCCACAGACCTGGGGGCTGCAGGCTTTGCTGCTGCCTTCAGCCTCGACAGCACCCTTTCCCACTTGGCGCCGGGCCAGGGACAAAAATGGCCATACGGCTGGAGATGGGTCCCCTGCCAAAAGAGCCAGCAGGGAAAACTATGCCTTGTTCTAAAGCTCTTTGTGAACCGCTTGCGTAGCCGCACAGACCTGGGGGCTGCAGGCTTTCCTGCTGCCTTCAGCCTCAAAACCACCCTTTCCCACTACGCACCGCGCCAGGCACAAAAATGGCCATACGGCTGGAGATGGGTCCCCCGCCCAAAGAGCCAGCAGGGAAAACTATGCCTTGTTCTAAAGCTCTTTGGGAACCGCTTGCGTAGCCCCACAGACCTGGGGGCTGCGGGCTTTCCTGCTGCCTTCAGCCTCAAAACGACCCTTTGCCACTACGCACCGCGCCAGGCACAAAAATAGCTAGACGGCTGGAGAGGGGTCCCCCGCCCAAAGAGCCAGCAGGGAAAACTATGCCTTGTTCTAAAGCTCTTTGGGAACCGCTTGCGTAGCCCCACAGACCTGGGGGCTGCAGGCTTTCCTGCTGCCTTCAGCCTCAAAACCACCCTTTCCCACTTGGCGTCGCGCCAGGCACAAAAATGGACTATGGCTGGAGATGGGTCCCCCGCCCAAAGAGCCAGCAGGGAAAACTATGCCTTGTTCTAAAGCTCTTTGGGAACCGCTTGCGTAGCCCCACAGACCTTGGGGCTGCAGGCTTTGCTCCTGCCTTCAGCCTCAAAGCCACCCTTTCCCACCTGGCGCCGTGCCAGGCTCAAAAATGGCCATACGGCTGGAGATGGGTCCCCCGCCCAAAGAGCCAGCAGGGAAAACTATGCCTTGTTCTAAAGCTCTTTGGGAACCGCTTGCGTAGCCCCACAGACCTGGGGGCTGCGGGCTTTCCTGCTGCCTTCAGCCTCGACAACACCCTTTCCCACTTGGCGCCGCGCCAGGCACAAAAATGGCCATACGGCTGGAGATGGGTCCCCCGCCCAAAGAGCCAGCAGGGAAAACTATGCCTTGTTCTAAAGCTCTTTGGGAACCGCTTGCGTAGCCCCACAGACCTGGGGGCTGCGGGCTTTCCTGCTGCCTTCAGCCTCAAATACACCCTTTCCCACTACGCACCGCGCCAGGCATAAAAATAGCCATATGACTGGAGATGGGTCCCCCGCCCGAGGAGCCAGCAGGGAAAACTATGCCTTGTTCTAAAGCTCTTTGGGAACCGCTTGCGTAGCCCCACAGACCTGGGGGCTGCAGGCTTTGCTGCTGCCTTCAGCCTCAAAGCCACCCTTTCACACTTGGCGTCGCGCCAGGCACAAAAATGGCCTATGGCTGGATATGGGTCTCCCGCCCAAAGAGCCAGCAGGGAAAACTATGCCTTGTTCTAAAGCTCTTTGGGAACCGCTTCCGTAGCCCCACAGACCTGGGGGCTGCGGGCTTTCCTGCTGCCTTCAGCCTCAAAGCCACCCTTTCCCACTTGGCGCTTCGCCAGGCATAAATATGGCCATATGGCTGGAGATGGGTCCCCCGCCCAGAGAGCCAGCAGGGAAAACTATGCCTTGTTCTAAAGCTCTTTGGGAACCACTTGCGTAGCCCCACAGACCTGGGGGCTGCAGGCTTTGCTGCTGCCTTCATCCTCAAAGCCACCCTTTCCCACTTGGCGTCGCGCCAGGCACAAAAATGGCCTATGGCTGGAGATGGGTCCCATGCCCAAAGACCCAGCAGGGAAAACTATGCCTTGTTCTAAAGCTCTTTGGGAACCGCTTGCTTGGCCCCACAGACCTGGGGGCTGCAGGCTTTGCTGCTGCCTTCAGCCTCAAAACCACCCTTCCCCACTTGGCGCCCCGCCAGGCCCAAAAATGGCCATACGGCTGGAGATGGGTCCCCCGCCCAAAGAGCCAGCAGGGAAAACTATGCCTTGTTCTAAAGCTCTTTGGGAACCGCTTGCGTAGCCCCACAGACCTGGGGGCTGCAGGCTTTCCTGCTGCCTTCAGCCTCAAAGCCACCCTTTCCCACTTGGCGCCGGGCCAGGCACAAAAATGGCCATACGGCTGGAGATGTGTCCCCTGCCAAAAGAGCCAGCAGGGAAAACTATGCCTTGTTCTAAAGCTCTTTGGGAACCGCTTGCATAGCCCCACAGACCTGGGGGCTGTGGGCTTTGCTGCTGCCTTCAGCCTCAAAGCCACCCTTTCCCACTTGGCGTCGCGCCAGGCACAAAAATGGCCTATGGCTGGAGATGGGTCCCATGCCCAAAGAGCCAGCAGGGAAAACTATGCCTTGTTCTAAAGCTCTTTGGGAACCGCTTGCTTGGCCCCAAAGACCTGGGGGCTGCAGGCTTTGCTGCTGCCTTCAGACTCGACACCACCCTTTCCCACCTGGCGCCGCGCCAGGCACAAAAATGGCCTATGGCTGGAGATGGGTCCAATGCCCAAAGAGCCAGCAGGGAAAACTATGCCTTGTTCTAAAGCTCTTTGGGAACCGCTTGCATAGCCCCACAGACCTGGGGGCTGCGGGCTTTCCTGCTGCCTTCAGCCTCGACACCACCCTTTCCCACTTGGACCGCGCCAGGCACAAAAATGGCCATACGGCTGGAGATGGGTCCACCGCCCAAAGAGCCAGCAGGGAAAACTATGCCTTGTTCTAAAGCTCTTTGGGAACCGCTTGCATAGCCCGACAGACCTGGGGGCTGCAGGCTTTCCTGCTGTCTTCAGCCTCAAAGCCACCCTTTCCCACTTGGCGCCCTATCAGGCACAGAAATGGCCTATGGCTGGAGATGGGTCCCCCGCCCAAAGAGCCAGCAGGGAAAACTATGCCTTGTTCTAAAGCTCTTTGGGAACCGCTTGCGTAGCCCCACAAACCTGGGGGCTGCAGGCTTTCCTGCTGCCTTCAGCCTGAAAGCCACCCTTTCCCACTTGGCGCCGCGCCAGGCACAAAAATGGCCATACGGCTGGAGATGGGTCCCCCGCCCAAAGAGCCAGCAGGGAAAACTATGCCTTGTTCTAAAGCTCTTTGGGAACCGCTTGCGTAGCCCCACAGACCTGGGGGCTGCAGGCTTTCCTGCTGCCTTCAGCCTCAAAACGACCCTTTGCCACTACGCACCGCGCCAGGCACAAAAATAGATAGACGGCTGGAGATGGGTCCCCCGCCCAAAGAGCCAGCAGGGAAAACTATGCCTTGTTCTAAAGCTCTTTGGGAACCGCTTGCGTAGCCCCACAGACCTGGGGGCTGCAGGCTTTCCTGCTGCCTTCAGCCTCAAAGCCACCCTTTCCCACTTGGCGCCGCGCCAGGCACAAAAATGGCCATACGGCTGGAGATGGGTCCCCCGCCCAAAGAGCCAGCAGGGAAAACTATGCCTTGTTCTAAAGCTCTTTGGGAACCGCTTGCGTAGCCCCACAGACCTGGGGGCTGCAGGCTTTGCTGCTGCCTTCAGCCTCAAAACCACCCTTTCCCACTTGGCGCCGCGCTAGGCACAAAAATGGCCATACGGCTGGAGATGGGTCCCCCGCCCAAAGAGCCAGCAGGGAAAACTATGCCTTGTTCTAAAGCTCTTTGGGAACCGCTTGCGTAGCCCCACAGACCTGGGGGCTGCGGGCTTTCCTGCTGCCTTCAGCCTCAAAGCCACCCTTTCCCACTTGGCGCCGGGCCAGGGACAAAAATGGCCATACGGCTGGAGATGGGTCCCCCGCCCAAAGAGCCAGCAGGGAAAACTATGCCTTGTTCTAAAGCTCTTTGGGAACCGCTTGCGTAGCCGCACAGACCTGGGGGCTGCAGGCTTTCCTGCTGCCTTCAGCCTCAAAACCACCCGTTCCCACTTGGCGCCGCATCAGGCACAAAAATGGCCTATGGCTGGAGATGGGTCCCATGCCCAAAGAGCCATCAGGGAAAACTATGCCTTGTTCTAAAGCTCTTTGGGAACCGCTTGCGTAGCCCCACAGACCTGGGGGCTGCGGGCTTTGCTGCTGCCTTCAGCCTCGACACCACCCTTTCCGACTTGGCCCCTGGCCACGCACAAAAATGGCCATACGGCTGGAGATGGGTCCCCCGCCCAAAGAGCCAGCAGGGAAAACTATGCCTTGTTCTAAAGCTCTTTGGGAACCGCTTGCGTAGCCCCACAGACCTGGGGGCTGCAGGCTTTCCTGCTGCCTTCAGCCTCGACAGCACCCTTTCCCACTTGGCGCCGCGCCAGGCACAAAAATGGCCATACGGCTGGAGATGGGTCCCCCGCCCAGAGAGCCAGCAGGGAAAATTATGCCTTGTTCTAAAGCTCTTTGGGAACCGCTTGCGTAGCCCCACAGACCTGGGGGCTGCGGGCTTTCCTGCTGCCTTCAGCCTCAAAGCCACCCTTTCCCACTTGGCGCCGCATCAGGCACAAAAATGGCCTATGGCTGGAGATGGGTCCCATGCCCTAAGAGCCAGCTGGGAAAACTATGCCTTGTTCTAAAGCTCTTTGGGAACCGCTTGCGTAGCCCCACAGACCTGGGGGCTGCAGGCTTTGCTGCTGCCTTCAGCCTCAAAGCCACCCTTTCCCACTTGGCGTCGCGCCAGGCACAAAAATGGCCTATGGCTGGAGATGGGTCCCATGCCCAAAGAGCCAGCAGGGAAAACTATGCCTTGTTCTAAAGCTCTTTGGGAACCGCTTGCTTGGCCCCACAGACCTGGGGGCTACGGGCTTTCCTGCTGCCTTCAGACTCGACACCACCCTTTCCCACCTGGCGCCGCGCCAGGCACAAAAATGGCCATACGGCTGAAGAGGGGTCCCATGCCCTAAGAGCCAGCTGGGAAAACTATGCCTTGTTCTAAAGCTCTTTGGGAACCGCTTGCGTAGCCCCACAAACCTGGGGGCTGCAGGCTTTCCTGCTGCCTTCAGCCTCAAAGCCACCCTTTCCCACTTGGCGCCGCGCCAGGCACAAAAATGGCCATACGGCTGGAGATGGGTCCCCCGCCCAAAGAGCCAGCAGGGAAAACTATGCCTTGTTCTAAAGCTCTTTGGGAACCGCTTGCGTAGCCCCACAGACCTGGGGGCTGCGGGCTTTCCTGCTGCCTTCAGCCTCAAAGCCACCCTTTCACACTACGCACCTCGCCAGGCACAAAAATGGCCATACGACTGGAGATGGGTCCCCCGCCCAAAGAGCCAGCAGGGAAAACTATGCCTTGTTCTAAAGCTCTTTGGGAACCGCTTGCGTAGCCCCACAGACCTGGGGGCTGCGGGCTTTCCTGCTGCCTTCAGCCTCGACACCACCCTTTCCCACTTGGCGCCGCGCTAGGCACAAAAATGGTCTATGGCTGGAGATGGGTCCCCCGCCCAAAGAGCCAGCAGGGAAAACTATGCCTTGTTCTAAAGCTCTTTGGGAACCGCTTGCGTAGCCCCACAGACCTGGGGGCTGCAGGCTTTCCTGCTGCCTTCAGCCTCAAAGCCACCCTTTCCCACTTGGCGCCGCATCAGGCACTAAAATGGCCTATGGCTGGAGATGGGTCCCATGCCCAAAGAGCCAGCAAGGAAAACTATGCCTTGTTCTAAAGCTCTTTGGGAACCGCTTGCGTAGCCCCACAGACCTGGGGGCTGCAGGCTTTGCTGCTGCATTCAGCCTCAAAGCCACCCTTTCCCACTTGGCGTCGCGCTAGGCACAAAAATGGCCTATGGTTGGAGATGGGTCCCATGCCCTAAGAGCCAGCAGGGAAAACTATGCCTTGTTCTAAAGCTCTTTGGGAACCACTTGCGTAGCCCCACAGACCTGGGGGCTTTGGGCCTTCCTGCTGCCTTCAGCCTCGACACCACCCTTTCCCACTTGGCCCCTGGCCACGCACAAAAATGGCCATACGGCTGGAGATGGGTCCCCCGCCCAAAGAGCCAGCAGGGAAAACTATGCCTTGTTCTAAAGCTCTTTGGGAACCGCTTGCGTAGCCCCACAGACCTGGGGGCTGCAGGCTTTCCTGCTGCCTTCAGCCTCAAAGCCACCCTTTCCCACTTGGCGCCGGGCCAGGCACAAAAATGGCCATACGGCTGGAGATGGGTCCCCCGCCCAAAGAGCCAGCAGGGAAAACTATGCCTTGTTCTAAATCCCTTTGGGAACCGCTTGCGTAGCCCCACAGACCCGGGGGCTGCAGGCTTTGCTGCTGCCTTCAGCCTCAAAACCACCCTTTCCCACTTGGCGCCGCGCCAGGCACAAAAATGGCCTATGGCTGGAGATGGGTCCCATGCCCAAAGAGCGAGCAAGGAAAACTATGCCTTGTTCTAAAGCTCTTTGGGAACCGCTTGCTTGGCCCCACAGACCTGGGGGCTACGGGCTTTGCTGCTGCCTTCAGCCTCGACACCACCCTTTCCCACTTGGCGTCGCGCCAGGCACAAAAATGGCCATACGGCTGGAGATGGGTCCCATGCCCAAAGAGCCAGCAGGGAAAACTATGCCTTGTTCTAAAGCTCTTTGGGAACCGCTTACGTAGCCCCACAGACCTGGGGGCTGGAGGCTTTGCTGCTGCCTTCAGCCTCAAAGCCACCCTTTCCCACTTGGCGCCGCGCCAGGCACAAAAATGGCCATACGGCTGGAGATGGGTCCCCCGCCCAAAGAGCCAGCAGGGAAAACTATGCCTTGTTCTAAAGCTCTTTGGGAACCGCTTGCGTAGCCCCACAGACCTGGGGGCTGCAGGCTTTGCTGCTGCCTTCAGCCTCGACAGCACCCTTTCCCACTTGGCGCCGCGCCAGGCTCAAAAATGGCCATACGAGTGGAGATGGGTCCCCCGCCCAAAGAGCCAGCAGGGAAAACTGTGCCTTGTTCTAAAGCTCTTTGGGAACCGCTTGCGTAGCCCCACAGACCTGGGGGCTGCAGGCTTTCCTGCTGCCTTCAGCCTCAAAGCCACCCTTTCCCACTTGGCGCCGCATCAGGCACAAAAATGGCCATACGGCTGGAGATGGGTCCCATGCCCATAGAGCCATCAGGGAAAACTATGCCTTGTTCTAAAGCTCTTTGGGAACCGCTTGCGTAGCCCCACAGACCTGGGGGCTGCGGGCCTTCCTGCTGCCTTCAGCCTCGACACCACCCTTTCCGACTTGGCCCCTGGCCACGCACAAAAATGGCCATACGGCTGGAGATGGGTCCCCCGCCCAAAGAGCCAGCAGGGAAAACTATGCCTTGTTCTAAAGCTCTTTGGGAACCGCTTGCGTAGCCCCACAGACCTGGGGGCTGCAGGCTTTCCTGCTGCCTTCAGCCTCGACAGCACCCTTTCCCACCTGGCGCCGCGCCAGGCACAAAAATGGCCATACGGCTGGACATGGGTCCCATGCCCTAAGAGCCAGCTGGGAAAACTATGCCTTGTTCTAAAGCTCTTTGGGAACCGCTTGCGTAGCCCCACAGACCTGGGGGCTGCAGGCTTTCCTGCTGCCTTCAGCCTCAAAGCCACCCTTTCCCACTTGGCGCCGCGCCAGGCACAAAAATGGCCATACGGCTGGAGATGGGTCCCCCGCCCAAAGAGCCAGCAGGGAAAACTATGCCTTGTTCTAAAGCTCTTTGGGAACCGCTTGCATAGCCCCACAGACCTGGGGGCTGCGGGCTTTCCTGCTGCCTTCAGCCTCAAAGCCACCCTTTCACACTACGCACCGCGCCAGGCACAAAAATGGCCATACGACTGGAGATGGGTCCCCCGCCCAAAGAGCCAGCAGGGAAAACTATGCCTTGTTCTAAAGCTCTTTGGGAACCGCTTGCGTAGCCCCACAGACCTGGGGGCTGCGGGCTTTCCTGATGCCTTCAGCCTCGACACCACCCTTTCCCACTTGGCGCCGCACTAGGCACAAAAATGGTCTATGGCTGGAGATGGGTCCCCCGCCCAAAGAGCCAGCAGGGAAAACTATGCCTTGTTCTAAAGCTCTTTGGGAACCGCTTGCGTAGCCCCACAGACCTGGGGGCTGCAGGCTTTCCTGCTGCCTTCAGCCTCAAAGCCACCCTTTCCCACTTGGCGCCGCACCAGGCACTAAAATGGCCTATGGCTGGAGATGGGTCCCATGCCCAAAGAGCCAGCAAGGAAAACTATGCCTTGTTCTAAAGCTCTTTGGGAACCGCTTGCGTAGCCCCACAGACCTGGGGGCTGCAGGCTTTGCTGCTGCATTCAGCCTCAAAGCCACCCTTTCCCACTTGGCGTCGCGCCAGGCACAAAAATGGCCTATGGTTGGAGATGGGTCCCATGCCCTAAGAGCCAGCTGGGAAAACTATGCCTTGTTCTAAAGCTCTTTGGGAACCACTTGCGTAGCCCCACAGACCTGGGGGCTTTGGGCCTTCCTGCTGCCTTCAGCCTCGACACCACCCTTTCCCACTTGGCCCCTGGCCACGCACAAAAATGGCCATACGGCTGGAGATGGGTCCCCCGCCCAAAGAGCCAGCAGGGAAAACTATGCCTTGTTCTAAAGCTCTTTGGGAACCGCTTGCGTAGCCCCACAAACCTGGGGGCTGCAGGCTTTCCTGCTGCCTTCAGCCTCAAAGCCACCCTTTCCCACTTGGCGCCGCGCCAGGCACAAAAATGGCCATACGGCTGGAGATGGGTCCCCTGCCCAAAGAGCCAGCAGGGAAAACTATGCCTTGTTCTAAAGCTCTTTGGGAACCGCTTGCGTAGCCCCACAGACCTGGGGGCTGCGGGCTTTCCTGCTGCCTTCAGCCTCGACACCACCCTTTCCCACTTGGCGCCGCCCCAGGCATAAAAATGGCCATATGGCTGGAGATGGGTCCCCCGCCCAAAGAGCCAGCAGGGAAAAATATGCCTTGTTCTAAAGCTCTTTGGGAACCGCTTGCGTAGCCCCACAGACCTGGGGGCTGCAGGCTTTGCTGCTGCCTTCAGCCTCAAAACCACCCTTTCCCACTTGGCGCCGCGCCAGGCACAAAAATGGCCATACGGCTGGAGATGGGTCCCCCGCCCAAAGAGCCAGCAGGGAAAACTATGACTTGTTCTAAAGCTCTTTGGGAACCGCTTGCGTAGCCCCACAGACCTGGGGGCTGCAGGCTTTCCTGCTGCCTTCAGCCTCGACAGCACCCTTTCCCACCTGGCGCCGCGCCAGGCACAAAAATGGCCATACGGCTGGACATGGGTCCCATGCCCTAAGAGCCAGCTGGGAAAACTATGCCTTGTTCTAAAGCTCTTTGGGAACCGCTTGCGTAGCCCCACAGACCTGGGGGCTGCAGGCTTTCCTGCTGCCTTCAGCCTCAAAGCCACCCTTTCCCACTTGGCGCCGCGCCAGGCACAAAAATGGCCATACGGCTGGAGATGGGTCCCCCGCCCAAAGAGCCAGCAGGGAAAACTATGCCTTGTTCTAAAGCTCTTTGGGAACCGCTTGCATAGCCCCACAGACCTGGGGGCTGCGGGCTTTCCTGCTGCCTTCAGCCTCAAAGCCACCCTTTCACACTACGCACCGCGCCAGGCACAAAAATGGCCATACGACTGGAGATGGGTCCCCCGCCCAAAGAGCCAGCAGGGAAAACTATGCCTTGTTCTAAAGCTCTTTGGGAACCGCTTGCGTAGCCCCACAGACCTGGGGGCTGCGGGCTTTCCTGATGCCTTCAGCCTCGACACCACCCTTTCCCACTTGGCGCCGCACTAGGCACAAAAATGGTCTATGGCTGGAGATGGGTCCCCCGCCCAAAGAGCCAGCAGGGAAAACTATGCCTTGTTCTAAAGCTCTTTGGGAACCGCTTGCGTAGCCCCACAGACCTGGGGGCTGCAGGCTTTCCTGCTGCCTTCAGCCTCAAAGCCACCCTTTCCCACTTGGCGCCGCACCAGGCACTAAAATGGCCTATGGCTGGAGATGGGTCCCATGCCCAAAGAGCCAGCAAGGAAAACTATGCCTTGTTCTAAAGCTCTTTGGGAACCGCTTGCGTAGCCCCACAGACCTGGGGGCTGCAGGCTTTGCTGCTGCATTCAGCCTCAAAGCCACACTTTCCCACTTGGCGTCGCGCCAGGCACAAAAATGGCCTATGGTTGGAGATGGGTCCCATGCCCTAAGAGCCAGCTGGGAAAACTATGCCTTGTTCTAAAGCTCTTTGGGAACCACTTGCGTAGCCCCACAGACCTGGGGGCTTTGGGCCTTCCTGCTGCCTTCAGCCTCGACACCACCATTTCCCACTTGGCCCCTGGCCACGCACAAAAATGGCCATACGGCTGGAGATGGGTCCCCCGCCCAAAGAGCCAGCAGGGAAAACTATGCCTTGTTCTAAAGCTCTTTGGGAACCGCTTGCGTAGCCCCACAGACCTGGGGGCTGCGGGCTTTCCTGCTGCCTTCAGCCTCAAAGCCACCCTTTCCCACTTGGCGCCGCATCAGGCACAAAAATGGCCTATGGCTGGAGATGGGTCCCATGCCCTAAGAGCCAGCTGGGAAAACTATGCCTTGTTCTAAAGCTCTTTGGGAACCGCTTGCATAGCCCCACAGACCTGGGGGCTGCGGGCTTTCCTGCTGCCTTCAGCCTCAAAGCCACCCTTTCACACTACGCACCGCGCCAGGCACAAAAATGGCCATACGACTGGAGATGGGTCCCCCGCCCAAAGAGCCAGCAGGGAAAACTATGCCTTGTTCTAAAGCTCTTTGGGAACCGCTTGCGTAGCCCCACAGACCTGGGGGCTGCGGGCTTTCCTGATGCCTTCAGCCTCGACACCACCCTTTCCCACTTGGCGCCGCACTAGGCACAAAAATGGTCTATGGCTGGAGATGGGTCCCCCGCCCAAAGAGCCAGCAGGGAAAACTATGCCTTGTTCTAAAGCTCTTTGGGAACCGCTTGCGTAGCCCCACAGACCTGGGGGCTGCAGGCTTTCCTGCTGCCTTCAGCCTCAAAGCCACCCTTTCCCACTTGGCGCCGCACCAGGCACTAAAATGGCCTATGGCTGGAGATGGGTCCCATGCCCAAAGAGCCAGCAAGGAAAACTATGCCTTGTTCTAAAGCTCTTTGGGAACCGCTTGCGTAGCCCCACAGACCTGGGGGCTGCAGGCTTTGCTGCTGCATTCAGCCTCAAAGCCACCCTTTCCCACTTGGCGTCGCGCCAGGCACAAAAATGGCCTATGGTTGGAGATGGGTCCCATGCCCTAAGAGCCAGCTGGGAAAACTATGCCTTGTTCTAAAGCTCTTTGGGAACCACTTGCGTAGCCCCACAGACCTGGGGGCTTTGGGCCTTCCTGCTGCCTTCAGCCTCGACACCACCCTTTCCCACTTGGCCCCTGGCCACGCACAAAAATGGCCATACGGCTGGAGATGGGTCCCCCGCCCAAAGAGCCAGCAGGGAAAACTATGCCTTGTTCTAAAGCTCTTTGGGAACCGCTTGCGTAGCCCCACAAACCTGGGGGCTGCAGGCTTTCCTGCTGCCTTCAGCCTCAAAGCCACCCTTTCCCACTTGGCGCCGCGCCAGGCACAAAAATGGCCATACGGCTGGAGATGGGTCCCCTGCCCAAAGAGCCAGCAGGGAAAACTATGCCTTGTTCTAAAGCTCTTTGGGAACCGCTTGCGTAGCCCCACAGACCTGGGGGCTGCGGGCTTTCCTGCTGCCTTCAGCCTCGACACCACCCTTTCCCACTTGGCGCCGCCCCAGGCATAAAAATGGCCATATGGCTGGAGATGGGTCCCCCGCCCAAAGAGCCAGCAGGGAAAAATATGCCTTGTTCTAAAGCTCTTTGGGAACCGCTTGCGTAGCCCCACAGACCTGGGGGCTGCAGGCTTTGCTGCTGCCTTCAGCCTCAAAACCACCCTTTCCCACTTGGCGCCGCGCCAGGCACAAAAATGGCCATACGGCTGGAGATGGGTCCCCCGCCCAAAGAGCCAGCAGGGAAAACTATGCCTTGTTCTAAAGCTCTTTGGGAACCGCTTGCGTAGCCCCACAGACCTGGGGGCTGCGGGCTTTCCTGCTGCCTTCAGCCTCAAAGCCACCCTTTCCCACTTGGCGCCGGGCCAGGCACAAAAATGGCCATACGGCTGCAGATGGGTCCCATGCCCAAAGAGCCAGCAGGGAAAACTATGCCTTGTTCTAAAGCTCTTTGGGAACCGCTTGCGTAGCCCCACAGACCTGGGGGCTGCGGGCTTTCCTGCTGCCTTCAGCCTCAAAGCCACCCTTTCCCACTTGGCGCCGCATCAGGCACAAAAATGGCCTATGGCTGGAGATGGGTCCCATGCCCTAAGAGCCAGCTGGGAAAACTATGCCTTGTTCTAAAGCTCTTTGGGAACCGCTTGCGTAGCCCCACAGACCTGGGGGCTGCAGGCTTTCCTGCTGCCTTCAGACTCGACACCACCCTTTCCCACCTGGCGCCGCGCCAGGCACAAAAATGGCCATACGGCTGAAGAGGGGTCCCATGCCCTAAGAGCCAGCTGGGAAAACTATGCCTTGTTCTAAAGCTCTTTGGGAACCGCTTGCGTAGCCCCACAAACCTGGGGGCTGCAGGCTTTCCTGCTGCCTTCAGCCTCAAAGCCACCCTTTCCCACTTGGCGCCGCGCCAGGCACAAAAATGGCCATACGGCTGGAGATGGGTCCCCCGCCCAAAGAGCCAGCAGGGAAAACTATGCCTTGTTCTAAAGCTCTTTGGGAACCGCTTGCGTAGCCCCACAGACCTGGGGGCTGCGGGCTTTCCTGCTGCCTTCAGCCTCAAAGCCACCCTTTCACACTACGCACCTCGCCAGGCACAAAAATGGCCATACGACTGGAGATGGGTCCCCCGCCCAAAGAGCCAGCAGGGAAAACTATGCCTTGTTCTAAAGCTCTTTGGGAACCGCTTGCGTAGCCCCACAGACCTGGGGGCTGCGGGCTTTCCTGCTGCCTTCAGCCTCGACACCACCCTTTCCCACTTGGCGCCGCGCTAGGCACAAAAATGGTCTATGGCTGGAGATGGGTCCCCCGCCCAAAGAGCCAGCAGGGAAAACTATGCCTTGTTCTAAAGCTCTTTGGGAACCGCTTGCGTAGCCCCACAGACCTGGGGGCTGCAGGCTTTCCTGCTGCCTTCAGCCTCAAAGCCACCCTTTCCCACTTGGCGCCGCATCAGGCACTAAAATGGCCTATGGCTGGAGATGGGTCCCATGCCCAAAGAGCCAGCAAGGAAAACTATGCCTTGTTCTAAAGCTCTTTGGGAACCACTTGCGTAGCCCCACAGACCTGGGGGCTGCAGGCTTTGCTGCTGCATTCAGCCTCAAAGCCACCCTTTCCCACTTGGCGTCGCGCTAGGCACAAAAATGGCCTATGGTTGGAGATGGGTCCCATGCCCTAAGAGCCAGCTGGGAAAACTATGCCTTGTTCTAAAGCTCTTTGGGAACCACTTGCGTAGCCCCACAGACCTGGGGGCTTTGGGCCTTCCTGCTGCCTTCAGCCTCGACACCACCCTTTCCCACTTGGCCCCTGGCCACGCACAAAAATGGCCATACGGCTGGAGATGGGTCCCCCGCCCAAAGAGCGAGCAGGGAAAACTATGCCTTGTTCTAAAGCTCTTTGGGAACCGCTTGCGTAGCCCCACAGACCTGGGGGCTGCGGGCTTTCCTGCTGCCTTCAGCCTCAAAGCCACCCTTTCCCACTTGGCGCCGGGACAGGCACAAAAATGGCCATACGGCTGGAGATGGGTCCCCCGCCAAAGAGCCAGCAGGGAAAACTATGCCTTGTTCTAAATCCCTTTGGGAACCGCTTGCGTAGCCCCACAGACCTGGGGGCTGCAGGCTTTGCTGCTGCCTTCAGCCTCAAAACCACCCTTTCCCACTTGGCGCCGCGCCAGGCACAAAAATGGCCTATGGCTGGAGATGGGTCCCATGCCCAAAGAGCCAGCAAGGAAAACTATGCCTTGTTCTAAAGCTCTTTGGGAACCGCTTGCTTGGCCCCACAGACCTGGGGGCTACGGGCTTTGCTGCTGCCTTCAGCCTCGACACCACCCTTTCCCACTTGGCGTCGCGCCAGGCACAAAAATGGCCTATGGCTGGAGATGGGTCCCATGCCCAAAGAGCCAGCAGGGAAAACTATGCCTTGTTCTAAAGCTCTTTGGGAACCGCTTACGTAGCCCCACAGACCTGGGGGCTGGAGGCTTTGCTGCTGCCTTCAGCCTCAAAGCCACCGTTTCCCACTTGGCGCCGCGCCAGGCTCAAAAATGGCCATACGATTGGAGATGGGTCCCCCGCCCAAAGAGCCAGCAGGGAAAACTGTGCCTTGTTCTAAAGCTCTTTGGGAACCGCTTGCGTAGCCCCACAGACCTGGGGGCTGCAGGCTTTCCTGCTGCCTTCAGCCTCAAAGCCACCCTTTCCCACTTGGCGCCGCATCAGGCACAAAAATGGCCATACGGCTGGAGATGGGTCCCATGCCCATAGAGCCATCAGGGAAAACTATGCCTTGTTCTAAAGCTCTTTGGGAACCGCTTGCGTAGCCCCACAGACCTGGGGGCTGCGGGCCTTCCTGCTGCCTTCAGCCTCGACACCACCCTTTCCGACTTGGCCCCTGGCCACGCACAAAAATGGCCATACGGCTGGAGATGGGTCCCCCGCCCAAAGAGCCAGCAGGGAAAACTATGCCTTGTTCTAAAGCTCTTTGGGAACCGCTTGCGTAGCCCCACAGACCTGGGGGCTGCAGGCTTTCCTGCTGCCTTCAGCCTCGACAGCACCCTTTCCCACCTGGCGCCGCGCCAGGCACAAAAATGGCCATACGGCTGAAGAGGGGTCCCATGCCCTAAGAGCCAGCTGGGAAAACTATGCCTTGTTCTAAAGCTCTTTGGGAACCGCTTGCGTAGCCCTACAAACCTGGGGGCTGCAGGCTTTCCTGCTGCCTTCAGCCTCAAAGCCACCCTTTCCCACTTGGCGCCGCGCCAGGCACAAAAATGGCCATACGGCTGGAGATGGGTCCCCCGCCCAAAGAGCCAGCTGGGAAAACTATGCCTTGTTCTAAAGCTCTTTGGGAACCGCTTGCATAGCCCCACAGACCTGGGGGCTGCGGGCTTTCCTGCTGCCTTCAGCCTCAAAGCCACCCTTTCACACTACGCACCGCGCCAGGCACAAAAATGGCCATACGACTGGAGATGGGTCCCCCGCCCAAAGAGCCAGCAGGGAAAACTATGCCTTGTTCTAAAGCTCTTTGGGAACCGCTTGCGTAGCCCCACAGACCTGGGGGCTGCGGGCTTTCCTGCTGCCTTCAGCCTCGACACCACCCTTTCCCACTTGGCGCCGCGCTAGGCACAAAAATGGTCTATGGCTGGAGATGGGTCCCCCGCCCAAAGAGCCAGCAGGGAAAACTATGCCTTGTTCTAAAGCTCTTTGGGAACCGCTTGCGTAGCCCCACAGACCTGGGGGCTGCAGGCTTTCCTGCTGCCTTCAGCCTCAAAGCCACCCTTTCCCACTTGGCGCCGCACCAGGCACTAAAATGGCCTATGGCTGGAGATGGGTCCCATGCCCAAAGAGCCAGCAAGGAAAACTATGCCTTGTTCTAAAGCTCTTTGGGAACCGCTTGCGTAGCCCCACAGACCTGGGGGCTGCAGGCTTTGCTGCTGCATTCAGCCTCAAAGCCACCCTTTCCCACTTGGCGTCGCGCCAGGCACAAAAATGGCCTATGGTTGGAGATGGGTCCCATGCCCTAAGAGCCAGCTGGGAAAACTATGCCTTGTTCTAAAGCTCTTTGGGAACCACTTGCGTAGCCCCACAGACCTGGGGGCTTTGGGCCTTCCTGCTGCCTTCAGCCTCAAAACCACCCTTTCCCACTTGGCCCCTGGCCACGCACAAAAATGGCCATACGGCTGGAGATGGGTCCCCCGCCCAAAGAGCCAGCAGGGAAAACTATGCCTTGTTCTAAAGCTCTTTGGGAACCGCTTGCGTAGCCCCACAAACCTGGGGGCTGCAGGCTTTCCTGCTGCCTTCAGCCTCAAAGCCACCCTTTCCCACTTGGCGCCGCGCCAGGCACAAAAATGGCCATACGGCTGGAGATGGGTCCCCTGCCCAAAGAGCCAGCAGGGAAAACTATGCCTTGTTCTAAAGCTCTTTGGGAACCGCTTGCGTAGCCCCACAGACCTGGGGGCTGCGGGCTTTCCTGCTGCCTTCAGCCTCGACACCACCCTTTCCCACTTGGCGCCGCCCCAGGCATAAAAATGGCCATATGGCTGGAGATGGGTCCCCCGCCCAAAGAGCCAGCAGGGAAAAATATGCCTTGTTCTAAAGCTCTTTGGGAACCGCTTGCGTAGCCCCACAGACCTGGGGGCTGCAGGCTTTCCTGCTGCCTTCAGCCTCAAAGCCACCCTTTCCCACTTGGCGCCGGGCCAGGCACAAAAATGGCCATACGGCTGGAGATGGGTCCCCCGCCCAAAGAGCCAGCAGGGAAAACTATGCCTTGTTCTAAAGCTCTTTGGGAACCGCTTGTGTAGCCCCACAGACCTGGGGGCTGCAGGCTTTGCTGCTGCCTTCAGCCTCAAAACCACCGTTTCCCACTTGGCGCCGCATCAGGCACAAAAATGGCCTATGGCTGGAGATGGGTCCCATGCCCAAAGAGCCAGCAAGGAAAACTATGCCTTGTTCTAAAGCTCTTTGGGAACCGCTTGCTTGGCCCCACAGACCTGGGGGCTGCGGGCTTTGCTGCTGCCTTCAGCCTCAACACCACCCTTTCCCACTTGGCGTCGCGCCAGGCACAAAAATGGCCTATGGCTGGAGATGGGTCCCATGCCCAAAGAGCCAGCAGGGAAAACTATGCCTTGTTCTAAAGCTCTTTGGGAACCGCTTGCGTAGCCCCACAGACCTGGGGGCTGGAGGCTTTGCTGCTGCCTTCAGCCTCAAAGCCACCCTTTCCCACTTGGCGCCGCGCCAGGCACAAAAATGGCCATACGGCTGGAGATGGGTCCCCCGCCCAAAGAGCCAGCAGGGAAAACTATGCCTTGTTCTAAAGCTCTTTGGGAACCGCTTGCGTAGCCCCACAGACCTGGGGGCTGCAGGCTTTGCTGCTGCCTTCAGCCTCAAAGCCACCCTTTCCCACTTGGCGCCGCGCCAGGCTCAAAAATGGCCATACGAGTGGAGATGGGTCCCCCGCCCAAAGAGCCAGCAGGGAAAACTGTGCCTTGTTCTAAAGCTCTTTGGGAACCGCTTGCGTAGCCCCACAGACCTGGGGGCTGCAGGCTTTCCTGCTGCCTTCAGCCTCAAAGCCACCCTTTCCCACTTGGCGCCGCATCAGGCACAAAAATGGCCATACGGCTGGAGATGGGTCCCCCGCCCAAAGAACCAGCAGGGAAAACTATGCCTTGTTCTAAAGCTCTTTGGGAACCGCTTGCATAGCCCCACAGACCTGGGGGCTGCGGGCTTTCCTGCTGCTTTCAGACTCGACACCACCCTTTCCCACTTGGCGCCGCGCCAGGCCCAAAAATGGCCATACGGCTGCAGATGGGTCCCCCGCCCAAAGAACAAGCAGGGAAAATTATGCCTTGTTCTAAAGCTCTTTGGGAACCACTTGCGTAGCCCCACAGACCTGGGGGCTGCGGGCTTTCCTGCTGCCTTCAGCCTCAAAGCCACCCTTTCCCACTTGGCGCCGCCCCAGGCATAAAAATGGCCATACGGCTGGAGATGGGTCCCCCGCCCAAAGAGCCAGCAGGGAAAAATATGCCTTGTTCTAAAGCTCTTTGGGAACCGCTTGCGTAGCCCCACAGACCTGGGGGCTGCAGGCTTTCCTGCTGCCTTCAGCCTCAAAACCACCCTTTCCCACTTGGCGCCGCGCCAGGCACAAAAATGGCCATACGGCTGGAGATGGGTCCCCCGCCCAAAGAGCCAGCTGGGAAAACTATGCCTTGTTCTAAAGCTCTTTGGGAACCGCTTGCGTAGCCCCACAGACCTGGGGGCTGCGGGCTTTCCTGCTGCCTTCAGCCTCAAAACCACCCTTTCCCACTTGGCGCTGCGCCAGGCACAAAAATAGCCATACGACTGGAGATGGGTCCCCCGCCCAAAGAGCCAGCAGGGAAAACTATGCCTTGTTCTAAGCTTTTTGGGAACCGCCTGCATAGCCCCACAGACCTGGGGGCTGCAGGCTTTCCTGCTGCCTTCAGCCTCAAAACGACCCTTTGCCACTACGCACCGCGCCAGGCACAAAAATAGATAGACGGCTGGAGATGGGTCCCCCGCCCAAAGAGCCAGCAGGGAAAACTATGCCTTGTTCTAAAGCTCTTTGGGAACCGCTTGCGTAGCCCCACAGACCTGGGGGCTGCAGGCTTTGCTCCTGCCTTCAGCCTCGACACCACCCTTTCCCACTTGGCGCCGAGCCAGGCTCAAAAATGGCCATACGGCTGGAGATGGGTCCCCCGCCCAAAGAGCCAGCAGGGAAAACTAGGCCTTGTTCTAAAGCTCTTTGGGAACCGCTTGCGTAGCCCCACAGACCTGGGGGCTGCGGGCTTTCCTGCTGCCTTCAGACTCGACACCACCCTTTCCCACTTGGCGCCGCGCCAGGCCCAAAAATGGCCATACGGCTGGAGATGGGTCCCCCGCCCAAAGAGCCAGCAGGGAAAACTATGCCTTGTTCTAAAGCTCTTTGGGAACCGCTTGCGTAGCCCCACAGACCTGGGGGCTGCAGGCTTTGCTGCTGCCTTCAGCCTCAAAACCACCCTTTCCCACTTGGCGCCGCGCCAGGCACAAAAATGGCCATACGGCTGGAGATGGGTCCCCCGCCCAAAGAGCCAGCAGGGAAAACTATGCCTTGTTCTAAAGCTCTTTGGGAACCGCTTGCGTAGCCCCAGAGACCTGGGGCTGCAGGCTTTGCTGCTGCCTTCAGCCTCAAAGCCACCCTTTCCCACTTGGCGCTGCGCCAGGCACAAAAATGGCCATATGGCTGGAGATGGGTCCTCCGCCCAAAGAGCCAGCAGGGAAAACTATGCCTTGTTCTAAAGCTCTTTGGGAACCGCTTGCGTAGCCCCACAGACCTGGGGGCTGCGGGCTTTCCTGCTGCCTTCAGCCTCAAAGCCACCCTTTCCCACTTGGCGCCGCGCCAGGCACAAAAATGGCCATACGGCTGGAGATGGGTCCCCCGCCCAAAGAGCCAGCAGGGAAAACTATGCCTTGTTCTAAAGCTCTTTGGGAACCGCTTGCGTAGCCCCACAGACCTGGGGGCTGCGGGCTTTCCTGCTGCCTTCAGCCTCAAAGACACCTTTTCCCACTTGGCGCCGCATCAGGCACAAAAATGGCCTATGGCTGAAGATGGGTCCCATGCCCAAATAGCCAGCAAGGAAAACTATGCCTTGTTCTAAAGCTCTTTGGGAACCGCTTGCGTAGCCCCACAGACCTGGGGGCTGCGGGCTTTGCTGCTGCCTTCAGCCTCAAAACCACCCTTTCCCACTTGGCGCCGCGCCAGGCACAAAAATGGCCATACGGCTGGAGATGGGTCCCCCGCCCAAAGAGCCAGCAGGGAAAACTATGCCTTGTTCTAAAGCTCTTTGGGAACCGCTTGCGTAGCCCCACAGACCTGGGGGCTGCAGTCTTTGCTGCTGCCTTCAGCCTCGACACCACCCTTTCCCACTTGGCGTCGCGCCAGGGACAAAAATGGCCATACGGCTGGAGATGGGTCCCCCTGCCAAAAGAGCCAGCAGGGAAAACTATGCCTTGTTCTAAAGCTCTTTGGGAACCGCTTGCGTAGCCCCACAGACCTGGGGGCTGCGGGCTTTCCTGCTGCCTTCAGCCTCAAAGCCACCCTTTCCCACTTGGTGCCGCGCCAGGCACAAAAATGGCCATACGGCTGGAGATGGGTCCCCCGCCAAAAGAGCCAGCAGGGAAAACTAGGCCTTGTTCTAAAGCTCTTTGGGAACCGCTTGCGTAGCCCCACAGACCTGGGGGCTGCGGGCTTTCCTGGTGCCTTCAGCCTCAAAACGACCCTTTGCCACTACGCACCGCGCCAGGCACAAAAATGGCCTATGGCTGGAGATGGGTCCCCCGCCCTAAGAGCCAGCAGGGAAAACTATGCCTTGTTCTAAAGCTCTTTGGGAACCGCTTGCGTAGCCCCACAGACCTGGGGGCTGCAGGCTTTGCTGCTGCCTTCAGCCTCAAAGCCACCCTTTCCCACTTGGCGCCGTGCCAGGCTCAAAAATGGCCATACGGCTGGAGATGGGTCCCCCGCCCAAAGAGCCAGCAGGGAAAACTAAGCCTTGTTCTAAAGCTCTTTGGGAACCGCTTGCGTAGCCCCACAGACCTGGGGGCTGCGGGCTTTCCTGCTGCCTTCAGCCTCGACAACACCCTTTCCCACTTGGCGCCGCGAAAGGCTCAAAAATGGCCATACGGCTGGAGATGGGTCCCCCGCCCAAAGAGCCAGCAGGGAAAATTATGCCTTGTTCTAAAGCTCTTTGGGAACCGCTTGCGTGGCCCCACAGACCTGGGGGCTGCGGGCTTTCCTGCTGCCTTCAGCCTCAAAAACACCCTTTCCCACTACGCACCGCGCCAGGCATAAAAATAGCCATATGACTGGAGATGGGTCCCCCGCCCGAGGAGCCAGCAGGGAAAACTATGCCTTGTTCTAAAGCTCTTTGTGAACCGCTTCCGTAGCCCCACAGACCTGGGGGCTGCGGGCTTTCCTGCTGCCTTCAGCCTCAAAGACACCCTTTCCCACTTGGCGCTTCGCCAGGCATAAATATGGCCATATGGCTGGAGATGGGTCCCCCGCCCAAAGAGCCAGCAGGGAAAACTATGCCTTGTTCTAAAGCTCTTTGGGAACCGCTTGCGTAGCCCCACAGACCTGGGGGCTGCAGGCTTTGCTGCTGCCTTCAGCCTCAAAGCCACCCTTTCCCACTTGGCGTCGCGCCAGGCACAAAAATGGCCATACGGCTGGAGATGGGTCCCATGCCAAAAGAGCCAGCAGGGAAAACTATGCCTTGTTCTAAAGCTCTTTGGGAACCGCTTGCTTGGCCCCACAGACCTGGGGGCTGCAGGCTTTGCTGCTGCCTTCAGCCTCAACAGCACCCTTTCCCACTTGGCGCCGCGCCAGGCACAAAAATGGCCATACGGCTGGAGATGGGTCCCCCGCCCAAAGAGCCAGCAGGGAAAACTATGCCTTGTTCTAAAGCTCTTTGTGAACCGCTTGCGTAGCCGCACAGACCTGGGGGCTGCAGGCTTTCCTGCTGCCTTCAGCCTCGACAGCACCCTTTCCCACTTGACGCCGCGCCAGGCACAAAAATGGCCATACGGCTGGAGATGGGTCCCCCGCCCAGAGAGCCAGCAGGGAAAACTATGCCTTGTTCTAAAGCTCTTTGGGAACCGCTTGCGTAGCCCCCACAAACCTGGGGGCTGCAGGCTTTCCTGCTGCCTTCAGCCTCAAAGCCACCCTTTCCCACTTGGCGCCGCGCCAGGCACAAAAATGGCCATATGGCTGGGAGATGGGTCCCCCCGCCCAAAGAGCCAGCAGGGAAAACTATGCCTTGTTCTAAAGCTCTTTGGGAACCGCTTGCGTAGCCCCACAGACCTGGGGGCTGCAGGCTTTCCTGCTGCCTTCAGCCTCAAAACGACCCTTTGCCACTACGCACCGCGCCAGGCACAAAAATAGATAGACGGCTGGAGATGGGTCCCCCGCCCAAAGAGCCAGCAGGGAAAACTATGCCTTGTTCTAAAGCTCTTTGGGAACCGCTTGCGTAGCCCCACAGACCTGGGGGCTGCAGGCTTTCCTGCTGCCTTCAGCCTCGACAGCACCCTTTCCCACTTGGCGCCGCGCCAGGCACAAAAATGGACATACGGCTGGAGATGGGGCCCAGAGAGCCAGCTGGGAAAACTATGCCTTGTTCTAAAGCTCTTTGGGAACCGCTTGCGTAGCCCCACAGACCTGGGGGCTGCAGGCTTTCCTGCTGCCTTCAGCCTCAAAAGCCACCCTTTCCCACTTGGCGCCGGCGCCAGGCACAAAAATGGCCATACGGCTGGAGATGGGTCCCCCGCCCAAAGAGCCAGCAGGGAAAACTATGCCTTGTTCTAAAGCTCTTTGGGAACCGCTTGCGTAGCCCCACAAACCTGGGGGCTGCAGGCTTTCCTGCTGCCTTCAGCCTCAAAGCCACCCTTTCCCACTTGGCGCCGGGCCAGGCACAAAAATGGCCATACGGCTGGAGATGGGTCCCCCGCCCAAAGAGCCATCAGGGAAAACTATGCCTTGTTCTAAAGCTCTTTGGGAACCGCTTGCGTAGCCCCACAGACCTGGGGGCTGCAGGCTTTCCTGCTGCCTTCAGCCTCAAAGCCACCCTTTCCCCACTTGGCGCCGGGCCAGGCACAAAAATGGCCATTACGGCTGGAGATGGGTCCCCCGCCCAAAGAGCCTCAGGGAAAACTATGCCTTGTTCTAAAGCTCTTTGGGAACCGCTTGCGTAGCCCCACAGACCTGGGGGCTGCAGGCTTTCCTGCTGCCTCAGCCTCAAAACGACCCTTTGCCACTACGCACCGCGCCAGGCACAAAAATAGATAGACGGCTGGAGATGGGTCCCCCGCCCAAAGAGCCAGCAGGGAAAACTATGCCTTGTTCTAAAGCTCTTTGGGAACCGCTTGCGTAGCCCCACAGACCTGGGGGCTGCAGGCTTTCCTGCTGCCTTCAGCCTCGACAGCACCCTTTCCCACTTGGCGCCGCGACAGGCACAAAAATGGACATACGGCTGGAGATGGGTCCCCCGCCCAGAGAGCCAGCTGGGAAAACTATGCCTTGTTCTAAAGCTCTTTGGGAACCGCTTGCGTAGCCCCACAAACCTGGGGCTGCAGGCTTTCCTGCTGCCTTCAGCCTCAAAGCCACCTTTCCCACTTGGCGCCGCGCCAGGCACAAAAATGGCCATACGGCTGGAGATGGGTCCCCCGCCCAAAGAGCCAGCAGGGAAACTATGCCTTGTTCTAAAGCTCTTTGGGAACCGCTTGCGTAGCCCCACAAACCTGGGGGCTGCAGGCTTTCCTGCTGCCTTCAGCCTCAAAGCCACCCTTTCCCACTTGGCGCCCGGCCAGGCACAAAAATGGCCATACGGCTGGAGATGGGTCCCCCGCCCAAAGAGCCAGCAGGGAAAACTATGCCTTGTTCTAAAGCTCTTTGGGAACCGCTTGCGTAGCCCCACAGACCTGGGGGCTGCAGGCTTTCCTGCTGCCTTCAGCCTCAAAACCACCCTTTCCCACTTGGCGCCGCATCAGGCACAAAAATGGCCTATGGCTGGAGATGGGTCCCATGCCCAAAGAGCCAGCAGGGAAAACTATGCCTTGTTCTAAAGCTCTTTGGGAACCGCTTGCGTAGCCCCACAGACCTGGGGGCTGCGGGCTTTCCTGCTGCCTTCAGCCTCGACACCACCCTTTCCCACTTGGCCCCTGGCCACGCACAAAAATGGCCATACGGCTGGAGATGGGTCCCCCGCCCAAAGAGCCAGCAGGGGAAAACTATGCCTTGTTCTAAAGCTCTTTGGGAACCGCTTGCTTGGCCCCACAGACCTGGGGGCTGCAGGCTTTCCTGCTGCCTTCAGCCTCGACAGCACCCTTTCCCACTTGGCGCTGCACCAGGCACAAAAATGGCCATACGGCTGGAGATGGGTCCCCCGCCCAGAGAGCCAGCAGGGAAAATTATGCCTTGTTCTAAGCTCTTTCGGAACAGCTTGCGTAGCCCCACAGACCTGGGGGCTGCGGGCTTTCCTGCTGCCTTCAGCCTCAAAGCCACCCTTTCCCACTTGGCGCCGCATCAGGCACAAAATGGCCTATGGCTGGATATGGGTCCCATGCCCTAAGAGCCAGCTGGGAAAACTATGCCTTGTTCTAAAGCTCTTTGGGAACCGCTTGCGTAGCCCCACAAACCTGGGGGCTGCAGGCTTTGCTGCTGCCTTCAGCCTCAAAGCCACCCTTTCCCACTTGGCGTCGCGCCAGGCACAAAAATGGCCTATGGCTGGAGATGGGTCCCATGCCCAAAGAGCCAGCAGGGAAAACTATGCCTTGTTCTAAAGCTCTTTGGAACCGCTTGCTTGGCCCCACAGACCTTGGGGGCTGCAGGCTTTCCTGCTGCCTTCAGACTCGACACCACCCTTTCCCACCTGGCGCCGCGCCAGGCACAAAAATGGCCATACGGCTGAAGATGGGTCCCATGCCCTTAGAGCCATCAGGGAAAACTATACCTTGTTCTAAAGCTCTTTGGGAACCACTTGCGTAGCCCCACAGACCTGGGGGCTGCAGGCTTTCCTGCTACCTTCAGCCTCAAAGCCACCCTTTCCCACTTGGCGCCGCATCAGGCACTAAAATGGCCTATGGCTGGAGATGGGTCCCATGCCAAAAGAGCCAGCAAGGAAAACTATGCCTTGTTCTAAAGCTCTTTGGGAACCGCTTGCGTAGCCCCACAGACCTGGGGGCTGCAGGCTTTGCTGCTGCATTCAGCCTCAAAGCCACCCTTTCCCACTTGGCGTCGCGCTAGGCACAAAAATGGCCTATGGCTGGAGATGGGTCCCATGCCCTAAGAGCCAGCTGGGAAAACTATGCCTTGTTCTAAAGCTCTTTGGGAACCACTTGCGTAGCCCCACAGACCTGGGGGCTGTGGGCCTTCTGCTGCCTTCAGCCTCGACACCACCCTTTCCCACTTGGCCCTGGCCATGCACAAAAATGGCCATACGGCTGGAGATGGGTCCCCGCCCAAAGAGCCAGCAGGGAAAACTAGGCCTTGTTCTAAAGCTCTTTGGGAACCGCTTGCGTAGCCCCACAGACCTGGGGGCTGCAGGCTTTGCTCCTGCCTTCAGCCTCAAAGCCACCCTTTCCCACTTGGCGCCGCGCCAGGCTCAAAAATGGCCATACGAGTGGAGATGGATCCCCGCCCAAAGAGCCAGCAGGGAAAACTGTGCCTTGTTCTAAAGCTCTTTGGGAACCGCTTGTGTAGCCGCACAGACCTGGGGGCTGCAGGCTTTCCTGCTGCCTTCAGCCTCAAAGCCACCCTTTCCCACTTGGCGCCGCATCAGGCACAAAAATGGCCTATGGCTGGAGATGGGTCCCATGCCCAAAGAGCCAGCAGGGAAACTATGCCTTGTTCTAAAGCTCTTTGGGAACTGCTTGCGTAGCCCCACAGACCTGGGGGCTGCAGGCTTTGCTGCTGCCTTCAGCCTCAAAACCACCCTTTCCCACCTGGCGCCGCGCCAGGCACAAAATGGCCTATGGCTGGAGATGGGTCCCATGCCCAAAGAGCCAGCAAGGAAAACTATGCCTTGTTCTAAAGCTCTTTGGGAACCGCTTGCGTAGCCCCACAAACCTGGGGCTGCAGGCTTTCCTGCTGCCTTCAGCCTCAAAGCCACCCTTTCCCACTTGGCGCCGGGCCAGGCACAAAAATGGCCATACGGCTGGAGATGGGTCCCCCGCCCAAAGAGCCATCAGGGAAAACTATGCCTTGTTCTAAAGCTCTTTGGGAACCGCTTGCGTAGCCCCACAGACCTGGGGGCTGCAGGCTTTCCTGCCTGTCTTCAGCCTCAAAGCCACCCTTTCCCACTTGGCGCCCTATCAGGCACAAAAATGGCCATACGGCTGGAGATGGGTCCCCCGCCCAAAGAGCCAGCAGGGAAAACTATGCCTTGTTTTAAAGCTCTTTGGGAACCGCTTGCGTAGCCCCACAGACCTGGGGGCTGCGGGCTTTCCTGCTGCCTTCAGCCTCAAAACACCCTTTCCCACTTGGCGCCGGGCCAGGCACAAAAATGGCCATATGGCTGGAGATGGGTCCCCCGCCCAAAGAGCCAGCAGGGAAAACTATGCCTTGTTCTAAAGCTCTTTGGGAACCGCTTGCGTAGCCCCACAGACCTGGGGGCTGCAGGCTTTGCTGCTGCCTTCAGCCTCGACACCACCCTTTCCCACTTGGCGCCGCATCAGGCACAAAAATGGCCTATGGCTGGAGATTGGTCCCATGCCCAAAGAGCCAGCAAGGAAAACTATGCCTTGTTCTAAAGCTCTTTGGGAACCGCTTGCTTGGCCCCACAGACCTGGGGGCTGCGGGCTTTGCTGCTGCCTTCAGCCTCAAAACCACCCTTTCCCACTTGGTGCCGCGCCAGGCACAAAAATGGCCATATGGCTGGAGATGGGTCCCCCGCCCAAAGAGCCAGCAGGGAAAACTATGCCTTGTTCTAAAGCTCTTTGCGAACCGCTTGGGTAGCCCCACAGACCTGGGGGCTGCAGGCTTTCCTGCTGCCTTCAGACTCGACACCACCCTTTCCCACTTGGCGCCGCGCCAGGCACAAAAATGGCCATACGGCTGGAGATGGGTCCCCCGCCCAGAGAGCCAGCAGGGAAAATTATGCCTTGTTCTAAAGCTCTTTGGGAACCGCTTGCGTAGCCCCACAGACCTGGGGGCTGCAGGCTTTCCTGCTGCCTTCAGCCTCAAAGCCACCCTTTCCCACTTGGCGTCGCGCCAGGCACAAAAATGGCCTATGGCTGGAGATGGGTCCCATGCCCAAAGAGCCAGCAGGGAAAACTATGCCTTGTTCTAAAGCTCTTTGGGAACCGCTTGCTTGGCCCCACAGACATGGGGGCTGCAGGCTTTGCTGCTGCCTTCAGACTCGACACCACCCTTTCCCACCTGGCGCCGCGCCAGGCACAAAAATGGCCTATGGCTGGAGATGGGTCCCATGCCCTAAGAGCCAGCTGGGAAAATATGCCTTGTTCTAAAGCTCTTTGGGAACCGCTTGCGTAGCCCCACAGACCTTAGGGCTGCAGGCTTTGCTGCTGCCTTCAGCCTCAAAGCCACCCTTTCCCACTTGGCGCCGCGCCAGTCACAAAAATGGCCATACGGCTGGAGATGGGTCCCCCGCCCAAAGAGCCAGCAGGGAAAATTATGCCTTGTTCTAAAGCTCTTTGGGAACCGCTTGCATAGCCCCACAGACCTGGGGGCTGCAGGCTTTCCTGCTGTCTTCAGCCTCAAAACCACCCTTTCCCACTTGGCTCCGCGCCAGGCACAAAAATGGCCATACGGCTGGAGATGGGTCCCCCGCCCAAAGAGCCAGCAGGGAAAACTATGCCTTGTTCTAAAGCTCTTTGGGAACCGCTTGCGTAGCCCCACAGTCCTGGGGGCTGCGGGCTTTCCTGCTGCCTTCAGCCTCGACACCACCCTTTCCCACTACGCACCGCGCCAGGCATAAAAATAGCCATACGACTGGAGATGGGTCCCCCGCCCAAGGAGCCAGCAGGGAAAACTATGCCTTGTTCTAAAGCTCTTTGGGAACCGCTTGCGTAGCCCCACAGACCTGGGGGCTGCAGGCTTTCCTGCTGCCTTCAGACTCGACACCACCCTTTCCCACTTGGCGCCGCGCCAGGCACAAAAATGGCCATACGGCTGGAGATGGGTCCCCCGCCCAGAGAGCCAGCAGGGAAAATTATGCCTTGTTCTAAAGCTCTTTGGGAACCGCTTGCGTAGCCCCACAGACCTGGGGGCTGCAGGCTTTCCTGCTGCCTTCAGCCTCAAAGCCACCCTTTCCCACTTGGCGTCGCGCCAGGCACAAAAATGGCCTATGGCTGGAGATGGGTCCCATGCCCAAAGAGCCAGCAAGGAAAACTATGCCTTGTTCTAAAGCTCTTTGGGAACCGCTTGCTTGGCCCCACAGACATGGGGGCTGCAGGCTTTGCTGCTGCCTTCAGACTCGACACCACCCTTTCCCACCTGGCGCCGCGCCAGGCACAAAAATGGCCTATGGCTGGAGATGGGTCCCATGCCCTAAGAGCCAGCTGGGAAAATATGCCTTGTTCTAAAGCTCTTTGGGAACCGCTTGCGTAGCCCCACAGACCTTAGGGCTGCAGGCTTTGCTGCTGCCTTCAGCCTCAAAGCCACCCTTTCCCACTTGGCGCCGCGCCAGGCACAAAAATGGCCATACGGCTGGAGATGGGTCCCCCGCCCAAAGAGCCAGCAGGGAAAATTATGCCTTGTTCTAAAGCTCTTTGGGAACCGCTTGCATAGCCCCACAGACCTGGGGGCTGCAGGCTTTCCTGCTGTCTTCAGCCTCAAAACCACCCTTTCCCACTTGGCGCCGCGCCAGGCACAAAAATGGCCATACGGCTGGAGATGGGTCCCCCGCCCAAGGAGCCAGCAGGGAAAACTATGCCTTGTTCTAAAGCTCTTTGGGAACCGCTTGCGTAGCCCCACAGACCTGGGGGCTGCAGGCTTTGCTGCTGCCTTCAGCCTCAAAGCCACCCTTTCCCACTTGGCGCCGCATCAGGCACAAAAATGGCCTATGGCTGGAGATGGGTCCCATGCCCAAAGAGCCAGCAGGGAAAACTATGCCTTGTTCTAAAGCTCTTTGGGAACCGCTTGCATAGCCCCACAGACCTGGGGGCTGTGGGCCTTCCTGCTGCCTTCAGCCTCGACACGGCCTTCCTGCTGCCTTCAGCCTCGACACCACCCTTTCCCACTTGCCCCCTGGCCACGCACAAAAATGGCCATACGGCTGGAGATGTGTCCCTCGCCCAAAGAGCCAGCAGGGAAAACTATGCCTTGTTCTAAAGCTCTTTGGGAACCGCTTGCGTAGCCGCACAGACCTGGGGGCTGCAGGCTTTCCTGCTGCCTTCAGCCTCGAGAGCACCCTTTCCCACTTGGCGCCGCGCCAGGCACAAAAATGGCCATACGGCTGGAGATGGGTCCCCCGCCCAGAGAGCCAGCAGGGAAAATTATGCCTTGTTCTAAAGCTCTTTGGGAACCGCTTGCGTAGCCCCACAGACCTGGGGGCTGCGGGCTTTCCTGCTGCCTTCAGCCTCAAAGCCACCCTTTCCCACTTGGCGCCGCATCAGGCACAAAAATGGCCATACGGCTGGAGATGGGTCCCCCGCCCAAAGAGCCAGCAGGGAAAACTATGCCTTGTTCTAAAGCTCTTTGGGAACCGCTTGCGTAGCCCCACAGACCTGGGGGCTGCGGGCTTTCCTGCTGCCTTCAGCCCTCGACACCACCCTTTCCCACTACGCACCGCGCCAGGCATAAAAATAGCCATACGACTGGAGATGGGTCCCCCGCCCAAGGAGCCAGCAGGGAAAACTATGCCTTGTTCTAAAGCTCTTTGGGAACCGCTTGCATAGCCCCACAGACCTGGGGGCTGCAGGCTTTGCTGCTGCCTTCAGCCTCAAAGCCACCCTTTTCCCACTTGGCGCTGCGCCAGGCACAAAAATGGCCGTATGGCTGGAGATGGGTCCCCCGCCCAAAGAGCCAGCAGGGAAAACTATGCCTTGTTCTAAAGCTCTTTGGGAACCGCTTGCGTAGCCCCACAGACCTGGGGGCTGCGGGCTTTCCTGCTGCCTTCAGCCTCGACACCACCCTTTCCCACTTGGCGCCGCGCCAGGCACAAAAATGGTCTATGGCTGGAGATGGGTCCCCCCGCCCAAAGAGCCAGCAGGGAAATCCTGGCCTTGTTCTAAAGCACTTTGGGAACCGCTTCCATAGCCCCACAGACCTGGGGGCTGCAGGCTTTGCTGCTGCCTTCAGCCTCAAAGCCACCCTTTCCCACTTGGCGCCGCATCAGGCACAAAAATGGCCTATGGCTGGAGATGGGTCCCCATGCCCAAAGACCCAGCAAGGAAAACTATGCCTTGTTCTAAAGCTCTTTGGGAACCGCTTGCGTAGCCCCACAGACCTGGGGGCTGCGGGCTTTCCTGCTGCCTTCAGACTCGACACCACCCTTTCCCACTTGGCGCCGCGCCAGGCCCAAAAATGGCCATACGGCTGCAGATGGGTCCCCCGCCCAAAGAACAAGCAGGGAAAACTATGCCTTGTTCTAAAGCTCTTTGGGAACCACTTGCATAGCCCCACAGACCTGGGGGCTGCGGGCTTTCCTGCTGCCTTCAGCCTCAAAGCCACCCTTTCCCACTTGGCGCCGCCCCAGGCATAAAAATGGCCTATGGCTGGAGATGGGTCCCCCGCCCAAAGAGCCGGCAGGGAAAACTATGCCTTGTTCTAAAGCTCTTTGGGAACCGCTTGCGTAGCCCCACAGACCTGGGGGCTGCAGGCTTTGCTGCTGCCTTCAGCCTCAAAACCACCCTTTCCCACTTGGCGCCGCGCCAGGCACAAAAATGGCCATACGGCTGGAGATGGGTCCCCCGCCCAAAGAGCCAGCAGGGAAAACTATGCCTTGTTCTAAAGCTCTTTGGGAACCGCTTGCGTAGCCCCACAGACCTGGGGGCTGCAGGTTTTGCTCCTGCCTTCAGCCTCGACACCACCCTTTCCCACTTGGCCCCTGGCCACGCACAAAAATGGCCATACGGCTGGAGATGGGTCCCCCGCCCAAAGAGCCAGCAGGGAAAACTATGCCTTGTTCTAAAGCTCTTTGGGAACCGCTTGCGTAGCCCCACAGACCTGGGGGCTGTGGGCTTTCCTGCTGCCTTCAGCCTCAAAGCCACCCTTTCCCACTTGGCGCCGCATCAGGCACAAAAATGGCCATACGACTGGAGATGGGTCCCCCGCCCAAAGAGCCAGCAGGGAAAACTATGCCTTGTTCTAAAGCTCTTTGGGAACCGCTTGCGTAGCCCCACAGACCTGGGGGCTGCGGGCTTTCCTGCTGCCTTCAGCCTCGACACCACCCTTTCCCACTACGCACCGCGCCAGGCATAAAAATAGCCATACGACTGGAGATGGGTCCCATGACAAAGAGCCATCAGGGAAAACTATGCCTTGTTCTAAAGCTCTTTGGGAACCGCTTGCATAGCCCCACAGACCTGGGGGCTGTGGGCCTTCCTGCTGCCTTCAGCCTCGACACCACCCTTTCCCACTTGGCCCCTGGCCACGCACAAAAATGGCCATACGGCTGGAGATGTGTCCCTCGCCCAAAGAGCAAGCACGGAAAACTATGCCTTGTTCTAAAGCTCTTTGGGAACCACTTGCGTAGCCCCACAGACCTGGGGGCTGCAGGCTTTCCTGCTGCCTTCAGCCTCGACAGCACCCTTTCCCACTTGCCGCCGCGCCAGGCACAAAAATGGCCATACGGCTGGAGATGGGTCCCCCCGCCCAGAGAGCCAGCAGGGAAAATTATGCCTTGTTCTAAAGCTCTTTGGGAACCGCTTGCGTAGCCCCACAGACCTGGGGGCTGCAGGCTTTCCTGCTGCCTTCAGCCTCAAAGCCACCCTTTCCCACTTGGCGCCGCATCAGGCACAAAAATGGCCTATGGCTGGAGATGGGTCCCATGCCCAAAGACCCAGCAAGGAAAACTATGCCTTGTTCTAAAGCTCTTTGGGAACCGCTTGCTTGGCCCCACAGACCTGGGGGCTGCAGGCTTTGCTGCTGCCTTCAGCCTCAAAGCCACCCTTTCCCACTGGGCGTCGCGCCAGGCACAAAAATGGCCTATGGCTGGAGATGGGTCCCCCGCCCAAAGAGCCAGCAGGGAAAACTATGCCTTGTTCTAAAGCTCTTTGGGAACCGCTTGCGTAGCCCCACAGACCTGGGGGCTGCAGGCTTTGCTGCTGCCTTCAGACTCGACACCACCCTTTCCCACCTGGCGCCGCGCCAGGCACAAAAATGGCCTATGGCTGGAGATGGGTCCCCCGCCCAAAGAGCCAGCAGGGAAAACTATGCCTTGTTCTAAAGCTCTTTGGGAACCGCTTGCATAGCCCCACAGACCTGGGGGCTGCAGGCTTTCCTGCTGTCTTCAGCCTCAAAGCCACCCTTTCCCACTTGGCGCCCTATCAGGCACAGAAATGGCCATACGACTGGAGATGGGTCCCCCGCCCAAAGAGCCAGCAGGGAAAACTATGCCTTGTTCTAAAGCTCTTTGGGAACCGCTTGCGTAGCCCACAGACCTGGGGGCTGCGGGCTTTCCTGCTGCCTTCAGACTCGACACCACCCTTTCCCACTTGGCGCCCGCGGTAGGCCCAAAAAGGGCCATACGGCTGCAGATGGGTCCCCCGCCCAAAGAACAAGCCGGGAAAACTATGCCGTGTTCTAAAGCTCTTGGGAACCACATGCATAGCCCCACAGACCTGGGGGCTGCGGGCTTTCCTGCTGCTTCAGCCTCAAAGCCACCCTTTCCCACTTGGCGCCGCCCCAGGCATAAAAATGGCCTATGGCTGGAGATGGGTCCCCCGCCCAAAGAGCCAGCAGGGAAAACTATGCCTTGTTCTAAAGCTCTTTGGGAACCGCTTGCGTAGCCCCACAGACCTGGGGGCTGCGGGCTTTCCTGCTGCCTTCAGCCTCAAAACACCCTTTCCCACTTGGCGCCGCGCCAGGCACAAAATGGCCATACGGCTGGAGATGGGTCCCCCGCCCAAAGAGCCAGCAGGGAAAACTATGCCTTGTTCTAAAGCTCTTTGGGAACCGCTTGCGTAGCCCCACAGACCTGGGGCTGCAGGCTTTGCTGCTGCCTTCAGCCTCAAAGCCACCCTTTCCCACTTGGCGCTGCGCCAGGCACAAAAATGGCCATACGGCTGGACATGGGTCCCCCGCCCAAAGAGCCAGCAGGGAAAACTATGCCTTGTTCTAAAGCTCTTTGGGAACCGCTTGCGTAGCCCCACAGACCTGGGGGCTGCGGGCTTTGCTGCTGCCTTCAGCCTCAAAGCCACCCTTTCCCACTTGGCGCCGCGCCAGGCACAAAAATGGCCATATGGCTGGAGATGGGTCCCCCGCCCAAAGAGCCAGCAGGGAAAACTATGCCTTGTTCTAAAGCTCTTTGGGAACCGCTTGCGTAGCCCCACAGACCTGGGGGCTGCAGGCTTTGCTGCTGCCTTCAGCCTCAAAGCCACCCTTTCCCACTTGGCGCCGCATCAGGCACAAAAATGGCCATATGGCTGGAGATGGGTCCCATGCCCAAAGAGCCAGCAAGGAAAACTATGCCTTGTTCTAAAGCTCTTTGGGAACCGCTTGCTTGGCCCCACAGACCTGGGGGCTGCGGGCTTTGCTGCTGCCTTCAGCCTCAAAGCCACCCTTTCCCACTTGGCGCCGCGCCAGGCACAAAAATGGCCATATGGCTGGAGATGGGTCCCCCGCCCAAAGAGCCAGCAGGGAAAACTATGCCTTGTTCTAAAGCTCTTTGGGAACCGCTTGCGTAGCCCCACAGACCTGGGGGCTGCAGGCTTTGCTGCTGCCTTCAGCCTCAAAGCCACCCTTTCCCACTTGGCGCCGCGCCAGGCACAAAAATGGCCATATGGCTGGAGATGGGTCCCATGCCCAAAGAGCCAGCAAGGAAAACTATGCCTTGTTCTAAAGCTCTTTGGGAACCGCTTGCTTGGCCCCACAGACCTGGGGGCTGCGGGCTTTGCTGCTGCCTTCAGCCTCAAAGCCACCCTTTCCCACTTGGCGCCGCGAAAGGCTCAAAAATGGCCATACGGCTGGAGATGGGTCCCCCGCCCAAAGAGCCAGCAGGGAAAATTATGCCTTGTTCTAATGCTCTTTGGGAACCGCTTGCGTAGCCCCACAGACCTGGGGGCTGCGGGCTTTCCTGCTGCCTTCAGCCTCAAAACCACCCTTTCCCACTTGGCGCCGCGCCAGGCCCAAAAATGGCCATACGGCTGCAGATGGGTCCCCCGCCCAAAGAGCCAGCAGGGAAAAATATGCCTTGTTCTAAAGCTCTTTGGGAACCGCTTGCGTAGCCCCACAGACCTGGGGGCTGCAGGCTTTGCTGCTGCCTTCAGCCTCAAAACCACCCTTTCCCACTTGGCGCCGCGCCAGGCACAAAAATGGCCATACGGCTGGAGATGGGTCCCCCGCCCAAAGAGCCAGCAGGGAAAACTATGCCTTGTTCTAAAGCTCTTTGGGAACCGCTCGCGTAGCCCCACAGACCTGGGGCTGCAGGCTTTGCTTCTGCCTTCAGCCTCAAAGCCACCCTTTCCCACTTGGCGCTGCGCCAGGCACAAAAATGGCCATACGGCTGGAGATGGGTCCCCCGCCCAAAGAGCCAGCAGGGAAAACTATGCCTTGTTCTAAAGCTCTTTGGGAACCGCTTGCGTAGCCCCACAGACCTGGGGGCTGCGGGCTTTACTGCTGCCTTCAGCCTCAAAAACACCCTTTCCCACTTGGCGCCTGGCCAGGCACAAAAATGGCCATACGGCTGGAGATGGGTCCCCCGCCCAAAGAGCCAGCAGGGAAAACTATGCCTTGTTCTAAAGCTCTTTGGGAACCGCTTGCGTAGCCCCACAGACCTGGGGGCTGCAGGCTTTGCTGCTGCCTTCAGCCTCAAAGCCACCCTTTCCCACTTGGCGCCGCATCAGGCACAAAAATGGCCTATGGCTGGAGATGGGTCCCATGCCCAAAGAGCCAGCAAGGAAAACTATGCCTTGTTCTAAAGCTCTTTGGGAACCGCTTGCTTGGCCCCACAGACCTGGGGGCTGCGGGCTTTGCTGCTGCCTTCAGCCTCAAAACCACCCTTTCCCACTTGGCGCCGCGAAAGGCTCAAAAATGGCCATACGGCTGGAGATGGGTCCCCCGCCCAAAGAGCCAGCAGGGAAAACTATGCCTTGTTCTAAAGCTCTTTGGGAACCGCTTGCGTAGCCCCACAGACCTGGGGCTGCAGGCTTTGCTGCTGCCTTCAGCCTCAAAGCCACCCTTTCCCACTTGGCGCTGCGCCAGGCACAAAAATGGCCATACGGCTGGAGATGGGTCCCCCGCCCAAAGAGCCAGCAGGGAAAACTATGCCTTGTTCTAAAGCTCTTTGGGAACCGCTTGCGTAGTCCCACAGACATGGGGGCTGCGGGCTTTCCTGCTGCCTTCAGCCTCAAAAACACCCTTTCCCACTTGGCGCCGGGCCAGGCACAAAAATGGCCATACGGCTGGAGATGGGTCCCCCGCCCAAAGAGCCAGCAGGGAAAACTATGCCTTTTTCTAAAGCTCTTTGTGAACCGCTTGCGTAGCCGCACAGACCTGGGGGCTGCAGGCTTTCCTGCTGTCTTCAGCCTCGACAGCACCCTTTCCCACTTGACGCCGCGCCAGGCACAAAAATGGCCATACGGCTGGAGATGGGTCCCCCGCCCAGAGAGCCAGCAGGGAAAATTATGCCTTGTTCTAAAGCTCTTTGGGAACCGCTTGTGTAGGCCCACAAACCTGGGGGCTGCAGGCTTTCCTGCTGCCTTCAGCCTCAAAGCCACCCTTTCCCACTTGGCGCCGGGCCAGGCACAAAAATGGCCATACGGCTGGAGATGGGTCCCCCGCCCAAAGAGCCAGCAGGGAAAACTATGCCTTGTTCTAAAGCTCTTTGGGAACCGCTTGCGTAGCCCCACAGACCTGGGGGCTGCAGGCTTTGCTGCTGCCTTCAGACTCGACACCACCCTTTCCAACCTGGCGCCGCGCCAGGCACAAAAATGGCCTATGGCTGGAGATGGGTCCCATGCCCAAAGAGCCAGCAGGGAAAACTATGCCTTGTTCTAAAGCTCTTTGGGAACCGCTTGCATAGCCCCACAGACCTGGGGGCTGCGGGCTTTGCTGCTGCCTTCAGCCTCGACACCACCCTTTCCCACTTGGCGCCGCGACAGGCACAAAAATGGCCATACGGCTGGAGATGGGTCCACCGCCCAAAGAGCCAGCAGGGAAAACTATGCCTTGTTCTAAAGCTCTTTGGGAACCGCTTGCATAGCCCGACAGACCTGGGGGCTGCAGGCTTTCCTGCTGTCTTCAGCCTCAAAGCCACCCTTTCCCACTTGGCGCCCTATCAGGCACAGAAATGGCCTATGGCTGGAGATGGGTCCCCCGCCCAAAGAGCCAGCAGGGAAAACTATGCCTTGTTCTAAAGCTCTTTGGGAACCGCTTGCGTAGCCCCACAAACCTGGGGGCTGCAGGCTTTCCTGCTGCCTTCAGCCTCAAAGCCACCCTTTCCCACTTGGCGCCGCGCCAGGCACAAAAATGGCCATACGGCTGGAGATGGGTCCCCCGCCCAAAGAGCCAGCAGGGAAAACTGTGCCTTGTTCTAAAGCTCTTTGGGAACCGCTTGCGTAGCCCCACAGACCTGGGGGCTGCAGGCTTTCCTGCTGCCTTCAGCCTCAAAACGACCCTTTGCCACTACGCACCGCGCCAGGCACAAAAATAGATAGACGGCTGGAGATGGGTCCCCCGCCCAAAGAGCCAGCAGGGAAAACTATGCCTTGTTCTAAAGCTCTTTGGGAACCGCTTGCGTAGCCCCACAGACCTGGGGGCTGCAGGCTTTCCTGCTGCCTTCAGCCTCGACAGCACCCTTTCCCACTTGGCGCCGCGCCAGGCACAAAAATGGCCATACGGCTGGAGATGGGTCCCCCGCCCAGAGAGCCAGGAGGGAAAATTATGCCTTGTTCTAAAGCTCTTTGGGAACCGCTTGCGTAGCCCCACAAACCTGGGGGCTGCAGGCTTTCCTGCTGCCTTCAGCCTCAAAGCCACCCTTTCCCACTTAGCGCCGCGCCAGGCACAAAAATGGCCATACGGCTGGAGATGGGTCCCCCGCCCAAAGAGCCAGCAGGGAAAACTATGCCTTGTTCTAAAGCTCTTTGGGAACCGCTTGCGTAGCCCCACAAACCTGGGGGCTGCAGGCTTTCCTGCTGCCTTCAGCCTCAAAGCCACCCTTTCCCACTTGGCGCCGGGCCAGGCACAAAAATGGCCATACGGCTGGAGATGGGTCCCCCGCCCAAAGAGCCATCAGGGAAAACTATGCCTTGTTCTAAAGCTCTTTGGGAACCGCTTGCGTAGCCCCACAGACCTGGGGGCTGCAGGCTTTCCTGCTGCCTTCAGCCTCAAAGCCACCCTTTCCCACTTGGCGCCGCATCAGGCACAAAAATGGCCTATGGCTGGAGATGGGTCCCATGCCCAAAGAGCCATCAGGGAAAACTATGCCTTGTTCTAAAGCTCTTTGGGAACCGCTTGCGTAGCCCCACAGACCTGGGGGCTGCGGGCTTTGCTGCTGCCTTCAGCCTCGACACCACCCTTTCCCACTTGGCCCCTGGCCACGCACAAAAATGGCCATACGGCTGGAGATGGGTCCCCCGCCCAAAGAGCCAGCAGGGAAAACTATGCCTTGTTCTAAAGCTCTTTGGGAACCGCTTGCGTAGCCCCACAGACCTGGGGGCTGCAGGCTTTCCTGCTGCCTTCAGCCTCGACAGCACCCTTTCCCACTTGGCGCCGCGCCAGGCACAAAAATGGCCATACGGCTGGAGATGGGTCCCCCGCCAAGAGAGCCAGGAGGGAAAATTATGCCTTGTTCTAAAGCTCTTTGGGAACCGCTTGCGTAGCCCCACAAACCTGGGGGCTGCAGGCTTTCCTGCTGCCTTCAGCCTCAAAGCCACCCTTTCCCACTTGGCGCCGCGCCAGGCACAAAAATGGCCATACGGCTGGAGATGGGTCCCCCGCCCAAAGAGCCAGCAGGGAAAACTATGCCTTGTTCTAAAGCTCTTTGGGAACCGCTTGCGTAGCCCCACAGACCTGGGGGCTGCAGGCTTTCCTGCTGCCTTCAACCTCAAAGCCACCCTTTCCCACTTGGCGCCGGGCCAGGCACAAAAATGGCCATACGGCTGGAGATGGGTCCCCCGCCCAAAGAGCCATTAGGGAAAACTATGCCTTGTTCTAAAGCTCTTTGGGAACCGCTTGCGTAGCCCCACAGACCTGGGGGCTGCAGGCTTTCCTGCTGCCTTCAGCCTCAAAACCACCCTTTCCCACTTGGCGCCGCATCAGGCACAAAAATGGCCTATGGCTGGAGATGGGTCCCATGCCCAAAGAGCCATCAGGGAAAACTATGCCTTGTTCTAAAGCTCTTTGGGAACCGCTTGCGTAGCCCCACAGACCTGGGGGCTGCGGGCTTTGCTGCTGCCTTCAGCCTCGACACCACCCTTTCCCACTTGGCCCCTGGCCACGCACAAAAATGGCCATACGGCTGGAGATGGGTCCCCCGCCCAAAGAGCCAGCAGGGAAAACTATGCCTTGTTCTAAAGCTCTTTGGGAACCGCTTGCATAGCCCCACAGACCTGGGGGCTGCGGGCTTTCCTGCTGCCTTCAGCCTCAAAGCCACCCTTTCACACTACGCACCGCGCCAGGCACAAAAATGGCCATACGACTGGAGATGGGTCCCCCGCCCAAAGAGCCAGCAGGGAAAACTATGCCTTGTTCTAAAGCTCTTTGGGAACCGCTTGCTTGGCCCCACAGACCTGGGGGCTGCGGGCTTTCCTGCTGCCTTCAGCCTCGACACCACCCTTTCCCACTTGTCGCCGCGCTAGGCACAAAAATGGTCTATGGCTGGAGATGGGTCCCCCGCCCAAAGAGCCAGCAGGGAAAACTATGCCTTGTTCTAAAGCTCTTTGGGAACCGCTTGCGTAGCCCCACAGACCTGGGGGCTGCAGGCTTTCCTGCTGCCTTCAGCCTCAAAGCCACCCTTTCCCACTTGGCGCCCGATCAGGCACAAAAATGGCCTATGGCTGGAGATGGGTCCCATGCCCAAAGAGCCAGCAGGGAAAACTATACCTTGTTCTAAAGCTCTTTGGGAACCGCTTGCGTAGCCCCACAGACCTGGGGGCTGCAGGCTTTCCTGCTACCTTCAGCCTCAAAGCCACCCTTTCCCACTTGGCGTCGCGCCAGGCACAAAAATGGCCTATGGCTGGAGATGGGTCCCATGCCCTAAGAGCCAGCTGGGAAAACTATGCCTTGTTCTAAAGCTCTTTGGGAACCACTTGCGTAGCCCCACAGACCTGGGGGCTGTGGGCCTTCCTGCTGCCTTCAGCCTCGACACCACCCTTTCCCACTTGGCCCCTGGCCATGCACAAAAATGGCCATACGGCTGGAGATGGGTCCCCCGCCCAAGGAGCCAGCAGGGAAAACTATGCCTTGTTCTAAAGCTCTTTGGGAACCGCTTGCGTAGCCCCACAGACCTGGGGGCTGCAGGCTTTGCTCCTGCCTTCAGCCTCAAAGCCACCCTTTCCCACTTGGCGCCGGGCCAGGCACAAAAATGGCCATACGGCTGGAGATGGGTCCCCCGCCCAAAGAGCCATCAGGGAAAACTATGCCTTGTTCTAAAGCTCTTTGGGAACCGCTTGCGTAGCCCCACAGACCTGGGGGCTGCAGGCTTTGCTGCTGCCTTCAGCCTCAAAGCCACCCTTTCCCACTTGGCGCCGCGGTAGGCCCAAAAATGGCCATACGGCTGCAGATGGGTCCCATGCCCAAAGAGCCAGCAGGGAAAACTATGCCTTCTTCTAAAGCTCTTTGGGAACCGCTTGCATAGCCCCACAGACCTCGGGGCTGTGGGCCTTCCTGCTGCCTTCAGCCTCGACACCACCCTTTCCCACTTGGCCCCTGGCCACGCACAAAAATGGCCATACGGCTGGAGATGTGTCCCTCGCCCAAAGAGCCAGCAGGGAAAACTATGCCTTGTTCTAAAGCTCTTTGGGAACCGCTTGCGTAGCCCCACAAACCTGGGGGCTGCAGGCTTTGCTGCTGCCTTCAGCCTCAAAGCCACCCTTTCCCACTTGGCGCCGGGCCAGGCACAAAAATGGCCATACGGCTGGAGATGGGTCCCCCGCCCAAAGAGCCATCAGGGAAAACTATGCCTTGTTCTAAAGCTCTTTGGGAACCGCTTGCGTAGCCCCACAGACCTGGGGGCTGCAGGCTTTCCTGCTGCCTTCAGCCTCAAAGCCACCCTTTCCCACTTGGCGCCGCATCAGGCACAAAAATGGCCTATGGCTGGAGATGGGTCCCATGCCCAAAGAGCCATCAGGGAAAACTATGCCTTGTTCTAAAGCTCTTTGGGAACCGCTTGCGTAGCCCCACAGACCTGGGGGCTGCGGGCTTTGCTGCTGCCTTCAGCCTCGACACCACCCTTTCCCACTTGGCCCCTGGCCACGCACAAAAATGGCCATACGGCTGGAGATGGGTCCCCCGCCCAAAGAGCCAGCAGGGAAAACTATGCCTTGTTCTAAAGCTCTTTGGGAACCGCTTGCGTAGCCCCACAGACCTGGGGGCTGCAGGCTTTCCTGCTGCCTTCAGCCTCGACAGCACCCTTTCCCACTTGGCGCCGCGCCAGGCACAAAAATGGCCATACGGCTGGAGATGGGTCCCCCGCCCAGAGAGCCAGGAGGGAAAATTATGCCTTGTTCTAAAGCTCTTTGGGAACCGCTTGCGTAGCCCCACAAACCTGGGGGCTGCAGGCTTTCCTGCTGCCTTCAGCCTCGACACCACCCTTTCCCACTTGGCGCCGCGCCAGGCACAAAAATGGCCATACGGCTGGAGATGGGTCCCCCGCCCAAAGAGCCAGCAGGGAAAACTATGCCTTGTTCTAAAGCTCTTTGGGAACCGCTTGCGTAGCCCCACAAACCTGGGGGCTGCAGGCTTTCCTGCTGCCTTCAGCCTCAAAGCCACCCTTTCCCACTTGGCGCCGGGCCAGGCACAAAAATGGCCATACGGCTGGAGATGGGTCCCCCGCCCAAAGAGCCAGCAGGGAAAACTATGCCTTGTTCTAAAGCTCTTTGGGAACCGCTTGCGTAGCCCCACAGACCTGGGGGCTGCAGGCTTTCCTGCTGCCTTCAGCCTCAAAACCACCCTTTCCCACTTGGCGCCGCATCAGGCACAAAAATGGCCTATGGCTGGAGATGGGTCCCATGCCCAAAGAGCCATCAGGGAAAACTATGCCTTGTTCTAAAGCTCTTTGGGAACCGCTTGCGTAGCCCCACAGACCTGGGGGCTGCGGGCTTTGCTGCTGCCTTCAGCCTCGACACCACCCTTTCCCACTTGGCCCCTGGCCACGCACAAAAATGGCCATACGGCTGGAGATGGGTCCCCCGCCCAAAGAGCCAGCAGGGAAAACTATGCCTTGTTCTAAAGCTCTTTGGGAACCGCTTGCTTGGCCCCACAGACCTGGGGGCTGCAGGCTTTCCTGCTGCCTTCAGCCTCGACAGCACCCTTTCCCACTTGGCGCTGCGCCAGGCACAAAAATGGCCATACGGCTGGAGATGGGTCCCCCGCCCAGAGAGCCAGCAGGGAAAATTATGCCTTCTTCTAAAGCTCTTTCGGAACAGCTTGCGTAGCCCCACAGACCTGGGGGCTGCGGGCTTTCCTGCTGCCTTCAGCCTCAAAGCCACCCTTTCCCACTTGGCGCCGCATCAGGCAAAAAATGGCCTATGGCTGGATATGGGTCCCATGCCCTAAGAGCCAGCTGGGAAAACTATGCCTTGTTCTAAAGCTCTTTGGGAACCGCTTGCGTAGCCCCACAAACCTGGGGGCTGCAGGCTTTCCTGCTGCCTTCAGCCTCAAAGCCACCCTTTCCCACTTAGCGCCGCACCAGGCACAAAAATGGCCATACGGCTGGAGATGGGTCCCCCGCCCAAAGAGCCAGCAGGGAAAACTATGCCTTGTTCTAAAGCTCTTTGGGAACCGCTTGCATAGCCCCACAGACCTGGGGGCTGCGGGCTTTCCTGCTGCCTTCAGCCTCAAAGCCACCCTTTCACACTACGCACCGCGCCAGGCACAAAAATGGCCATACGACTGGAGATGGGTCCCCCGCCCAAAGAGCCAGCAGGGAAAACTATGCCTTGTTCTAAAGCTCTTTGGGAACCGCTTGCTTGGCCCCACAGACCTGGGGGCTGCGGGCTTTCCTGCTGCCTTCAGCCTCGACACCACCCTTTCCCACTTGTCGCCGCGCTAGGCACAAAAATGGTCTATGGCTGGAGATGGGTCCCCCGCCCAAAGAGCCAGCAGGGAAAACTATGCCTTGTTCTAAAGCTCTTTGGGAACCGCTTGCGTAGCCCCACAGACCTGGGGGCTGCAGGCTTTCCTGCTGCCTTCAGCCTCAAAGCCACCCTTTCCCACTTGGCGCCCGATCAGGCACAAAAATGGCCTATGGCTGGAGATGGGTCCCATGCCCAAAGAGCCAGCAGGGAAAACTATACCTTGTTCTAAAGCTCTTTGGGAACCGCTTGCGTAGCCCCACAGACCTGGGGGCTGCAGGCTTTCCTGCTACCTTCAGCCTCAAAGCCACCCTTTCCCACTTGGCGTCGCGCTAGGCACAAAAATGGCCTATGGCTGGAGATGGGTCCCATGCCCTAAGAGCCAGCTGGGAAAACTATGCCTTGTTCTAAAGCTCTTTGGGAACCACTTGCGTAGCCCCACAGACCTGGGGGCTGTGGGCCTTCCTGCTGCCTTCAGCCTCGACACCACCCTTTCCCACTTGGCCCCTGGCCATGCACAAAAATGGCCATACGGCTGGAGATGGGTCCCCCGCCCAAAGAGCCAGCAGGGAAAACTATGCCTTGTTCTAAAGCTCTTTGGGAACCGCTTGCGTAGCCCCACAGACCTGGGGGCTGCAGGCTTTGCTCCTGCCTTCAGCCTCAAAGCCACCCTTTCCCACTTGGCGCCGCGCCAGGCTCAAAAATGGCCATACGAGTGGAGATGTTTCCCCCGCCCAAAGAGCCAGCAGGGAAAACTGTGCCTTGTTCTAAAGCTCTTTGGGAACCGCTTGTGTAGCCGCACAGACCTGGGGGCTGCAGGCTTTCCTGCTGCCTTCAGCCTCAAAGCCACCCTTTCCCACTTGGCGCCGCATCAGGCACAAAAATGGCCTATGGCTGGAGATGGGTCCCCCGCCCAAAGAGCCAGCAGGGAAAACTATGCCTTGTTCTAAAGCTCTTTGGGAACCGCTTGCGTAGCCCCACAGACCTGGGGGCTGCAGGCTTTGCTGCTGCCTTCAGCCTCAAAACCACCCTTTCCCACCTGGCGCCGCGCCAGGCACAAAAATGGCCTATGGCTGGAGATGGGTCCCATGCCCAAAGAGCCAGCTGGGAAAATATGCCTTGTTCTAAAGCTCTTTGGGAACCGCTTGCGTAGCCCCACAGACCTTAGGGCTGCAGGCTTTGCTGCTGCCTTCAGCCTCAAAGCCACCCTTTCCCACTTGGCGCCGCGCCAGGCACAAAAATGGCCATACGGCTGGAGATGGGTCCCCCGCCCAAAGAGCCAGCAGGGAAAATTATGCCTTGTTCTAAAGCTCTTTGGGAACCGCTTGCATAGCCCCACAGACCTGGGGGCTGCAGGCTTTCCTGCTGTCTTCAGCCTCAAAACCACCCTTTCCCACTTGGCTCCACGCCAGGCACAAAAATGGCCATATGGCTGGAGATGGGTCCCCCGCCCAAAGAACCAGCAGGGAAAACTATGCCTTGTTCTAAAGCTCTTTGGGAACCGCTTGCGTAGCCCCACAGACCTGGGGGCTGCGGGCTTTCCTGCTGCCTTCAGCCTCGACACCACCCTTTCCCACTACGCACCGCGCCAGGCATAAAAATAGCCATACGACTGGAGATGGGTCCCCCGCCCAAGGAGCCAGCAGGGAAAACTATGCCTTGTTCTAAAGCTCTTTGGGAACCGCTTGCGTAGCCCCACAGACCTGGGGGCTGCAGGCTTTGCTGCTGCCTTCAGCCTCAAAGCCACCCTTTCCCACTTGGCGCCGCATCAGGCACAAAAATGGCCTATGGCTGGAGATGGGTCCCATGCCCAAAGACCCAGCAAGGAAAACTATGCCTTGTTCTAAAGCTCTTTGGGAACCGCTTGCGTAGCCCCACAGACCTGGGGGCTGCAGGCTTTGCTGCTGCCTTCAGCCTCAAAGCCACCCTTTCCCACTTGGCGCCGCGGTAGGCCCAAAAATGGCCATACAGCTGCAGATGGGTCCCATGCCCAAAGAGCCAGCAGGGAAAACTATGCCTTCTTCTAAAGCTCTTTGGGAACCGCTTGCATAGCCCCACAGACCTCGGGGCTGTGGGCCTTCCTGCTGCCTTCAGCCTCGACACCACCCTTTCCCACTTGGCCCCTGGCCATGCACAAAAATGGCCATACGGCTGGAGATGTGTCCCTCGCCCAAAGAGCCAGCAGGGAAAACTATGCCTTGTTCTAAAGCTCTTTGGGAACCGCTTGCGTAGCCGCACAGACCTGGGGGCTGCAGGCTTTCCTGCTGCCTTCAGCCTCGACAGCACCCTTTCCCACTTGGCGCCGCGCCAGGCACAAAAATGGCCATACGGCTGGAGATGGGTCCCCCGCCCAGAGACCCAGCAGGGAAAATTATGCCTTGTTCTAAAGCTCTTTGGGAACCGCTTGCGTAGCCCCACAGACCTGGGGGCTGCGGGCTTTCCTGCTGCCTTCAGCCTCAAAGCCACCCTTTCCCACTTGGCGCCCGATCAGGCACAAAAATGGCCTATGGCTGGAGATGGGTCCCATGCCCTAAGAGCCAGCAGGGAAAACTATACCTTGTTCTAAAGCTCTTTGGGAACCGCTTGCGTAGCCCCACAGACCTGGGGGCTGCAGGCTTTCCTGCTACCTTCAGCCTCAAAGCCACCCTTTCCCACTTGGCGTCGCGCTAGGCACAAAAATGGCCTATGGCTGGAGATGGGTCCCATGCCCTAAGAGCCAGCTGGGAAAACTATGCCTTGTTCTAAAGCTCTTTGGGAACCACTTGCGTAGCCCCACAGACCTGGGGGCTGTGGGCCTTCCTGCTGCCTTCAGCCTCGACACCACCCTTTCCCACTTGGCCCCTGGCCATGCACAAAAATGGCCATACGGCTGGAGATGGGTCCCCCGCCCAAAGAGCCAGCAGGGAAAACTATGCCTTGTTCTAAAGCTCTTTGGGAACCGCTTGCGTAGCCCCACAGACCTGGGGGCTGCAGGCTTTGCTCCTGCCTTCAGCCTCAAAGCCACCCTTTCCCACTTGGCGCCGCGCCAGGCTCAAAAATGGCCATACGAGTGGAGATGTTTCCCCCGCCCAAAGAGCCAGCAGGGAAAACTGTGCCTTGTTCTAAAGCTCTTTGGGAACCGCTTGTGTAGCCGCACAGACCTGGGGGCTGCAGGCTTTCCTGCTGCCTTCAGCCTCAAAGCCACCCTTTCCCACTTGGCGCCGCATCAGGCACAAAAATGGCCTATGGCTGGAGATGGGTCCCCCGCCCAAAGAGCCAGCAGGGAAAACTATGCCTTGTTCTAAAGCTCTTTGGGAACCGCTTGCGTAGCCCCACAGACCTGGGGGCTGCAGGCTTTGCTGCTGCCTTCAGCCTCAAAACCACCCTTTCCCACCTGGCGCCGCGCCAGGCACAAAAATGGCCTATGGCTGGAGATGGGTCCCATGCCCAAAGAGCCAGCAAGGAAAACTATGCCTTGTTCTAAAGCTCTTTGGGAACCGCTTGCGTAGCCCCACAAACCTGGGGGCTGCAGGCTTTCCTGCTGCCTTCAGCCTCAAAGCCACCCTTTCCCACTTGGCGCCGGGCCAGGCACAAAAATGGCCATACGGCTGGAGATGGGTCCCCCGCCCAAAGAGCCATCAGGGAAAACTATGCCTTGTTCTAAAGCTCTTTGGGAACCGCTTGCGTAGCCCCACAGACCTGGGGGCTGCAGGCTTTCCTGCTGTCTTCAGCCTCAAAGCCACCCTTTCCCACTTGGCGCCCTATCAGGCACAAAAATGGCCATACGGCTGGAGATGGGTCCCCCGCCCAAAGAGCCAGCAGGGAAAACTATGCCTTGTTCTAAAGCTCTTTGGGAACCGCTTGCGTAGCCCCACAGACCTGGGGGCTGCGGGCTTTCCTGCTGCCTTCAGCCTCAAAGCCACCCTTTCCCACTTGGCGCCGGGCCAGGCACAAAAATGGCCATACGGCTGGAGATGGGTCCCCCGCCCAAAGAGCCAGCAGGGAAAACTATGCCTTGTTCTAAAGCTCTTTGGGAACCGCTTGCGTAGCCCCACAGACCTGGGGGCTGCAGGCTTTGCTGCTGCCTTAAGCCTCAAAGCCACCCTTTCCCACTTGGCGCCGCATCAGGCACAAAAATGGCCTATGGCTGGAGATTGGTCCCCCGCCCAAAGAGCCAGCAGGGAAAATTATGCCTTGTTCTAAAGCTCTTTGGGAACCGCTTGCGTAGCCCCACAGACCTGGGGGCTGCAGGCTTTCCTGCTGCCTTCAGCCTCAAAGCCACCCTTTCCCACTTGGCGTCGCGCCAGGCACAAAAATGGCCTATGGCTGGAGATGGGTCCCATGCCCAAAGAGCCAGCTGGGAAAATATGCCTTGTTCTAAAGCTCTTTGGGAACCGCTTGCGTAGCCCCACAGACCTTAGGGCTGCAGGCTTTGCTGCTGCCTTCAGCCTCAAAGCCACCCTTTCCCACTTGGCGCCGGGCCAGGCACAAAAATGGCCATACGGCTGGAGATGGGTCCCCCGCCCAAAGAGCCAGCAGGGAAAATTATGCCTTGTTCTAAAGCTCTTTGGGAACCGCTTGCATAGCCCCACAGACCTGGGGGCTGCAGGCTTTCCTGCTGTCTTCAGCCTCAAAACCACCCTTTCCCACTTGGCTCCACGCCAGGCACAAAAATGGCCATATGGCTGGAGATGGGTCCCCCGCCCAAAGAACCAGCAGGGAAAACTATGCCTTGTTCTAAAGCTCTTTGGGAACCGCTTGCGTAGCCCCACAGACCTGGGGGCTGCGGGCTTTCCTGCTGCCTTCAGCCTCGACACCACCCTTTCCCACTACGCACCGCGCCAGGCATAAAAATAGCCATACGACTGGAGATGGGTCCCCCGCCCAAGGAGCCAGCAGGGAAAACTATGCCTTGTTCTAAAGCTCTTTGGGAACCGCTTGCGTAGCCCCACAGACCTGGGGGCTGCAGGCTTTGCTGCTGCCTTCAGCCTCAAAGCCACCCTTTCCCACTTGGCGCCGCATCAGGCACAAAAATGGCCTATGGCTGGAGATGGGTCCCATGCCCAAAGACGCAGCAAGGAAAACTATGCCTTGTTCTAAAGCTCTTTGGGAACCGCTTGCGTAGCCCCACAGACCTGGGGGCTGCAGGCTTTGCTGCTGCCTTCAGCCTCAAAGCCACCCTTTCCCACTTGGCGCTGCGGTAGGCCCAAAAATGGCCATACAGCTGCAGATGGGTCCCATGCCCAAAGAGCCAGCAGGGAAAACTATGCCTTCTTCTAAAGCTCTTTGGGAACCGCTTGCATAGCCCCACAGACCTCGGGGCTGTGGGCCTTCCTGCTGCCTTCAGCCTCGACACCACCCTTTCCCACTTGGCCCCTGGCCATGCACAAAAATGGCCATACGGCTGGAGATGTGTCCCTCGCCCAAAGAGCCAGCAGGGAAAACTATGCCTTGTTCTAAAGCTCTTTGGGAACCGCTTGCGTAGCCGCACAGACCTGGGGGCTGCAGGCTTTGCTGCTGCCTTCAGCCTCGACAGCACCCTTTCCCACTTGGCGCCGCGCCAGGCACAAAAATGGCCATACGGCTGGAGATGGGTCCCCCGCCCAGAGACCCAGCAGGGAAAATTATGCCTTGTTCTAAAGCTCTTTGGGAACCGCTTGCGTAGCCCCACAGACCTGGGGGCTGCGGGCTTTCCTGCTGCCTTCAGCCTCAAAGCCACCCTTTCCCACTTGGCACCGCATCAGGCACAAAAATGGCCTATGGCTGGAAATGTGTCCCATGCCCTAAGAGCCAGCTGGGAAAACTATGCCTTGTTCTAAAGCTCTTTGGGAACCGCTTGCGTAGCCCCACAGACCTGGGGGCTGCAGGCTTTGCTGCTGCCTTCAGCCTCAAAGCCACCCTTTCCCACTGGGCGTCGCGCCAGGCACAAAAATGGCCATACGGCTGGAGATGGGTCCCCCGCCCAAAGAGCCAGCAGGGAAAACTATGCCTTGTTCTAAAGCTCTTTGGGAACCGCTTGCGTAGCCCCACAGACCTGGGGGCTGCGGGCTTTCCTGCTGCCTTCAGCCTCAAAGCCACCCTTTCCCACTTGGCGCCGCATCAGGCACAAAAATGGCCATACGGCTGGAGATGGGTCCCCCGCCCAAAGAGCCAGCAGGGAAAACTATGCCTTGTTCTAAAGCTCTTTGGGAACCGCTTGCGTAGCCCCACAGACCTGGGGGCTGCGGGCTTTCCTGCTGCCTTCAGCCTCGACACCACCCTTTCCCACTACGCACCGCGCCAGGCATAAAAATAGCCATACGACTGGAGATGGGTCCCCCGCCCAAGGAGCCAGCAGGGAAAACTATGCCTTGTTCTAAAGCTCTTTGGGAACCGCTTGCGTAGCCCCACAGACCTGGGGGCTGCAGGCTTTGCTGCTGCCTTCAGCCTCAAAGCCACCCTTTCCCACTTGGCGCTGCGCCAGGCACAAAAATGGCCGTATGGCTGGAGATGGGTCCCCCGCCCAAAGAGCCAGCAGGGAAAATTATGCCTTGTTCTAAAGCTCTTTGGGAACCGCTTGCGTAGCCCCACAGACCTGGGGGCTGCAGGCTTTCCTGCTGCCTTCAGCCTCAAAGCCACCCTTTCCCACTTGGCATCGCGCCAGGCACAAAAATGGCCTATGGCTGGAGATGGGTCCCATGCCCAAAGAGCCAGCTGGGAAAATATGCCTTGTTCTAAAGCTCTTTGGGAACCGCTTGCGTAGCCCCACAGACCTTAGGGCTGCAGGCTTTGCTGCTGCCTTCAGCCTCAAAGCCACCCTTTCCCACTTGGCGCCGCGCCAGGCACAAAAATGGCCATACGGCTGGAGATGGGTCCCCCGCCCAAAGAGCCAGCAGGGAAAATTATGCCTTGTTCTAAAGCTCTTTGGGAACCGCTTGCATAGCCCCACAGACCTGGGGGCTGCAGGCTTTCCTGCTGTCTTCAGCCTCAAAACCACCCTTTCCCACTTGGCTCCACGCCAGGCACAAAAATGGCCATACGGCTGGAGATGGGTCCCCCCGCCCAAAGAGCCAGCAGGGAAAACTATGCCTTGTTCTAAAGCTCTTTGGGAACCGCTTGCGTAGCCCCACAGACCTGGGGGCTGCGGGCTTTCCTGCTGCCTTCAGCCTCGACACCACCCTTTCCCACTACGCACCGCGCCAGGCATAAAAATAGCCATACGACTGGAGATGGGTCCCCCGCCCAAGGAGCCAGCAGGGAAAACTATGCCTTGTTCTAAAGCTCTTTGGGAACCGCTTGCGTAGCCCCACAGACCTGGGGGCTGCGGGCTTTCCTGCTGCCTTCAGCCTCGACACCACCCTTTCCCACTTGGCACCGCCCCAGGCATAAAAATGGCCTATGGCTGGAGATGGGTCCCCCGCCCAAAGAGCCGGCAGGGAAAACTATGCCTTGTTCTAAAGCTCTTTGGGAACCGCTTGCGTAGCCCCACAGACCTGGGGGCTGCAGGCTTTGCTGCTGCCTTCAGCCTCAAAACCACCCTTTCCCACTTGGCGCCGCGCCAGGCACAAAAATGGCCACACGGCTGGAGATGGGTCCCCCGCCCAAAGAGCCAGCAGGGAAAACTATGCCTTGTTCTAAAGCTCTTTGGGAACCGCTTGCGTAGCCCCACAGACCTGGGGGCTGCAGGTTTTGCTCCTGCCTTCAGCCTCGACACCACCCTTTCCCACTTGGCGCCGCGCCAGGCCCAAAAATGGCCATACGGCTGCAGATGGGTCCCCCGCCCAAAGAACAAGCAGGGAAAACTATGCCTTGTTCTAAAGCTCTTTGGGAACCACTTGCATAGCCCCACAGACCTGGGGGCTGCGGGCTTTCCTGCTGCCTTCAGCCTCGACACCACCCTTTCCCACTTGGCACCGCCCCAGGCATAAAAATGGCCTATGGCTGGAGATGGGTCCCCCGCCCAAAGAGCCGGCAGGGAAAACTATGCCTTGTTCTAAAGCTCTTTGGGAACCGCTTGCGTAGCCCCACAGACCTGGGGGCTGCAGGCTTTGCTGCTGCCTTCAGCCTCAAAACCACCCTTTCCCACTTGGCGCCGCGCCAGGCACAAAAATGGCCACACGGCTGGAGATGGGTCCCCCGCCCAAAGAGCCAGCAGGGAAAACTATGCCTTGTTCTAAAGCTCTTTGGGAACCGCTTGCGTAGCCCCACAGACCTGGGGGCTGCAGGTTTTGCTCCTGCCTTCAGCCTCGACACCACCCTTTCCCACTTGGCGCCGGGCCAGGCACAAAAATGGCCATACGGCTGGAGATGGGTCCCCCGCCCAAAGAGCCAGCAGGGAAAACTATGCCTTGTTCTAAAGCTCTTTGGGAACCGCTTGCGTAGCCCCACAGACCTGGGGGCTGTGGGCTTTCCTGCTGCCTTCAGCCTCAAAGCCACCCTTTCCCACTTGGCGCCGCATCAGGCACAAAAATGGCCATACGACTGGAGATGGGTCCCCCGCCCAAAGAACCAGCAGGGAAAACTATGCCTTGTTCTAAAGCTCTTTGGGAACTGCTTGCGTAGCCCCACAGACCTGGGGGCTGCGGGCTTTCCTGCTGCCTTCAGCCTCGACACCACCCTTTCCCACTACGCACCGCGCCAGGCATAAAAATAGCCATACGACTGGAGATGGGTCCCCCGCCCAAGGAGCCAGCAGGGAAAACTATGCCTTGTTCTAAAGCTCTTTGGGAACCGCTTGCGTAGCCCCACAGACCTGGGGGCTGCGGGCTTTCCTGCTGCCTTCACTGCTGCCTTCAGCCTCAAAACCACCCTTTCCCACTTGGCGCCGCATCAGGCACAAAAATGGCCATACGGCTGGAGATGGGTCCCCCACCCAAAGAGCCAGCAGGGAAAACTATGCCTTGTTCTAAAGCTCTTTGGGAACCGCTTGCGTAGCCCCACAGACCTGGGGGCTGCGGGCTTTCCTGCTGCCTTCAGCCTCAAAGCCACCCTTTCCCACTTGGCGCTGCGCCAGGCACAAAAATGGCCATACGGCTGGACATGGGTCCCCCGCCCAAAGAGCCAGCAGGGAAAACTATGCCTTGTTCTAAAGCTCTTTGGGAACCGCTTGCGTAGCCCCACAGACCTGGGGGCTGCGGGCTTTGCTGCTGCCTTCAGCCTCAAAGCCACCCTTTCCCACTTGGCGCCGCGCCAGGCACAAAAATGGCCATATGGCTGGAGATGGGTCCCCCGCCCAAAGAGCCAGCAGGGAAAACTATGCCTTGTTCTAAAGCTCTTTGGGAACCGCTTGCGTAGCCCCACAGACCTGGGGGCTGCAGGCTTTGCTGCTGCCTTCAGCCTCAAAGCCACCCTTTCCCACTTGGCGCCGCATCAGGCACAAAAATGGCCATATGGCTGGAGATGGGTCCCATGCCCAAAGAGCCAGCAAGGAAAACTATGCCTTGTTCTAAAGCTTCTTTTGGGAACCGCTTGCTTGGCCCCACAGACCTGGGGGCTGCGGGCTTTGCTGCTGCCTTCAGCCTCAAAGCCACCCTTTCCCACTTGGCGCCGCGCCAGGCACAAAAATGGCCATATGGCTGGAGATGGGTCCCCCGCCCAAAGAGCCAGCAGGGAAAACTATGCCTTGTTCTAAAGCTCTTTGGGAACCGCTTGCGTAGCCCCACAGACCTGGGGGCTGCAGGCTTTGCTGCTGCCTTCAGCCTCAAAGCCACCCTTTCCCACTTGGCGCCGCGCCAGGCACAAAAATGGCCATATGGCTGGAGATGGGTCCCATGCCCAAAGAGCCAGCAAGGAAAACTATGCCTTGTTCTAAAGCTCTTTGGGAACCGCTTGCTTGGCCCCACAGACCTGGGGGCTGCGGGCTTTGCTGCTGCCTTCAGCCTCAAAACCACCCTTTCCCACTTGGCGCCGCGAAAGGCTCAAAAATGGCCATACGGCTGGAGATGGGTCCCCCGCCCAAAGAGCCAGCAGGGAAAACTATGCCTTGTTCTAAAGCTCTTTGGGAACCGCTTGCGTAGCCCCACAGACCTGGGGGCTGCGGGCTTTGCTGCTGCCTTCAGCCTCAAAACCACCCTTTCCCACTTGGCGCCGCGCCAGGCCCAAAAATGGCCATACGGCTGCAGATGGGTCCCCCGCCCAAAGAGCCAGCAGGGAAAAATATGCCTTGTTCTAAAGCTCTTTCGGAACCGCTTGCGTAGCCCCACAGACCTGGGGGCTGCAGGCTTTGCTGCTGCCTTCAGCCTCAAAGCCACCCTTTCCCACTTGGCGCCGCGCCAGGCACAAAAATGGCCATACGGCTGGAGATGGGTCCCCCGCCCAAAGAGCCAGCAGGGAAAACTATGCCTTGTTCTAAAGCTCTTTGGGAACCGCTTGCGTAGCCCCACAGACCTGGGGCTGCAGGCTTTGCTGCTGCCTTCAGCCTCAAAGCCACCCTTTCCCACTTGGCGCTGCGCCAGGCACAAAAATGGCCATACGGCTGGAGATGGGTCCCCCACCCAAAGAGCCAGCAGGGAAAACTATGCCTTGTTCTAAAGCTCTTTGGGAACCGCTTGCGTAGCCCCACAGACCTGGGGGCTGCGGGCTTTCCTGCTGCCTTCAGCCTCAAAAACACCCTTTCCCACTTGGCGCCTGGCCAGGCACAAAAATGGCCATACGGCTGGAGATGGGTCCCCCGCCCAAAGAGCCAGCAGGGAAAACTATGCCTTGTTCTAAAGCTCTTTGGGAACCGCTTGCGTAGCCCCACAGACCTGGGGGCTGCAGGTTTTGCTCCTGCCTTCAGCCTCGACACCACCCTTTCCCACTTGGCCCCTGGCCAGGCACAAAAATGGCCATACGGCTGGAGATGGGTCCCCCGCCCAAAGAGCCAGCAGGGAAAACTATGCCTTGTTCTAAAGCTCTTTGGGAACCGCTTGCGTAGCCCCACAGACCTGGGGGGTGTGGGCTTTCCTGCTGCCTTCAGCCTCAAAGCCACCCTTTCCCACTTGGCGCCGCACCAGGCACAAAAATGGCCATACGGCTCGAGATGGGTCCCATGCCCAAAGAGCCAGCAGGGAAAACTATGCCTTGTTCTAAAGCACTTTGGGAACCGCTTCCATAGCCCCACAGACCTGGGGGCTGCAGGCTTTGCTGCTGCCTTCAGCCTCAAAGCCACCCTTTCCCACTTGGCGCCGCATCAGGCACAAAAATGGCCTATGGCTGGAGATGGGTCCCATGCCCAAAGACCCAGCAAGGAAAACTATGCCTTGTTCTAAAGCTCTTTGGGAACCGCTTGCGTAGCCCCACAGACCTGGGGGCTGCAGGCTTTGCTGCTGCATTAAGCCTCAAAGCCACCCTTTCCCACTTGGAGCCGCGGTAGGCACAAAAATGGTCTATGGCTGGAGATGGGTCCCATGCCGAAAGAGCCAGCAGGGAAAATTATGCCTTCTTCTAAAGCTCTTTGGGAACCGCTTGCATAGCCCCACAGACCTGGGGGCTGTGGGCCTTCCTGCTGCCTTCAGCCTCGACACCACCCTTTCCCACTTGGACCCTGGCCACGCACAAAAATGGCCATACGGCTGGAGATGTGTCCCTCGCCCAAAGAGCCAGCAGGGAAAACTATGCCTTGTTCTAAAGCTCTTTGGGAACCGCTTGCGTAGCCGCACAGACCTGGGGGCTGCAGGCTTTGCTGCTGCCTTCAGCCTCAAAGCCACCCTTTCCCACTGGGCGTCGCGCCAGGCACAAAAATGGCCTATGGCGGGAGATGGGTCCCCCGCCCAAAGAGCCAGCAGGGAAAACTATGCCTTGTTCTAAAGCTCTTTGCGAACCGCTTGCTTGGCCCCACAGACCTGGGGGCTGCAGGCTTTGCTGCTGCCTTCAGACTCGACACCACCCTTTCCCACCTGGCGCCGCGCCAGGCACAAAAATGGCCTATGGCTGGAGATGGGTCCCCCGCCCAAAGAGCCAGCAGGGAAAACTATGCCTTGTTCTAAAGCTCTTTGGGAACCGCTTGCATAGCCCCACAGACCTGGGGGCTGCAGGCTTTCCTGCTGTCTTCAGCCTCAAAGCCACCCTTTCCCACTTGGCGCCCTATCAGGCACAGAAATGGCCTATGGCTGGACATGGGTCCCCCGCCCAAAGAGCCAGCAGGGAAAACTATGCCTTGTTCTAAAGCTCTTTGGGAACCGCTTGCGTAGCCCCACAGACCTGGGGGCTGCGGGCTTTCCTGCTGCCTTCAGACTCGACACCACCCTTTCCCACTTGGCGCCGCGCCAGGCCCAAAAATGGCCATACGGCTGCAGATGGGTCCCCCGCCCAAAGAACAAGCCGGGAAAACTATGCCTTGTTCTAAAGCTCTTTGGGAACCGCTTGCGTAGCCCCACAGACCTGGGGGCTGCGGGCTTTCCTGCTGCCTTCAGCCTCAAAGCCACCCTTTCCCACTTGGCGCCGCCCCAGGCATAAAAATGGCCTACGGCTGGAGATGGGTCCCCCGCCCAAAGAGCCAGCAGGGAAAACTATGCCTTGTTCTAAAGCTCTTTGGGAACCGCTTGCGTAGCCCCACAGACCTGGGGGCTGCGGGCTTTCCTGCTGCCTTCAGCCTCAAAACCACCCTTTCCCACTTGGCGCCGCATCAGGCACAAAAATGGCCATACGGCTGGAGATGGGTCCCCCACCCAAAGAGCCAGCAGGGAAAACTATGCCTTGTTCTAAAGCTCTTTGGGAACCGCTTGCGTAGCCCCACAGACCTGGGGCTGCAGGCTTTGCTGCTGCCTTCAGCCTCAAAGCCACCCTTTCCCACTTGGCGCTGCGCCAGGCACAAAAATGGCCATACGGCTGGACATGGGTCCCCCGCCCAAAGAGCCAGCAGGGAAAACTATGCCTTGTTCTAAAGCTCTTTGGGAACCGCTTGCGTAGCCCCACAGACCTGGGGGCTGCGGGCTTTGCTGCTGCCTTCAGCCTCAAAGCCACCCTTTCCCACTTGGCGCCGCGCCAGGCACAAAAATGGCCATATGGCTGGAGATGGGTCCCCCGCCCAAAGAGCCAGCAGGGAAAACTATGCCTTGTTCTAAAGCTCTTTGGGAACCGCTTGCGTAGCCCCACAGACCTGGGGGCTGCAGGCTTTGCTGCTGCCTTCAGCCTCAAAGCCACCCTTTCCCACTTGGCGCCGCATCAGGCACAAAAATGGCCATATGGCTGGAGATGGGTCCCATGCCCAAAGAGCCAGCAAGGAAAACTATGCCTTGTTCTAAAGCTCTTTGGGAACCGCTTGCTTGGCCCCACAGACCTGGGGGCTGCGGGCTTTGCTGCTGCCTTCAGCCTCAAAGCCACCCTTTCCCACTTGGCGCCGCGCCAGGCACAAAAATGGCCATATGGCTGGAGATGGGTCCCCCGCCCAAAGAGCCAGCAGGGAAAACTATGCCTTGTTCTAAAGCTCTTTGGGAACCGCTTGCGTAGCCGCACAGACCTGGGGGCTGCAGGCTTTGCTGCTGCCTTCAGCCTCAAAGCCACCCTTTCCCACTTGGCGCCGCGCCAGGCACAAAAATGGCCATATGGCTGGAGATGGGTCCCATGCCCAAAGAGCCAGCAAGGAAAACTATGCCTTGTTCTAAAGCTCTTTGGGAACCGCTTGCTTGGCCCCACAGACCTGGGGGCTGCGGGCTTTGCTGCTGCCTTCAGCCTCAAAACCACCCTTTCCCACTTGGCGCCGCGAAAGGCTCAAAAATGGCCATACGGCTGCAGATGGGTCCCCCGCCCAAAGAGCCAGCAGGGAAAAATATGCCTTGTTCTAAAGCTCTTTGGGAACCGCTTGCGTAGCCCCACAGACCTGGGGGCTGCAGGCTTTGCTGCTGCCTTCAGCCTCAAAGCCACCCTTTCCCACTTGGCGCCGCGCCAGGCACAAAAATGGCCATACGGCTGGAGATGGGTCCCCCGCCCAAAGAGCCAGCAGGGAAAACTATGCCTTGTTCTAAAGCTCTTTGGGAACCGCTTGCGTAGCCCCACAGACCTGGGGCTGCAGGCTTTGCTGCTGCCTTCAGCCTCAAAGCCACCCTTTCCCACTTGGCGCTGCGCCAGGCACAAAAATGGCCATACGGCTGGAGATGGGTCCCCCACCCAAAGAGCCAGCAGGGAAAAATATGCCTTGTTCTAAAGCTCTTTGGGAACCGCTTGCGTAGCCCCACAGACCTGGGGGCTGCGGGCTTTCCTGCTGCCTTCAGCCTCAAAAACACCCTTTCCCACTTGGCGCTGCGCCAGGCACAAAAATGGCCATACGGCTGGAGATGGGTCCCCCGCCCAAAGAGCCAGCAGGGAAAACTATGCCTTGTTCTAAAGCTCTTTGGGAACCGCTTGCGTAGCCCCACAGACCTGGGGGCTGCGGGCTTTGCTGCTGCCTTCAGCCTCAAAGCCACCCTTTCCCACTTGGCGCCGCGCCAGGCCCAAAAATGGCCATATGGCTGGAGATGGGTCCCCCGCCCAAAGAGCCAGCAGGGAAAACTATGCCTTGTTCTAAAGCTCTTTGGGAACCGCTTGCGTAGCCCCACAGACCTGGGGGCTGCAGGCTTTCCTGCTGCCTTCAGCCTCAAAGCCACCCTTTCCCACTTGGCGCCGCGCCAGGCACAAAAATGGCCATATGGCTGGAGATGGGTCCCATGCCCAAAGAGCCAGCAAGGAAAACTATGCCTTGTTCTAAAGCTCTTTGGGAACCGCTTGCTTGGCCCCACAGACCTGGGGGCTGCGGGCTTTGCTGCTGCCTTCAGCCTCAAAACCACCCTTTCCCACTTGGCGCCGCGAAAGGCTCAAAAATGGCCATACGGCTGGAGATGGGTCCCCCGCCCAAAGAGCCAGCAGGGAAAACTATGCCTTGTTCTAAAGCTCTTTGGGAACCGCTTGCGTAGCCCCACAGACCTGGGGGCTGCGGGCTTTGCTGCTGCCTTCAGCCTCAAAACCACCCTTTCCCACTTGGCGCCGCGCCAGGCCCAAAAATGGCCATACGGCTGCAGATGGGTCCCCCGCCCAAAGAGCCAGCAGGGAAAAATATGCCTTGTTCTAAAGCTCTTTGGGAACCGCTTGCGTAGCCCCACAGACCTGGGGGCTGCAGGCTTTGCTGCTGCCTTCAGCCTCAAAACCACCCTTTCCCAATTGGCGCCGCGCCAGGCACAAAAATGGCCATACGGCTGGAAATGGGTCCCCCGCCCAAAGAGCCAGCAGGGAAAACTAGGCCTTGTTCTAAAGCTCTTTGGGAACCGCTTGCGTAGCCCCACAGACCTGGGGGCTGCGGGCTTTCCTGCTGCCTTCAGCCTCAAAGCCACCCTTTCCCACTTGGCGCCGCGCCAGGCCCAAAAATGGCCATATGGCTGGAGATGGGTCCCCCGCCCAAAGAGCCAGCAGGGAAAACTATGCCTTGTTCTAAAGCTCTTTGGGAACCGCTTGCGTAGCCCCACAGACCTGGGGGCTGCAGGCTTTGCTGCTGCCTTCAGCCTCAAAGCCACCCTTTCCCACTTGGCGCCGCATCAGGCACAAAAATGGCCTATGGCTGGAGATGGGTCCCATGCCCAAAGAGCCAGCAAGGAAAACTATGCCTTGTTCTAAAGCTCTTTGGGAACCGCTTGCTTGGCCCCACAGACCTGGGGGCTGCGGGCTTTGCTGCTGCCTTCATCTTCAAAACCACCCTTTCCCACTTGGCGCCGCGCCAGGCTCAAAAATGGCCATACGGCTGGAGATGGGTCCCCCGCCCAAAGAGCCAGCAGGGAAAACTATGCCTTGTTCTAAAGCTCTTTGGGAACCGCTTGCGTAGCCCCACAGACCTGGGGCTGCAGGCTTTGCTGCTGCCTTCAGCCTCAAAGCCACCCTTTCCCACTTGGCGCCGCGCCAGGCACAAAAATGGCCATACGGCTGGAGATGGGTCCCCCGCCCAAAGAGCCAGCAGGGAAAACTATGCCTTGTTCTAAAGCTCTTTGGGAACCGCTTGCGTAGCCCCACAGACCTGGTGGCTGCGGGCTTTCCTGCTGCCTTCAGCCTCAAAAACACCCTTTCCCACTTGGCGCCGGGCCAGGCACAAAAATGGCCATACGGCTGGAGATGGGTCCCCCGCCCAAAGAGCCAGCAGGGAAAACTATGCCTTGTTCTAAAGCTCTTTGGGAACCGCTTGCGTAGCCCCACAGACCTGGGGGCTGCGGGCTTTGCTGCTGCCTTCAGCCTCAAAGCCACCCTTTCCCACTTGGCGCCGCGCCAGGCACAAAAATGGCCATATGGCTGGAGATGGGTCCCCCGCCCAAAGAGCCAGCAGGGAAAACTATGCCTTGTTCTAAAGCTCTTTGGGAACCGCTTGCGTAGCCCCACAGACCTGGGGGCTGCAGGCTTTGCTGCTGCCTTCAGCCTCAAAGCCACCCTTTCCCACTTGGCGCCGCATCAGGTACAAAAATGGCCTATGGCTGGAGATGGGTCCCATGCCCAAAGAGCCAGCAAGGAAAACTATGCCTTGTTCTAAAGCTCTTTGGGAACCGCTTGCTTGGCCCCACAGACCTGGGGGCTGCGGGCTTTGCTGCTGCCTTCAGCCTCAAAACCACCCTTTCCCACTTGGCGCCGCGAAAGGCTCAAAAATGGCCATACGGCTGGAGATGGGTCCCCCGCCCAAAGAGCCAGCAGGGAAAACTATGCCTTGTTCTAAAGCTCTTTGGGAACCGCTTGCTTGGCCCCACAGACCTGGGGGCTGCAGGCTTTGCTGCTGCCTTCAGCCTCAAAACCACCCTTTCCCACTTGGCGCCGCGCCAGGCCCAAAAATGGCCATACGGCTGCAGATGGGTCCCCCGCCCAAAGAGCCAGCAGGGAAAACTATGCCTTGTTCTAAAGCTCTTTGGGAACCGCTTGCGTAGCCCCACAGACCTGGGGGCTGCAGGCTTTGCTGCTGCCTTCAGCCTCAAAACCACCCTTTACCACTTGGCGCCGCGCCAGGCACAAAAATGGCCATACGGCTGGAGATGGGTCCCCCGCCCAAAGAGCCAGCAGGGAAAACTATGCCTTGTTCTAAAGCTCTTTGGGAACCGCTTGCGTAGCCCCACAGACCTGGGGCTGCAGGCTTTGCTGCTGCCTTCAGCCTCAAAGCCACCCTTTCCCACTTGGCGCTGCGCCAGGCACAAAAATGGCCATACGGCTGGAGATGGGTCCCCCGCCCAAAGAGCCAGCAGGGAAAACTATGCCTTGTTCTAAAGCTCTTTGGGAACCGATTGCGTAGCCCCACAGACCTGGGGGCTGCAGGCTTTGCTGCTGCCTTCAGCCTCAAAGCCACCCTTTCCCACTGGGCGTCGCGCCAGGCACAAAAATGGCCTATGGCTGGAGATGGGTCCCCCGCCCAAAGAGCCAGCAGGGAAAACTATGCCTTGTTCTAAAGCTCTTTGCGAACCGCTTGCTTGGCCCCACAGACCTGGGGGCTGCGGGCTTTGCTGCTGCCTTCAGCCTCAAAACCACCCTTTCCCACTTGGCGCCGCGAAAGGCTCAAAAATGGCTATACGGCTGGAGATGGGTCCCCCGCCCAAAGAGCCAGCAGGGAAAACTATGCCTTGTTCTAAAGCTCTTTGGGAACCGCTTGCGTAGCCCCACAGACCTGGGGGCTGCGGGCTTTGCTGCTGCCTTCAGCCTCAAAGCCACCCTTTCCCACTTGGCGCCGCGCCAGGCCCAAAAATGGCCATACGGCTGCAGATGGGTCCCCCGCCCAAAGAGCCAGCAGGGAAAAATATGCCTTGTTCTAAAGCTCTTTGGGAACCGCTTGCGTAGCCCCACAGACCTGGGGGCTGCAGGCTTTGCTGCTGCCTTCAGCCTCAAAGCCACCCTTTCCCACTTGGCGCCGCGCCAGGCACAAAAATGGCCATACGGCTGGAGATGGGTCCCCCGCCCAAAGAGCCAGCAGGGAAAACTATGCCTTGTTCTAAAGCTCTTTGGGAACCGCTTGCGTAGCCCCACAGACCTGGGGCTGCAGGCTTTGCTGCTGCCTTCAGCCTCAAAGCCACCCTTTCCCACTTGGCGCTGCGCCAGGCACAAAAATGGCCATACGGCTGGAGATGGGTCCCCCACCCAAAGAGCCAGCAGGGAAAAATATGCCTTGTTCTAAAGCTCTTTGGGAACCGCTTGCGTAGCCCCACAGACCTGGGGGCTGCGGGCTTTCCTGCTGCCTTCAGCCTCAAAAACACCCTTTCCCACTTGGCGCCTGGCCAGGCACAAAAATGGCCATACGGCTGGAGATGGGTCCCCCGCCCAAAGAGCCAGCAGGGAAAACTATGCCTTGTTCTAAAGCTCTTTGGGAACCGCTTGCGTAGCCCCACAGACCTGGGGGCTGCGGGCTTTGCTACTGCCTTCAGCCTCAAAGCCACCCTTTCCCACTTGGCGCCGCGCCAGGCCCAAAAATGGCCATATGGCTGGAGATGGGTCCCCCGCCCAAAGAGCCAGCAGGGAAAACTATGCCTTGTTCTAAAGCTCTTTGGGAACGGCTTGCGTAGCCCCACAGACCTGGGGGCTGCAGGCTTTCCTGCTGCCTTCAGCCTCAAAGCCACCCTTTCCCACTTGGCGCCGCGCCAGGCACAAAAATGGCCATATGGCTGGAGATGGGTCCCATGCCCTAAGAGCCATCAGGGAAAACTATGCCTTGTTCTAAAGCTCTTTGGGAACCGCTTGCTTGGCCCCACAGACCTGGGGGCTGCGGGCTTTGCTGCTGCCTTCAGCCTCAAAACCACCCTTTCCCACTTGGCGCCGCGAAAGGCTCAAAAATGGCCATACGGCTGGAGATGGGTCCCCCGCCCAAAGAGCCAGCAGGGAAAACTATGCCTTGTTCTAAAGCTCTTTGGGAACCGCTTGCGTAGCCCCACAGACCTGGGGGCTGCGGGCTTTGCTGCTGCCTTCAGCCTCAAAACCACCCTTTCCCACTTGGCGCCGCGCCAGGCCCAAAAATGGCCATACGGCTGCAGATGGGTCCCCCGCCCAAAGAGCCAGCAGGGAAAAATATGCCTTGTTCTAAAGCTCTTTGGGAACCGCTTGCGTAGCCCCACAGACCTGGGGGCTGCAGGCTTTGCTGCTGCCTTCAGCCTCAAAACCACCCTTTCCCAATTGGCGCCGCGCCAGGCACAAAAATGGCCATACGGCTGGAAATGGGTCCCCCGCCCAAAGAGCCAGCAGGGAAAACTAGGCCTTGTTCTAAAGCTCTTTGGGAACCGCTTGCGTAGCCCCACAGACCTGGGGGCTGCGGGCTTTCCTGCTGCCTTCAGCCTCAAAGCCACCCTTTCCCACTTGGCGCCGCGCCAGGCCCAAAAATGGCCATATGGCTGGAGATGGGTCCCCCGCCCAAAGAGCCAGCAGGGAAAACTATGCCTTGTTCTAAAGCTCTTTGGGAACCGCTTGCGTAGCCCCACAGACCTGGGGGCTGCAGGCTTTGCTGCTGCCTTCAGCCTCAAAGCCACCCTTTCCCACTTGGCGCCGCATCAGGCACAAAAATGGCCTATGGCTGGAGATGGGTCCCATGCCCAAAGAGCCAGCAAGGAAAACTATGCCTTGTTCTAAAGCTCTTTGGGAACCGCTTGCTTGGCCCCACAGACCTGGGGGCTGCGGGCTTTGCTGCTGCCTTCATCTTCAAAACCACCCTTTCCCACTTGGCGCCGCGCCAGGCTCAAAAATGGCCATACGGCTGGAGATGGGTCCCCCGCCCAAAGAGCCAGCAGGGAAAACTATGCCTTGTTCTAAAGCTCTTTGGGAACCGCTTGCGTAGCCCCACAGACCTGGGGCTGCAGGCTTTGCTGCTGCCTTCAGCCTCAAAGCCACCCTTTCCCACTTGGCGCCGCGCCAGGCACAAAAATGGCCATACGGCTGGAGATGGGTCCCCCGCCCAAAGAGCCAGCAGGGAAAACTATGCCTTGTTCTAAAGCTCTTTGGGAACCGCTTGCGTAGCCCCACAGACCTGGTGGCTGCGGGCTTTCCTGCTGCCTTCAGCCTCAAAAACACCCTTTCCCACTTGGCGCCGGGCCAGGCACAAAAATGGCCATACGGCTGGAGATGGGTCCCCCGCCCAAAGAGCCAGCAGGGAAAACTATGCCTTGTTCTAAAGCTCTTTGGGAACCGCTTGCGTAGCCCCACAGACCTGGGGGCTGCGGGCTTTGCTGCTGCCTTCAGCCTCAAAGCCACCCTTTCCCACTTGGCGCCGCGCCAGGCACAAAAATGGCCATATGGCTGGAGATGGGTCCCCCGCCCAAAGAGCCAGCAGGGAAAACTATGCCTTGTTCTAAAGCTCTTTGGGAACCGCTTGCGTAGCCCCACAGACCTGGGGGCTGCAGGCTTTGCTGCTGCCTTCAGCCTCAAAGCCACCCTTTCCCACTTGGCGCCGCATCAGGTACAAAAATGGCCTATGGCTGGAGATGGGTCCCATGCCCAAAGAGCCAGCAAGGAAAACTATGCCTTGTTCTAAAGCTCTTTGGGAACCGCTTGCTTGGCCCCACAGACCTGGGGGCTGCGGGCTTTGCTGCTGCCTTCAGCCTCAAAACCACCCTTTCCCACTTGGCGCCGCGAAAGGCTCAAAAATGGCCATACGGCTGGAGATGGGTCCCCCGCCCAAAGAGCCAGCAGGGAAAACTATGCCTTGTTCTAAAGCTCTTTGGGAACCGCTTGCTTGGCCCCACAGACCTGGGGGCTGCAGGCTTTGCTGCTGCCTTCAGCCTCAAAACCACCCTTTCCCACTTGGCGCCGCGCCAGGCCCAAAAATGGCCATACGGCTGCAGATGGGTCCCCCGCCCAAAGAGCCAGCAGGGAAAACTATGCCTTGTTCTAAAGCTCTTTGGGAACCGCTTGCGTAGCCCCACAGACCTGGGGGCTGCAGGCTTTGCTGCTGCCTTCAGCCTCAAAACCACCCTTTCCCACTTGGCGCCGCGCCAGGCACAAAAATGGCCATACGGCTGGAGATGGGTCCCCCGCCCAAAGAGCCAGCAGGGAAAACTATGCCTTGTTCTAAAGCTCTTTGGGAACCGCTTGCGTAGCCCCACAGACCTGGGGCTGCAGGCTTTGCTGCTGCCTTCAGCCTCAAAGCCACCCTTTCCCACTTGGCGCTGCGCCAGGCACAAAAATGGCCATACGGCTGGAGATGGGTCCCCCGCCCAAAGAGCCAGCAGGGAAAACTATGCCTTGTTCTAAAGCTCTTTGGGAACCGATTGCGTAGCCCCACAGACCTGGGGGCTGCAGGCTTTGCTGCTGCCTTCAGCCTCAAAGCCACCCTTTCCCACTGGGCGTCGCGCCAGGCACAAAAATGGCCTATGGCTGGAGATGGGTCCCCCGCCCAAAGAGCCAGCAGGGAAAACTATGCCTTGTTCTAAAGCTCTTTGCGAACCGCTTGCTTGGCCCCACAGACCTGGGGGCTGCGGGCTTTGCTGCTGCCTTCAGCCTCAAAACCACCCTTTCCCACTTGGCGCCGCGAAAGGCTCAAAAATGGCTATACGGCTGGAGATGGGTCCCCCGCCCAAAGAGCCAGCAGGGAAAACTATGCCTTGTTCTAAAGCTCTTTGGGAACCGCTTGCGTAGCCCCACAGACCTGGGGGCTGCGGGCTTTGCTGCTGCCTTCAGCCTCAAAACCACCCTTTCCCACTTGGCGCCGCGCCAGGCCCAAAAATGGCCATACGGCTGCAGATGGGTCCCCCGCCCAAAGAGCCAGCAGGGAAAAATATGCCTTGTTCTAAAGCTCTTTGGGAACCGCTTGCGTAGCCCCACAGACCTGGGGGCTGCAGGCTTTGCTGCTGCCTTCAGCCTCAAAGCCACCCTTTCCCACTTGGCGCCGCGCCAGGCACAAAAATGGCCATACGGCTGGAGATGGGTCCCCCGCCCAAAGAGCCAGCAGGGAAAACTATGCCTTGTTCTAAAGCTCTTTGGGAACCGCTTGCGTAGCCCCACAGACCTGGGGCTGCAGGCTTTGCTGCTGCCTTCAGCCTCAAAGCCACCCTTTCCCACTTGGCGCTGCGCCAGGCACAAAAATGGCCATACGGCTGGAGATGGGTCCCCCACCCAAAGAGCCAGCAGGGAAAAATATGCCTTGTTCTAAAGCTCTTTGGGAACCGCTTGCGTAGCCCCACAGACCTGGGGGCTGCGGGCTTTCCTGCTGCCTTCAGCCTCAAAAACACCCTTTCCCACTTGGCGCCTGGCCAGGCACAAAAATGGCCATACGGCTGGAGATGGGTCCCCCGCCCAAAGAGCCAGCAGGGAAAACTATGCCTTGTTCTAAAGCTCTTTGGGAACCGCTTGCGTAGCCCCACAGACCTGGGGGCTGCGGGCTTTGCTGCTGCCTTCAGCCTCAAAGCCACCCTTTCCCACTTGGCGCCGCGCCAGGCCCAAAAATGGCCATATGGCTGGAGATGGGTCCCCCGCCCAAAGAGCCAGCAGGGAAAACTATGCCTTGTTCTAAAGCTCTTTGGGAACGGCTTGCGTAGCCCCACAGACCTGGGGGCTGCAGGCTTTCCTGCTGCCTTCAGCCTCAAAGCCACCCTTTCCCACTTGGCGCCGCGCCAGGCACAAAAATGGCCATATGGCTGGAGATGGGTCCCATGCCCTAAGAGCCATCAGGGAAAACTATGCCTTGTTCTAAAGCTCTTTGGGAACCGCTTGCTTGGCCCCACAGACCTGGGGGCTGCGGGCTTTGCTGCTGCCTTCAGCCTCAAAACCACCCTTTCCCACTTGGCGCCGCGAAAGGCTCAAAAATGGCCATACGGCTGGAGATGGGTCCCCCGCCCAAAGAGCCAGCAGGGAAAACTATGCCTTGTTCTAAAGCTCTTTGGGAACCGCTTGCGTAGCCCCACAGACCTGGGGGCTGCGGGCTTTGCTGCTGCCTTCAGCCTCAAAACCACCCTTTCCCACTTGGCGCCGCGCCAGGCCCAAAAATGGCCATACGGCTGCAGATGGGTCCCCCGCCCAAAGAGCCAGCAGGGAAAAATATGCCTTGTTCTAAAGCTCTTTGGGAACCGCTTGCGTAGCCCCACAGACCTGGGGGCTGCAGGCTTTGCTGCTGCCTTCAGCCTCAAAACCACCCTTTCCCAATTGGCGCCGCGCCAGGCACAAAAATGGCCATACGGCTGGAAATGGGTCCCCCGCCCAAAGAGCCAGCAGGGAAAACTAGGCCTTGTTCTAAAGCTCTTTGGGAACCGCTTGCGTAGCCCCACAGACCTGGGGGCTGCGGGCTTTGCTGCTGCCTTCAGCCTCAAAGCCACCCTTTCCCACTTGGCGCCGCGCCAGGCCCAAAAATGGCCATATGGCTGGAGATGGGTCCCCCGCCCAAAGAGCCAGCAGGGAAAACTATGCCTTGTTCTAAAGCTCTTTGGGAACCGCTTGCGTAGCCCCACAGACCTGGGGGCTGCAGGCTTTGCTGCTGCCTTCAGCCTCAAAGCCACCCTTTCCCACTTGGCGCCGCATCAGGCACAAAAATGGCCTATGGCTGGAGATGGGTCCCATGCCCAAAGAGCCAGCAAGGAAAACTATGCCTTGTTCTAAAGCTCTTTGGGAACCGCTTGCTTGGCCCCACAGACCTGGGGGCTGCGGGCTTTGCTGCTGCCTTCATCTTCAAAACCACCCTTTCCCACTTGGCGCCGCGCCAGGCACAAAAATGGCCATACGGCTGGAGATGGGTCCCCCGCCCAAAGAGCCAGCAGGGAAAACTATGCCTTGTTCTAAAGCTCTTTGGGAACCGCTTGCGTAGCCCCACAGACCTGGGGCTGCAGGCTTTGCTGCTGCCTTCAGCCTCAAAGCCACCCTTTCCCACTTGGCGCTGCGCCAGGCACAAAAATGGCCATACGGCTGGAGATGGGTCCCCCGCCCAAAGAGCCAGCAGGGAAAACTATGCCTTGTTCTAAAGCTCTTTGGGAACCGCTTGCGTAGCCCCACAGACCTGGTGGCTGCGGGCTTTCCTGCTGCCTTCAGCCTCAAAAACACCCTTTCCCACTTGGCGCCGGGCCAGGCACAAAAATGGCCATACGGCTGGAGATGGGTCCCCCGCCCAAAGAGCCAGCAGGGAAAACTATGCCTTGTTCTAAAGCTCTTTGGGAACCGCTTGCGTAGCCCCACAGACCTGGGGGCTGCGGGCTTTGCTGCTGCCTTCAGCCTCAAAGCCACCCTTTCCCACTTGGCGCCGCGCCAGGCACAAAAATGGCCATATGGCTGGAGATGGGTCCCCCGCCCAAAGAGCCAGCAGGGAAAACTATGCCTTGTTCTAAAGCTCTTTGGGAACCGCTTGCGTAGCCCCACAGACCTGGGGGCTGCAGGCTTTGCTGCTGCCTTCAGCCTCAAAGCCACCCTTTCCCACTTGGCGCCGCATCAGGCACAAAAATGGCCTATGGCTGGAGATGGGTCCCATGCCCAAAGAGCCAGCAAGGAAAACTATGCCTTGTTCTAAAGCTCTTTGGGAACCGCTTGCTTGGCCCCACAGACCTGGGGGCTGCGGGCTTTGCTGCTGCCTTCAGCCTCAAAACCACCCTTTCCCACTTGGCGCCGCGAAAGGCTCAAAAATGGCCATACGGCTGGAGATGGGTCCCCCGCCCAAAGAGCCAGCAGGGAAAACTATGCCTTGTTCTAAAGCTCTTTGGGAACCGCTTGCTTGGCCCCACAGACCTGGGGGCTGCAGGCTTTGCTGCTGCCTTCAGCCTCAAAACCACCCTTTCCCACTTGGCGCCGCGCCAGGCCCAAAAATGGCCATACGGCTGCAGATGGGTCCCCCGCCCAAAGAGCCAGCAGGGAAAACTATGCCTTGTTCTAAAGCTCTTTGGGAACCGCTTGCGTAGCCCCACAGACCTGGGGGCTGCAGGCTTTGCTGCTGCCTTCAGCCTCAAAACCACCCTTTACCACTTGGCGCCGCGCCAGGCACAAAAATGGCCATACGGCTGGAGATGGGTCCCCCGCCCAAAGAGCCAGCAGGGAAAACTATGCCTTGTTCTAAAGCTCTTTGGGAACCGCTTGCGTAGCCCCACAGACCTGGGGGCTGCAGGCTTTGCTGCTGCCTTCAGCCTCAAAGCCACCCTTTCCCACTTGGCGCTGCGCCAGGCACAAAAATGGCCATACGGCTGGAGATGGGTCCCCCGCCCAAAGAGCCAGCAGGGAAAACTATGCCTTGTTCTAAAGCTCTTTGGGAACCGATTGCGTAGCCCCACAGACCTGGGGGCTGCAGGCTTTGCTGCTGCCTTCAGCCTCAAAGCCACCCTTTCCCACTGGGCGTCGCGCCAGGCACAAAAATGGCCTATGGCTGGAGATGGGTCCCCCGCCCAAAGAGCCAGCAGGGAAAACTATGCCTTGTTCTAAAGCTCTTTGCGAACCGCTTGCTTGGCCCCACAGACCTGGGGGCTGCAGGCTTTGCTGCTGCCTTCAGACTCGACACCACCCTTTCCCACCTGGCGCTGCGCCAGGCACAAAAATGGCCTATGGCTGGAGATGGGTCCCATGCCCAAAGAGCCAGCAAGGAAAACTATGCCTTGTTCTAAAGCTCTTTGGGAACCGCTTGCATAGCCCCACAGACCTGGGGGCTGCGGGCTTTCCTGCTGCCTTCAGCCTCAAAGCCACCCTTTCCCACTTGGCGCCGCGCCAGGCACAAAAATGGCCATACGGCTGGAGATGGGTCCCCCGCCCAAAGAGCCAGCAGGGAAAACTATGCCTTGTTCTAAAGCTCTTTGGGAACCGCTTGCATAGCCCCACAGACCTGGGGGCTGCAGGCTTTGCTGCTGCCTTCATCCTCAAAACCACCCTTTCCCACTTGGCGCCGCGCCAGGCTCAAAAATGGCCATACGGATGGAGATGGGTCCCCCGCCCAAAGAGCCAGCAGGGAAAACTATGCCTTGTTCTAAAGCTCTTTGGGAACCGCTTGCGTAGCCCCACAGACCTGGGGGCTGCGGGCTTTGCTCCTGCCTTCAGCCTCGACACCACCCTTTCCCACTTGGCTCCGCGCCAGGCACAAAAATGGCCATACGGCTGGAGATGGGTCCCCCGCCCAAAGAGCCAGCAGGGAAAACTATGCCTTGTTCTAAAGCTCTTTGGGAACCGCTTGCGTAGCCCCACAGACCTGGGGGCTGCGGGCTTTCCTGCTGCCTTCAGCCTCAAAGCCACCCTTTCCCACTTGGCGCCGCATCAGGCACAAAAATGGCCATACGGCTGGAGATGGGTCCCCCGCCCAAAGAGCCAGCAGGGAAAACTATGCCTTGTTCTAAAGCTCTTTGGGAACCGCTTGCGTAGCCCCACAGACCTGGGGGCTGCAGGCTTTGCTGCTGCCTTCAGCCTCAAAGCCACCCTTTCCCACTTGGCGCTGCGCCAGGCACAAAAATGGCCATATGGCTGGAGATGGGTCCCCCGCCCAAAGAGCCAGCAGGGAAAACTATGCCTTGTTCTAAAGCTCTTTGGGAACCGCTTGCGTAGCCCCACAGACCTGGGGGCTGCGGGCTTTCCTGCTGCCTTCAGCCTCAAAGCCACCCTTTCCCACTTGGCGCCGCGCCAGGCACAAAAATGGCCATGCGGCTGGAGATGGGTCCCCCGCCCAAAGAGCCAGCAGGGAAATCCTGGCCTTGTTCTAAAGCACTTTGGGAACCGCTTCCATAGCCCCACAGACCTGGGGGCTGCAGGCTTTGCTGCTGCCTTCAGCCTCAAAACGACCCTTTCCCACTTGGCGCCGCATCAGGCACAAAAATGGCCTATGGCTGGAGATGGGTCCCATGCCCAAAGACCCAGCAAGGAAAACTATGCCTTGTTCTAAAGCTCTTTGGGAACCGCTTGCGTAGCCCCACAGACCTGGGGGCTGCGGGCTTTGCTGCTGCCTTCAGCCTCAAAACCACCCTTTCCCACTTGGCGCCGCGGTAGGCACAAAAATGGTCTATGGCTGGAGATGGTTCCCATGCCCAAAGAGCCAGCAGGGAAAACTATGCCTTCTTCTAAAGCTCTTTGGGAACCGCTTGCATAGCCCCACAGACCTGGGGGCTGTGGGCCTTCCTGCTGCCTTCAGCCTCGACACCACCATTTCCCACTTGGCCCCTGGCCACGCACAAAAATGGCCATACGGCTGGAGATGGGTCCCTCGCCCAAAGAGCCAGCAGGGAAAACTATGCCTTGTTCTAAAGCTCTTTGGGAACCGCTTGCGTAGCCGCACAGACCTGGGGGCTGCAGGCTTTGCTGCTGCCTTCAGCCTCGACAGCACCCTTTCCCACTTGGCGCCGCGCCAGGCACAAAAATGGCCATACGGCTGCAGATGGGTCCCCCGCCCAGAGAGACAGCAGGGAAAATTATGCCTTGTTCTAAAGCTCTTTGGGAACCGCTTGCGTAGCCCCACAGACCTGGGGGCTGCGGGCTTTCCTGCTGCCTTCAGCCTCAAAGCCACCCTTTCCCACTTGGCGCCGCATCAGGCACAAAAATGGCCTATGGCTGGAGATGGGTCCCATGCCCTAAGAGCCAGCAAGGAGAACTATGCCTTGTTCTAAAGCTCTTTGGGAACCGCTTGCGTAGCCCCACAGACCTGGGGGCTGCAGGCTTTGCTGCTGCCTTCAGCCTCCAAGCCACCCTTTCCCACTGGGCGTCGCGCCAGGCACAAAAATGGCCTATGGCTGGAGATGGGTCCCATGCCCAAAGAGCCATCAGGGAAAACTATGCCTTGTTCTAAAGCTCTTTGCGAACCGCTTGCTTGGCCCCACAGACCTAGGGGCTGCGGGCTTTGCTGCTGCCTTCAGCCTCGACACCACCCTTTCCCACTTGGCGCCGCGCCAGGCACAAAAATGGCCATACGGCTGGAGATGGGTCCCCCGCCCAAGGAGCCAGCAGGGAAAACTATGCCTTGTTCTAAAGCTCTTTGGGAACCGCTTGCGTAGCCCCACAGACCTGGGGGCTGCAGGCTTTGCTGCTGCCTTCAGCCTCAAAGCCACCCTTTCCCACTTGGCGCTGCGCCAGGTACAAAAATGGCCATATGGCTGGAGATGGGTCCCCCGCCAAAGAGCCAGCAGGGAAAACTATGCCTTGTTCTAAAGCTCTTTGGGAACCGCTTGCGTAGCCCCACAGACCTGGGGGCTGCGGGCTTTCCTGCTGCCTTCAGCCTCAAAGCCACCCTTTCCCACTTGGCGCCGCGCCAGGCACAAAAATGGCCATACGGCTGGAGATGGGTCCCCCGCCCAAAGAGCCAGCAGGGAAAACTATGCCTTGTTCTAAAGCTCTTTGGGAACCGCTTGCGTAGCCCCACAGACCTGGGGGCTGTGGGCTTTCCTGCTGCCTTCAGCCTCAAAGCCACCCTTTCCCACTTGGCGCCGCACCAGGCACAAAAATGGCCATACGGCTCGAGATGGGTCCCATGCCCAAAGAGCCAGCAGGGAAAACTATGCCTTGTTCTAAAGCACTTTGGGAACCGCTTCCATAGCCCCACAGACCTGGGGGCTGCAGGCTTTGCTGCTGCCTTCAGCCTCAAAGCCACCCTTTCCCACTTGGCGCCGCATCAGGCACAAAAATGGCCTATGGCTGGAGATGGGTCCCATGCCCAAAAACCCAGCAAGGAAAACTATGCCTTCTTCTAAAGCTCTTTGGGAACCGCTTGCGTAGCCCCACAGACCTGGGGGCTGCAGGCTTTGCTGCTGCCTTCAGCCTCAAAGCCACCCTTTCCCACTTGGCGCCGCGGTAGGCACAAAAATGGTCTATGGCTGGAGATGGGTCCCATGCCCAAAGAGCCAGCAGGGAAAATTATGCCTTCTCCTAAAGCTCTTTGGGAACCGCTTGCATAGCCCCACAGACCTGGGGGCTGTGGGCCTTCCTGCTGCCTTCAGCCTCGACACCACCCTTTCCCACTTGGCCCCTGGCCACGCACAAAAATGGCCATACGGCTGGAGATGTGTCCCTCGCCCAAAGAGCCAGCAGGGAAAACTATGCCTTGTTCTAAAGCTCTTTGGGAACCGCTTGCGTAGCCCCACAGACCTGGGGCTGCAGGCTTTGCTGCTGCCTTCAGCCTCAAAGCCACCCTTTCCCACTTGGCGCCGCGCCAGGCACAAAAATGGCCATACGGCTGGAGATGGGTCCCCCGCCCAAAGAGCCAGCAGGGAAAACTATGCCTTGTTCTAAAGCTCTTTGGGAACCGCTTGCGTAGCCCCACAGACCTGGGGGCTGCGGGCTTTGCTGCTGCCTTCAGCCTCAAAGCCACCCTTTCCCACTTGGCGCCGCATCAGGCACAAAAATGGCCTATGGCTGGAGATGGGTCCCATGCCCAAAGAGCCAGCAAGGAAAACTATGCCTTGTTCTAAAGCTCTTTGGGAACCGCTTGCGTAGCCCCACAGACCTGGGGGCTGCAGGCTTTGCTGCTGCCTTCAGCCTCAAAACCACCCTTTCCCACTTGGCGCCGCGAAAGGCTCAAAAATGGCCATACGGCTGGAGATGGTTCCCCCGCCCAAAGAGCCAGCAGGGAAAACTATGCCTTGTTCTAAAGCTCTTTGGGAACCGCTTGCGTAGCCCCACAGACCTGGGGGCTGCGGGCTTTGCTGCTGCCTTCAGCCTCAAAACCACCCTTTCACACTTGGCGCCGCGCCAGGCCCAAAAATGGCCATACGGCTGGAGATGGGTCCCCCGCCCAAAGAGCCAGCAGGGAAAACTATGCCTTGTTCTAAAGCTCTTTGGGAACCGCTTGTGTAGCCCCACAGAGCTGGGGGCTGCAGGCTTTGCTGCTGCCTTCAGCCTCAAAGCCACCCTTTCCCACTTGGCGCTGCGCCAGGCACAAAAATGGCCATACGGCTGGAGATGGGTCCCCCGCCCAAAGAGCCAGCAGGGAAAACTATGCCTTGTTCTAAAGCTCTTTGGGAACCGCTTGCGTAGCCCCACAGACCTGGGGGCTGCGGGCCTTCCTGCTGCCTTCAGCCTCAAAAACACCCTTTCCCACTTGGCGCCTGGCCAGGCACAAAAATGGCCATACGGCTGGAGATGGGTCCCCCGCCCAAAGAGCCAGCAGGGAAAACTATGCCTTGTTCTAAAGCTCTTTGGGAACCGCTTGCGTAGCCCCACAGACCTGGGGGCTGCAGGCTTTGCTGCTGCCTTCAGCCTCAAAGCCACCCTTTCCCACTTGGCGCCGCATCAGGCACAAAAATGGCCTATGGCTGGAGATGGGTCCCATGCCCAAAGAGACAGCAAGGAAAACTATGCCTTGTTCTAAAGCTCTTTGGGAACCGCTTGCGTAGCCCCACAGACCTGGGGCTGCAGGCTTTGCTGCTGCCTTCAGCCTCAAAGCCACCCTTTCCCACTTGGCGCCGCGCCAGGCACAAAAATGGCCATACGGCTGGAGATGGGTCCCATGCCCAAAGAGCCAGCAGGGAAAACTATGCCTTGTTCTAAAGCTCTTTGGGAACCGCTTGCGTAGCCCCACAGACCTGGGGGCTGCAGGCTTTCCTGCTGCCTTCAGCCTCAAAGCCACCCTTTCCCACTTGGCGCCGCGCCAGGCACAAAAATGGCCATACGGCTGGAGATGGGTCCCCCGCCCAAAGAGCCAGCAGGGAAAAATATGCCTTGTTCTAAAGCTCTTTGGGAACCGCTTGCGTAGCCCCACAGACCTGGGGGCTGCAGGCTTTGCTGCTGCCTTCAGCCTCAAAGCCACCCTTTCCCACTTGGCGCCGCGCCAGGCACAAAAATGGCCTATGGCTGGAGATGGGTCCCATGTCCAAAGAGCCATCAGGGAAAACTATGCCTTGTTCTAAAGCTCTTTGGGAACCGCTTGCTTGGCCCCACAGACCTGGGGGCTGCAGGCTTTGCTGCTGCCTTCAGCCTCGACACCACCCTTTCCCACTTGGCGCCGGGCCAGGCACAAAAATGGCCATACGGCTGGAGATGGGTCCCCCGCCCAAAGAGCCAGCAGGGAAAACTATGCCTTGTTCTAAAGCTCTTTGGGAACCGCTTGCGTAGCCCCACAGACCTGGGCCTGCGGGCTTTCCTGCTGCCTTCAGCCTCAAAACCACCCTTTCCCACTACGCACCGCGCCAGGCACAAAAATGGCCATACGGCTGGAGATGGTTCCCCTGCCCAAAGAGCCAGCAGGGAAAACTATGCCTTGTTCTAAAGCTCTTTGGGAACCGCTTGCGTAGCCCCACAGACCTGGGGGCTGCAGGCTTTGCTGCTGCCTTCAGCCTCAAAGCCACCCTTTCCCACTTGGCGCCGCATCAGGCACAAAAATGGCCTATGGCTGGAGATGGGTCCCATGCCCAAAGAGCCAGCAGGGAAAACTATGCCTTGTTCTAAAGCTCTTTGGGAACCGCTTGCTTGGCCCCACAGACCTGGGGGCTGCGGGCTTTGCTGCTGCCTTCAGCCTCAAAACCACCCTTTCCCACTTGGCGCCGCGAAAGGCTCAAAAATGGCCATACGGCTGGAGATGGGTCCCCCGCCCAAAGAGCCAGCAGGGAAAACTATGCCTTGTTCTAAAGCTCTTTGGGAACCGCTTGCGTAGCCCCACAGACCTGGGGGCTGCGGGCTTTGCTGCTGCCTTCAGCCTCAAAACCACCCTTTCCCACTTGGCGCCGCGCCAGGCACAAAAATGGCCATACGGCTGCAGATGGGTCCCCCGCCCAAAGAGCCAGCAGGGAAAACTATGCCTTGTTCTAAAGCTCTTTGGGAACCGCTTGCGTAGCCCCACAGACCTGGGGGCTGCAGGCTTTGCTGCTGCCTTCAGCCTCAAAGCAACCCTTTCCCACTGGGCGTCGCGCCAGGCACAAAAATGGCCTATGGCTGGAGATGGGTCCCATGCCCAAAGAGCCAGCAGGGAAAACTATGCCTTGTTCTAAAGCTCTTTGGGAACCGCTTGCGTAGCCCCACAGACCTGGGGGCTGCGGGCTTTGCTGCTGCCTTCAGCCTCAAAACCACCCTTTCCCACTTGGCGCCGCGCCAGGCCCAAAAATGGCCATACGGCTGCAGATGGGTCCCCCGCCCAAAGAGCCAGCAGGGAAAACTATGCCTTGTTCTAAAGCTCTTTGGGAACCGCTTGCGTAGCCCCACAGACCTGGGGCTGCAGGCTTTGCTGCTGCCTTCAGCCTCAAAGCCACCCTTTCCCACTTGGCGCCTGGCCAGGCACAAAAATGGCCATACGGCTGGAGATGGGTCCCCCGCCCAAAGAGCCAGCAGGGAAAACTATGCCTTGTTCTAAAGCTCTTTGGGAACCGCTTGCGTAGCCCCACAGACCTGGGGGCTGCGGGCTTTGCTGCTGCCTTCAGCCTCAAAGCCACCCTTTCCCACTTGGCGCCGCGCCAGGCACAAAAATGGCCATATGGCTGGAGATGGGTCCCCCGCCCAAAGAGCCAGCAGGGAAAACTATGCCTTGTTCTAAAGCTCTTTGGGAACCGCTTGCGTAGCCCCACAGACCTGGGGGCTGCAGGCTTTGCTGCTGCCTTCAGCCTCAAAGCCACCCTTTCCCACTTGGCGCCGCATCAGGCACAAAAATGGCCTATGGCTGGAGATGGGTCCCATGCCCAAAGAGCCAGCAAGGAAAACTATGCCTTGTTCTAAAGCTCTTTGGGAACCGCTTGCTTGGCCCCACAGACCTGGGGGCTGCAGGCTTTGCTGCTGCCTTCAGCCTCAAAACCACCCTTTCCCACTTGGCGCCGCGAAAGGCTCAAAAATGGCCATACGGCTGGAGATGGGTCCCCCGCCCAAAGAGCCAGCAGGGAAAACTATGCCTTGTTCTAAAGCTCTTTGGGAACCGCTTGCGTAGCCCCACAGACCTGGGGGCTGCGGGCTTTGCTGCTGCCTTCAGCCTCAAAACCACCCTTTCACACTTGGCGCCGCGCCAGGCCCAAAAATGGCCATACGGCTGCAGATGGGTCCCCCGCCCAAAGAGCCAGCAGGGAAAACTATGCCTTGTTCTAAAGCTTTTTGGGAACCGCTTGTGTAGCCCCACAGACCTGGGGGCTGCAGGCTTTGCTGCTGCCTTCAGCCTCAAAGCCACCCTTTCCCACTTGGCGCTGCGCCAGGCACAAAAATGGCCATACGGCTGGAGATGGGTCCCCCGCCCAAAGAGCCAGCAGGGAAAACTATGCCTTGTTCTAAAGCTCTTTGGGAACCGCTTGCGTAGCCCCACAGACCTGGGGGCTGCGGGCCTTCCTGCTGCCTTCAGCCTCAAAAACACCCTTTCCCACTTGGCGCCTGGCCAGGCACAAAAATGGCCATACGGCTGGAGATGGGTCCCCCGCCCAAAGAGCCAGCAGGGAAAACTATGCCTTGTTCTAAAGCTCTTTGGGAACCGCTTGCGTAGCCCCACAGACCTGGGGGCTGCAGGCTTTGCTGCTGCCTTCAGCCTCAAAGCCACCCTTTCCCACTTGGCGCCGCATCAGGCACAAAAATGGCCTATGGCTGGAGATGGGTCCCATGCCCAAAGAGACAGCAAGGAAAACTATGCCTTGTTCTAAAGCTCTTTGGGAACCGCTTGCGTAGCCCCACAGACCTGGGGCTGCAGGCTTTGCTGCTGCCTTCAGCCTCAAAGCCACCCTTTCCCACTTGGCGCCGCGCCAGGCACAAAAATGGCCATACGGCTGGAGATGGGTCCCATGCCCAAAGAGCCAGCAGGGAAAACTATGCCTTGTTCTAAAACTCTTTGGGAACCGCTTGCGTAGCCCCACAGACCTGGGGGCTGCAGGCTTTCCTGCTGCCTTCAGCCTCAAAGCCACCCTTTCCCACTTGGCGCCGCGCCAGGCACAAAAATGGCCATACGGCTGGAGATGGGTCCCCCGCCCAAAGAGCCAGGAGGGAAAAATATGCCTTGTTCTAAAGCTCTTTGGGAACCGCTTGCGTAGCCCCACAGACCTGGGGGCTGCAGGCTTTGCTGCTGCCTTCAGCCTCAAAGCCACCCTTTCCCACTTGGCGCCGCGCCAGGCACAAAAATGGCCTATGGCTGGAGATGGGTCCCATGTCCAAAGAGCCATCAGGGAAAACTATGCCTTGTTCTAAAGCTCTTTGGGAACCGCTTGCTTGGCCCCACAGACCTGGGGGCTGCAGGCTTTGCTGCTGCCTTCAGCCTCGACACCACCCTTTCCCACTTGGCGCCGGGCCAGGCACAAAAATGGCCATACGGCTGGAGATGGGTCCCCCGCCCAAAGAGCCAGCAGGGAAAACTATGCCTTGTTCTAAAGCTCTTTGGGAACCGCTTGCGTAGCCCCACAGACCTGGGGGCTGCGGGCTTTGCTGCTGCCTTCAGCCTCAAAACCACCCTTTCCCACTTGGCGCCGCGCCAGGCACAAAAATGGCCATACGGCTGGAGATGGGTCCCCCGCCCAAAGAGCCAGCAGGGAAAACTATGCCTTGTTCTAAAGCTCTTTGGGAACCGCTTGCGTAGCCCCACAGACCTGGGGGCTGCAGGCTTTGCTGCTGCCTTCAGCCTCAAAGCCACCCTTTCCCACTTGGCGCTGCGCCAGGCACAAAAATGGCCATACGGCTGGAGATGGGTCCCCCGCCCAAAGAGCCAGCAGGGAAAACTATGCCTTGTTCTAAAGCTCTTTGGGAACCGCTTGCGTAGCCCCACAGACCTGGGGGCTGCGGGCTTTCCTGCTGCCTTCAGCCTCAAAAACACCCTTTCCCACTTGGCGCCTGGCCAGGCACAAAAATGGCCATACGGCTGGAGATGGGTCCCATGCCCAAAGAGCCAGCAAGGAAAACTATGCCTTGTTCTAAAGCTCTTTGGGAACCGCTTGCGTAGCCCCACAGACCTGGGGCTGCAGGCTTTGCTGCTGCCTTCAGCCTCAAAGCCACCCTTTCCCACTTGGCGCCGCGCCAGGCACAAAAATGGCCATACGGCTGGAGATGGGTCCCATGCCCAAAGAGCCAGCAGGGAAAACTATGCCTTGTTCTAAAGCTCTTTGGGAACCGCTTGCGTAGCCCCACAGACCTGGGGGCTGCAGGCTTTCCTGCTGCCTTCAGCCTCAAAGCCACCCTTTCCCACTTGGCGCCGCGCCAGGCCCAAAAATGGCCATACGGCTGGAGATGGGTCCCCCGCCCAAAGAGCCAGGAGGGAAAAATATGCCTTGTTCTAAAGCTCTTTGGGAACCGCTTGCGTAGCCCCACAGACCTGGGGGCTGCAGGCTTTGCTGCTGCCTTCAGCCTCAAAGCCACCCTTTCCCACTTCGCGCCCTATCAGGCACAAAAATGGCCTATGGCTGGAGATGGGTCCCATGTCCAAAGAGCCATCAGGGAAAACTATGCCTTGTTCTAAAGCTCTTTGGGAACCGCTTCCTTGGCCCCACAGACCTGGGGGCTGCAGGCTTTGCTGCTGCCTTCAGCCTCGACACCACCCTTTCCCACTTGGCGCCGGGCCATGCACAAAAATGGCCATACGGCTGGAGATGGGTCCCCCGCCCAAAGAGCCAGCAGGGAAAACTATGCCTTGTTCTAAAGCTCTTTGGGAACCGCTTGCGTAGCCCCACAGACCTGGGCCTGCGGGCTTTCCTGCTGCCTTCAGCCTCAAAACCACCCTTTCCCACTACGCACCGCGCCAGGCACAAAAATGGCCATACGGCTGGAGATGGTTCCCCTGCCCAAAGAGCCAGCAGGGAAAACTATGCCTTGTTCTAAAGCTCTTTGGGAAACGCTTGCGTAGCCCCACAGACCTGGGGGCTGCGGGCTTTCCTGCTGCCTTCAGCCTCAAAACGACCCTTTGCCACTACGCAACGCGCCAGGCACAAAAATAGCTAGACGGCTGGAGATGGGTCCCCCACCCAAAGAGCCAGCAGGGAAAACTATGCCTTGTTCTAAAGCTCTTTGGGAACCGGTTGCGTAGCCGCACAGACCTGGGGGCTGCAGGCTTTCCTGCTGCCTTCAGCCTCGACAGCACCCTTTCCCACTTGGCTTCACGCCAGGCACAAAAATGGCCATACGGCTGGAGATGGGTCCCCCGCCCTAAGAGCCAGCAGGGAAAACTATGCCTTGTTCTAAAGCTCTTTGGGAACCGCTTGCGTAGCCCCACAGACCTGGGGGCTGCAGGCTTTCCTGCTGCCTTCAGCCTCGAAGCCACCCATTCCCACTTGGCGCCGCGCCAGGCACAAAAATGGCCATATGGTTGGAGATGGGTCCCCCGCCCAAAGAGCCAGCAGGGAAAACTATGCCTTGTTCTAAAGCTCTTTGGGAACCGCTTGCGTAGCCGCACAGACCTGGGGGCTGCGGGCTTTCCTGCTGCCTTCAGCCTCAAAACCACCCTTTCCCACCTCGCACCACGCCAGGAATAAAAATAGCCATATGACTGGAGATGGGTCCCCCGCCCAAAGAGCCAGCAGGGAAAACTATGCCTTGTTCTAAAGCTCTTTGGGAACCACTTGCGTAGCCCCACAGACCTGGGGGCTGCAGGCTTTCCTGCTGCCTTCAGCCTCGACAACACCCTTTCCCACTTGGCGTCGCGCCAGGCACAAAAATGGCCTATGGCTGGATATGGGTCTCCCGCCCAAAGAGCCAGCAGGGAAAACTATGCCTTGTTCTAAAGCTCTTTGGGAACCGCTTGCGTAGCCCCACAGACCTGGGGGCTGCAGGCTTTCCTGCTGCCTTCAGCCTCAAAACCACCCTTTCCCACTACGCACCGCGCCAGGCACAAAAATGGCCATACGGCTGGAGATGGGTCCCCCGCCCAAAGAGCCAGCAGGGAAAACTATGCCTTGTTCTAAAGCTCTTTGGGAACCGCTTGCGTAGCCCCACAGACCTGGGCCTGCGGGCTTTCCTGCTGCCTTCAGCCTCAAAACCACCCTTTCCCACTACGCACCGCGCCAGGCACAAAAATGGCCATACGGCTGGAGATGGTTCCCCTGCCCAAAGAGCCAGCAGGGAAAACTATGCCTTGTTCTAAAGCTCTTTGGGAACCGCTTGCGTAGCCCCACAGACCTGGGGGCTGCAGGCTTTGCTGCTGCCTTCAGCCTCAAAGCCACCCTTTCCCACTTGGCGCCGCATCAGGCACAAAAATGGCCTATGGCTGGAGATGGGTCCCATGCCCAAAGAGCCAGCAAGGAAAACTATGCCTTGTTCTAAAGCTCTTTGGGAACCGCTTGCTTGGCCCCACAGACCTGGGGGCTGCGGGCTTTGCTGCTGCCTTCAGCCTCAAAACCACCCTTTCCCACTTGGCGCCGCGAAAGGCTCAAAAATGGCCATACGGCTGGAGATGGGTCCCCCGCCCAAAGAGCCAGCAGGGAAAACTATGCCTTGTTCTAAAGCTCTTTGGGAACCGCTTGCGTAGCCCCACAGACCTGGGGGCTGCGGGCTTTGCTGCTGCCTTCAGCCTCAAAACCACCCTTTCCCACTTGGCGCCGCGCCAGGCACAAAAATGGCCATACGGCTGCAGATGGGTCCCCCGCCCAAAGAGCCAGCAGGGAAAACTATGCCTTGTTCTAAAGCTCTTTGGGAACCGCTTGCGTAGCCCCACAGACCTGGGGGCTGCAGGCTTTGCTGCTGCCTTCAGCCTCAAAACCACCCTTTCCCACTTGGCGCCGCGCCAGGCACAAAAAATGGCCATACGGCTGGAGATGGGTCCCCCGCCCAAAGAGCCAGCAGGGAAAACTATGCCTTGTTCTAAAGCTCTTTGGGAACCGCTTGCGTAGCCCCACAGACCTGGGGGCTGCAGGCTTTGCTGCTGCCTTCAGCCTCAAAGCCACCCTTTCCCACTTGGCGCTGCGCCAGGCACAAAAATGGCCATACGGCTGGAGATGGGTCCCCCGCCCAAAGAGCCAGCAGGGAAAACTATGCCTTGTTCTAAAGCTCTTTGGGAACCGCTTGCGTAGCCCCACAGACCTGGGGGCTGCGGGCTTTCCTGCTGCCTTCAGCCTCAAAGCCACCCTTTCCCACTTGGCGCCGCATCAGGCACAAAAATGGCCTATGGCTGGATATGGGTCCCATGCCCTAAGAGCCAGCTGGGAAAACTATGCCTTGTTCTAAAGCTCTTTGGGAACCGCTTGCGTAGCCCCACAGACCTGGGGGCTGCAGGCTTTGCTGCTGCCTTCAGCCTCAAAGCCACCCTTTCCCACTGGGCGTCGCGCCAGGCACAAAAATGGCCTATGGCTGGAGATGGGTCCCATGCCCAAAGAGCCAGCAGGGAAAACTATGCCTTGTTCTAAAGCTCTTTGGGAACCGCTTGCGTAGCCCCACAGACCTGGGGGCTGCGGGCTTTGCTGCTGCCTTCAGCCTCAAAACCACCCTTTCCCACTTGGCGCCGGGCCAGGCACAAAAATGGCCATACGGCTGGAGATGGGTCCCCCCGCCCAAAGAGCCAGCAGGGAAAACTATGCCTTGTTCTAAAGCTCTTTGGGAACCGCTTGCGTAGCCCCACAGACCTGGGGGCTGCGGGCTTTGCTGCTGCCTTCAGCCTCAAAACCACCCTTTCCCACTTGGCGCCGCGCCAGGCACAAAAATGGCCATACGGCTGGAGATGGGTCCCCCGCCCAAAGAGCCAGCAGGGAAAACTATGCCTTGTTCTAAAGCTCTTTGGGAACCGCTTGCGTAGCCCCACAGACCTGGGGGCTGCAGGCTTTGCTGCTGCCTTCAGCCTCAAAGCCACCCTTTCCCACTTGGCGCTGCGCCAGGCACAAAAATGGCCATACGGCTGGAGATGGGTCCCCCGCCCAAAGAGCCAGCAGGGAAAACTATGCCTTGTTCTAAAGCTCTTTGGAAACCGCTTGCGTAGCCCCACAGACCTGGGGGCTGCGGGCTTTCCTGCTGCCTTCAGCCTCAAAAACACCCTTTCCCACTTGGCGCCTGGCCAGGCACAAAAATGGCCATACGGCTGGAGATGGGTCCCATGCCCAAAGAGCCAGCAAGGAAAACTATGCCTTGTTCTAAAGCTCTTTGGGAACCGCTTGCGTAGCCCCACAGACCTGGGGCTGCAGGCTTTGCTGCTGCCTTCAGCCTCAAAGCCACCCTTTCCCACTTGGCGCCGCGCCAGGCACAAAAATGGCCATACGGCTGGAGATGGGTCCCATGCCCAAAGAGCCAGCAGGGAAAACTATGCCTTGTTCTAAAGCTCTTTGGGAACCGCTTGCGTAGCCCCACAGACCTGGGGGCTGCAGGCTTTCCTGCTGCCTTCAGCCTCAAAGCCACCCTTTCCCACTTGGCGCCGGGCCAGGCACAAAAATGGCCATACGGCTGGATATGGGTCTCCCGCCCAAAGAGCCAGCAGGGAAAACTATGCCTTGTTCTAAAGCTCTTTGGGAAACGCTTGCGTAGCCCCACAGACCTGGGGGCTGCGGGCTTTCCTGCTGCCTTCAGCCTCAAAACGACCCTTTGCCACTACGCAACGCGCCAGGCACAAAAATAGCTAGACGGCTGGAGATGGGTCCCCCACCCAAAGAGCCAGCAGGGAAAACTATGCCTTGTTCTAAAGCTCTTTGGGAACCGGTTGCGTAGCCGCACAGACCTGGGGGCTGCAGGCTTTCCTGCTGCCTTCAGCCTCGACAGCACCCTTTCCCACTTGGCTTCACGCCAGGCACAAAAATGGCCATACGGCTGGAGATGGGTCCCCCGCCCTAAGAGCCAGCAGGGAAAACTATGCCTTGTTCTAAAGCTCTTTGGGAACCGCTTGCGTAGCCCCACAGACCTGGGGGCTGCAGGCTTTCCTGCTGCCTTCAGCCTCGAAGCCACCCATTCCCACTTGGCGCCGCGCCAGGCACAAAAATGGCCATATGGTTGGAGATGGGTCCCCCGCCCAAAGAGCCAGCAGGGAAAACTATGCCTTGTTCTAAAGCTCTTTGGGAACCGCTTGCGTAGCCGCACAGACCTGGGGGCTGCGGGCTTTCCTGCTGCCTTCAGCCTCAAAACCACCCTTTCCCACCTCGCACCACGCCAGGAATAAAAATGGCCATACGGCTGGAGATGGGTCCCCCGCCCAAAGAGCCAGCAGGGAAAACTATGCCTTGTTCTAAAGCTCTTTGGGAACCACTTGCGTAGCCCCACAGACCTGGGGGCTGCAGGCTTTCCTGCTGCCTTCAGCCTCGACAACACCCTTTCCCACTTGGCGTCGCGCCAGGCACAAAAATGGCCTATGGCTGGATATGGGTCTCCCGCCCAAAGAGCCAGCAGGGAAAACTATGCCTTGTTCTAAAGCTCTTTGGGAACCGCTTGCGTAGCCCCACAGACCTGGGGGCTGCAGGCTTTCCTGCTGCCTTCAGCCTCAAAACCACCCTTTCCCACTACGCACCGCGCCAGGCACAAAAATGGCCATACGGCTGGAGATGGGTCCCCCGCCCAAAGAGCCAGCAGGGAAAACTATGCCTTGTTCTAAAGCTCTTTGGGAACCGCTTGCGTAGCCCCACAGACCTGGGCCTGCGGGCTTTCCTGCTGCCTTCAGCCTCAAAACCACCCTTTCCCACTACGCACCGCGCCAGGCACAAAAATGGCCATACGGCTGGAGATGGTTCCCCTGCCCAAAGAGCCAGCAGGGAAAACTATGCCTTGTTCTAAAGCTCTTTGGGAACCGCTTGCGTAGCCCCACAGACCTGGGGGCTGCAGGCTTTGCTGCTGCCTTCAGCCTCAAAGCCACCCTTTCCCACTTGGCGCCGCATCAGGCACAAAAATGGCCTATGGCTGGAGATGGGTCCCATGCCCAAAGAGCCAGCAAGGAAAACTATGCCTTGTTCTAAAGCTCTTTGGGAACCGCTTGCTTGGCCCCACAGACCTGGGGGCTGCGGGCTTTGCTGCTGCCTTCAGCCTCAAAACCACCCTTTCCCACTTGGCGCCGCGAAAGGCTCAAAAATGGCCATACGGCTGGAGATGGGTCCCCCGCCCAAAGAGCCAGCAGGGAAAACTATGCCTTGTTCTAAAGCTCTTTGGGAACCGCTTGCGTAGCCCCACAGACCTGGGGGCTGCGGGCTTTGCTGCTGCCTTCAGCCTCAAAACCACCCTTTCCCACTTGGCGCCGCGCCAGGCACAAAAATGGCCATACGGCTGCAGATGGGTCCCCCGCCCAAAGAGCCAGCAGGGAAAACTATGCCTTGTTCTAAAGCTCTTTGGGAACCGCTTGCGTAGCCCCACAGACCTGGGGGCTGCAGGCTTTGCTGCTGCCTTCAGCCTCAAAACCACCCTTTCCCACTTGGCGCCGCGCCAGGCACAAAAATGGCCATACGGCTGGAGATGGGTCCCCCGCCCAAAGAGCCAGCAGGGAAAACTATGCCTTGTTCTAAAGCTCTTTGGGAACCGCTTGCGTAGCCCCACAGACCTGGGGGCTGCAGGCTTTGCTGCTGCCTTCAGCCTCAAAGCCACCCTTTCCCACTTGGCGCTGCGCCAGGCACAAAAATGGCCATACGGCTGGAGATGGGTCCCCCGCCCAAAGAGCCAGCAGGGAAAACTATGCCTTGTTCTAAAGCTCTTTGGGAACCGCTTGCGTAGCCCCACAGACCTGGGGGCTGCGGGCTTTCCTGCTGCCTTCAGCCTCAAAGCCACCCTTTCCCACTTGGCGCCGCATCAGGCACAAAAATGGCCTATGGCTGGATATGGGTCCCATGCCCTAAGAGCCAGCTGGGAAAACTATGCCTTGTTCTAAAGCTCTTTGGGAACCGCTTGCGTAGCCCCACAGACCTGGGGGCTGCAGGCTTTGCTGCTGCCTTCAGCCTCAAAGCCACCCTTTCCCACTGGGCGTCGCGCCAGGCACAAAAATGGCCTATGGCTGGAGATGGGTCCCATGCCCAAAGAGCCAGCAGGGAAAACTATGCCTTGTTCTAAAGCTCTTTGGGAACCGCTTGCGTAGCCCCACAGACCTGGGGGCTGCGGGCTTTGCTGCTGCCTTCAGCCTCAAAACCACCCTTTCCCACTTGGCGCCGGGCCAGGCACAAAAATGGCCATACGGCTGGAGATGGGTCCCCCGCCCAAAGAGCCAGCAGGGAAAACTATGCCTTGTTCTAAAGCTCTTTGGGAACCGCTTGCGTAGCCCCACAGACCTGGGGGCTGCGGGCTTTGCTGCTGCCTTCAGCCTCAAAACCACCCTTTCCCACTTGGCGCCGCGCCAGGCACAAAAATGGCCATACGGCTGGAGATGGGTCCCCCGCCCAAAGAGCCAGCAGGGAAAACTATGCCTTGTTCTAAAGCTCTTTGGGAACCGCTTGCGTAGCCCCACAGACCTGGGGGCTGCAGGCTTTGCTGCTGCCTTCAGCCTCAAAGCCACCCTTTCCCACTTGGCGCTGCGCCAGGCACAAAAATGGCCATACGGCTGGAGATGGGTCCCCCGCCCAAAGAGCCAGCAGGGAAAACTATGCCTTGTTCTAAAGCTCTTTGGAAACCGCTTGCGTAGCCCCACAGACCTGGGGGCTGCGGGCTTTCCTGCTGCCTTCAGCCTCAAAAACACCCTTTCCCACTTGGCGCCTGGCCAGGCACAAAAATGGCCATACGGCTGGAGATGGGTCCCATGCCCAAAGAGCCAGCAAGGAAAACTATGCCTTGTTCTAAAGCTCTTTGGGAACCGCTTGCGTAGCCCCACAGACCTGGGGCTGCAGGCTTTGCTGCTGCCTTCAGCCTCAAAGCCACCCTTTCCCACTTGGCGCCGCGCCAGGCACAAAAATGGCCATACGGCTGGAGATGGGTCCCATGCCCAAAGAGCCAGCAGGGAAAACTATGCCTTGTTCTAAAGCTCTTTGGGAACCGCTTGCGTAGCCCCACAGACCTGGGGGCTGCAGGCTTTCCTGCTGCCTTCAGCCTCAAAGCCACCCTTTCCCACTTGGCGCCGCGCCAGGCCCAAAAATGGCCATACGGCTGGAGATGGGTCCCCCGCCCAAAGAGCCAGGAGGGAAAAATATGCCTTGTTCTAAAGCTCTTTGGGAACCGCTTGCGTAGCCCCACAGACCTGGGGGCTGCAGGCTTTGCTGCTGCCTTCAGCCTCAAAGCCACCCTTTCCCACTTCGCGCCCTATCAGGCACAAAAATGGCCTATGGCTGGAGATGGGTCCCATGTCCAAAGAGCCATCAGGGAAAACTATGCCTTGTTCTAAAGCTCTTTGGGAACCGCTTCCTTGGCCCCACAGACCTGGGGGCTGCAGGCTTTGCTGCTGCCTTCAGCCTCGACACCACCCTTTCCCACTTGGCGCCGGGCCATGCACAAAAATGGCCATACGGCTGGAGATGGGTCCCCCGCCCAAAGAGCCAGCAGGGAAAACTATGCCTTGTTCTAAAGCTCTTTGGGAACCGCTTGCGTAGCCCCACAGACCTGGGCCTGCGGGCTTTCCTGCTGCCTTCAGCCTCAAAACCACCCTTTCCCACTACGCACCGCGCCAGGCACAAAAATGGCCATACGGCTGGAGATGGTTCCCCTGCCCAAAGAGCCAGCAGGGAAAACTATGCCTTGTTCTAAAGCTCTTTGGGAAACGCTTGCGTAGCCCCACAGACCTGGGGGCTGCGGGCTTTCCTGCTGCCTTCAGCCTCAAAACGACCCTTTGCCACTACGCAACGCGCCAGGCACAAAAATAGCTAGACGGCTGGAGATGGGTCCCCCACCCAAAGAGCCAGCAGGGAAAACTATGCCTTGTTCTAAAGCTCTTTGGGAACCGGTTGCGTAGCCGCACAGACCTGGGGGCTGCAGGCTTTCCTGCTGCCTTCAGCCTCGACAGCACCCTTTCCCACTTGGCTTCACGCCAGGCACAAAAATGGCCATACGGCTGGAGATGGGTCCCCCGCCCTAAGAGCCAGCAGGGAAAACTATGCCTTGTTCTAAAGCTCTTTGGGAACCGCTTGCGTAGCCCCACAGACCTGGGGGCTGCAGGCTTTCCTGCTGCCTTCAGCCTCGAAGCCACCCATTCCCACTTGGCGCCGCGCCAGGCACAAAAATGGCCATATGGTTGGAGATGGGTCCCCCGCCCAAAGAGCCAGCAGGGAAAACTATGCCTTGTTCTAAAGCTCTTTGGGAACCGCTTGCGTAGCCGCACAGACCTGGGGGCTGCGGGCTTTCCTGCTGCCTTCAGCCTCAAAACCACCCTTTCCCACCTCGCACCACGCCAGGAATAAAAATAGCCATATGACTGGAGATGGGTCCCCCGCCCAAAGAGCCAGCAGGGAAAACTATGCCTTGTTCTAAAGCTCTTTGGGAACCACTTGCGTAGCCCCACAGACCTGGGGGCTGCAGGCTTTCCTGCTGCCTTCAGCCTCGACAACACCCTTTCCCACTTGGCGTCGCGCCAGGCACAAAAATGGCCTATGGCTGGATATGGGTCTCCCGCCCAAAGAGCCAGCAGGGAAAACTATGCCTTGTTCTAAAGCTCTTTGGGAACCGCTTGCGTAGCCCCACAGACCTGGGGGCTGCAGGCTTTCCTGCTGCCTTCAGCCTCAAAACCACCCTTTCCCACTACGCACCGCGCCAGGCACAAAAATGGCCATACGGCTGCAGATGGGTCCCCCGCCCAAAGAGCCAGCAGGGAAAACTATGCCTTGTTCTAAAGCTCTTTGGGAACCGCTTGCGTAGCCCCACAGACCTGGGCCTGCGGGCTTTCCTGCTGCCTTCAGCCTCAAAACCACCCTTTCCCACTACGCACCGCGCCAGGCACAAAAATGGCCATACGGCTGGAGATGGTTCCCCTGCCCAAAGAGCCAGCAGGGAAAACTATGCCTTGTTCTAAAGCTCTTTGGGAACCGCTTGCGTAGCCCCACAGACCTGGGGGCTGCAGGCTTTGCTGCTGCCTTCAGCCTCAAAGCCACCCTTTCCCACTTGGCGCCGCATCAGGCACAAAAATGGCCTATGGCTGGAGATGGGTCCCATGCCCAAAGAGCCAGCAAGGAAAACTATGCCTTGTTCTAAAGCTCTTTGGGAACCGCTTGCTTGGCCCCACAGACCTGGGGGCTGCGGGCTTTGCTGCTGCCTTCAGCCTCAAAACCACCCTTTCCCACTTGGCGCCGCGAAAGGCTCAAAAATGGCCATACGGCTGGAGATGGGTCCCCCGCCCAAAGAGCCAGCAGGGAAAACTATGCCTTGTTCTAAAGCTCTTTGGGAACCGCTTGCGTAGCCCCACAGACCTGGGGGCTGCGGGCTTTGCTGCTGCCTTCAGCCTCAAAACCACCCTTTCCCACTTGGCGCCGCGCCAGGCACAAAAATGGCCATACGGCTGCAGATGGGTCCCCCGCCCAAAGAGCCAGCAGGGAAAACTATGCCTTGTTCTAAAGCTCTTTGGGAACCGCTTGCGTAGCCCCACAGACCTGGGGGCTGCAGGCTTTGCTGCTGCCTTCAGCCTCAAAACCACCCTTTCCCACTTGGCGCCGCGCCAGGCACAAAAATGGCCATACGGCTGGAGATGGGTCCCCCGCCCAAAGAGCCAGCAGGGAAAACTATGCCTTGTTCTAAAGCTCTTTGGGAACCGCTTGCGTAGCCCCACAGACCTGGGGGCTGCAGGCTTTGCTGCTGCCTTCAGCCTCAAAGCCACCCTTTCCCACTTGGCGCTGCGCCAGGCACAAAAATGGCCATACGGCTGGAGATGGGTCCCCCGCCCAAAGAGCCAGCAGGGAAAACTATGCCTTGTTCTAAAGCTCTTTGGGAACCGCTTGCGTAGCCCCACAGACCTGGGGGCTGCGGGCTTTCCTGCTGCCTTCAGCCTCAAAGCCACCCTTTCCCACTTGGCGCCGCATCAGGCACAAAAATGGCCTATGGCTGGATATGGGTCCCATGCCCTAAGAGCCAGCTGGGAAAACTATGCCTTGTTCTAAAGCTCTTTGGGAACCGCTTGCGTAGCCCCACAGACCTGGGGGCTGCAGGCTTTGCTGCTGCCTTCAGCCTCAAAGCCACCCTTTCCCACTGGGCGTCGCGCCAGGCACAAAAATGGCCTATGGCTGGAGATGGGTCCCATGCCCAAAGAGCCAGCAGGGAAAACTATGCCTTGTTCTAAAGCTCTTTGGGAACCGCTTGCGTAGCCCCACAGACCTGGGGGCTGCGGGCTTTGCTGCTGCCTTCAGCCTCAAAACCACCCTTTCCCACTTGGCGCCGCGCCAGGCCCAAAAATGGCCATACGGCTGCAGATGGGTCCCCCGCCCAAAGAGCCAGCAGGGAAAACTATGCCTTGTTCTAAAGCTCTTTGGGAACCGCTTGCGTAGCCCCACAGACCTGGGGGCTGCGGGCTTTCCTGCTGCCTTCAGCCTCAAAGCCACCCTTTCCCACTTGGCGCCGCATCAGGCACAAAAATGGCCTATGGCTGGATATGGGTCCCATGCCCTAAGAGCCAGCTGGGAAAACTATGCCTTGTTCTAAAGCTCTTTGGGAACCGCTTGCGTAGCCCCACAGACCTGGGGGCTGCGGGCTTTCCTGCTGCCTTCAGCCTCAAAACGACCCTTTGCCACTACGCAACGCGCCAGGCACAAAAATAGCTAGACGGCTGGAGATGGGTCCCCCACCCAAAGAGCCAGCAGGGAAAACTATGCCTTGTTCTAAAGCTCTTTGGGAACCGGTTGCGTAGCCGCACAGACCTGGGGGCTGCAGGCTTTCCTGCTGCCTTCAGCCTCGACAGCACCCTTTCCCACTTGGCTTCACGCCAGGCACAAAAATGGCCATACGGCTGGAGATGGGTCCCCCGCCCTAAGAGCCAGCAGGGAAAACTATGCCTTGTTCTAAAGCTCTTTGGGAACCGCTTGCGTAGCCCCACAGACCTGGGGGCTGCAGGCTTTCCTGCTGCCTTCAGCCTCGAAGCCACCCATTCCCACTTGGCGCCGCGCCAGGCACAAAAATGGCCATATGGTTGGAGATGGGTCCCCCGCCCAAAGAGCCAGCAGGGAAAACTATGCCTTGTTCTAAAGCTCTTTGGGAACCGCTTGCGTAGCCGCACAGACCTGGGGGCTGCGGGCTTTCCTGCTGCCTTCAGCCTCAAAACCACCCTTTCCCACCTCGCACCACGCCAGGAATAAAAATAGCCATATGACTGGAGATGGGTCCCCCGCCCAAAGAGCCAGCAGGGAAAACTATGCCTTGTTCTAAAGCTCTTTGGGAACCACTTGCGTAGCCCCACAGACCTGGGGGCTGCAGGCTTTCCTGCTGCCTTCAGCCTCGACAACACCCTTTCCCACTTGGCGTCGCGCCAGGCACAAAAATGGCCTATGGCTGGATATGGGTCTCCCGCCCAAAGAGCCAGCAGGGAAAACTATGCCTTGTTCTAAAGCTCTTTGGGAACCGCTTGCGTAGCCCCACAGACCTGGGGGCTGCAGGCTTTCCTGCTGCCTTCAGCCTCAAAACCACCCTTTCCCACTACGCACCGCGCCAGGCACAAAAATGGCCATACGGCTGGAGATGGGTCCCCCGCCCAAAGAGCCAGCAGGGAAAACTATGCCTTGTTCTAAAGCTCTTTGGGAACCGCTTGCGTAGCCCCACAGACCTGGGCCTGCGGGCTTTCCTGCTGCCTTCAGCCTCAAAACCACCCTTTCCCACTACGCACCGCGCCAGGCACAAAAATGGCCATACGGCTGGAGATGGTTCCCCTGCCCAAAGAGCCAGCAGGGAAAACTATGCCTTGTTCTAAAGCTCTTTGGGAACCGCTTGCGTAGCCCCACAGACCTGGGGGCTGCAGGCTTTGCTGCTGCCTTCAGCCTCAAAGCCACCCTTTCCCACTTGGCGCCGCATCAGGCACAAAAATGGCCTATGGCTGGAGATGGGTCCCATGCCCAAAGAGCCAGCAAGGAAAACTATGCCTTGTTCTAAAGCTCTTTGGGAACCGCTTGCTTGGCCCCACAGACCTGGGGGCTGCGGGCTTTGCTGCTGCCTTCAGCCTCAAAACCACCCTTTCCCACTTGGCGCCGCGAAAGGCTCAAAAATGGCCATACGGCTGGAGATGGGTCCCCCGCCCAAAGAGCCAGCAGGGAAAACTATGCCTTGTTCTAAAGCTCTTTGGGAACCGCTTGCGTAGCCCCACAGACCTGGGGGCTGCGGGCTTTGCTGCTGCCTTCAGCCTCAAAACCACCCTTTCCCACTTGGCGCCGCGCCAGGCACAAAAATGGCCATACGGCTGCAGATGGGTCCCCCGCCCAAAGAGCCAGCAGGGAAAACTATGCCTTGTTCTAAAGCTCTTTGGGAACCGCTTGCGTAGCCCCACAGACCTGGGGGCTGCAGGCTTTGCTGCTGCCTTCAGCCTCAAAACCACCCTTTCCCACTTGGCGCCGCGCCAGGCACAAAAATGGCCATACGGCTGGAGATGGGTCCCCCGCCCAAAGAGCCAGCAGGGAAAACTATGCCTTGTTCTAAAGCTCTTTGGGAACCGCTTGCGTAGCCCCACAGACCTGGGGGCTGCAGGCTTTGCTGCTGCCTTCAGCCTCAAAGCCACCCTTTCCCACTTGGCGCTGCGCCAGGCACAAAAATGGCCATACGGCTGGAGATGGGTCCCCCGCCCAAAGAGCCAGCAGGGAAAACTATGCCTTGTTCTAAAGCTCTTTGGGAACCGCTTGCGTAGCCCCACAGACCTGGGGGCTGCGGGCTTTCCTGCTGCCTTCAGCCTCAAAGCCACCCTTTCCCACTTGGCGCCGCATCAGGCACAAAAATGGCCTATGGCTGGATATGGGTCCCATGCCCTAAGAGCCAGCTGGGAAAACTATGCCTTGTTCTAAAGCTCTTTGGGAACCGCTTGCGTAGCCCCACAGACCTGGGGGCTGCAGGCTTTGCTGCTGCCTTCAGCCTCAAAGCCACCCTTTCCCACTGGGCGTCGCGCCAGGCACAAAAATGGCCTATGGCTGGAGATGGGTCCCATGCCCAAAGAGCCAGCAGGGAAAACTATGCCTTGTTCTAAAGCTCTTTGGGAACCGCTTGCGTAGCCCCACAGACCTGGGGGCTGCGGGCTTTGCTGCTGCCTTCAGCCTCAAAACCACCCTTTCCCACTTGGCGCCGGGCCAGGCACAAAAATGGCCATACGGCTGGAGATGGGTCCCCCGCCCAAAGAGCCAGCAGGGAAAACTATGCCTTGTTCTAAAGCTCTTTGGGAACCGCTTGCGTAGCCCCACAGACCTGGGGGCTGCGGGCTTTGCTGCTGCCTTCAGCCTCAAAACCACCCTTTCCCACTTGGCGCCGCGCCAGGCACAAAAATGGCCATACGGCTGGAGATGGGTCCCCCGCCCAAAGAGCCAGCAGGGAAAACTATGCCTTGTTCTAAAGCTCTTTGGGAACCGCTTGCGTAGCCCCACAGACCTGGGGGCTGCAGGCTTTGCTGCTGCCTTCAGCCTCAAAGCCACCCTTTCCCACTTGGCGCTGCGCCAGGCACAAAAATGGCCATACGGCTGGAGATGGGTCCCCCGCCCAAAGAGCCAGCAAGGAAAACTATGCCTTGTTCTAAAGCTCTTTGGGAACCGCTTGCGTAGCCCCACAGACCTGGGGGCTGCGGGCTTTCCTGCTGCCTTCAGCCTCAAAAACACCCTTTCCCACTTGGCGCCTGGCCAGGCACAAAAATGGCCATACGGCTGGAGATGGGTCCCATGCCCAAAGAGCCAGCAAGGAAAACTATGCCTTGTTCTAAAGCTCTTTGGGAACCGCTTGCGTAGCCCCACAGACCTGGGGCTGCAGGCTTTGCTGCTGCCTTCAGCCTCAAAGCCACCCTTTCCCACTTGGCCCCGCGCCAGGCACAAAAATGGCCATACGGCTGGAGATGGGTCCCATGCCCAAAGAGCCAGCAGGGAAAACTATGCCTTGTTCTAAAGCTCTTTGGGAACCGCTTGCGTAGCCCCACAGACCTGGGGGCTGCAGGCTTTCCTGCTGCCTTCAGCCTCAAAGCCACCCTTTCCCACTTGGCGCCGCGCCAGGCCCAAAAATGGCCATACGGCTGGAGATGGGTCCCCCGCCCAAAGAGCCAGGAGGGAAAAATATGCCTTGTTCTAAAGCTCTTTGGGAACCGCTTGCGTAGCCCCACAGACCTGGGGGCTGCAGGCTTTGCTGCTGCCTTCAGCCTCAAAGCCACCCTTTCCCACTTCGCGCCCTATCAGGCACAAAAATGGCCTATGGCTGGAGATGGGTCCCATGTCCAAAGAGCCATCAGGGAAAACTATGCCTTGTTCTAAAGCTCTTTGGGAACCGCTTCCTTGGCCCCACAGACCTGGGGGCTGCAGGCTTTGCTGCTGCCTTCAGCCTCGACACCACCCTTTCCCACTTGGCGCCGGGCCATGCACAAAAATGGCCATACGGCTGGAGATGGGTCCCCCGCCCAAAGAGCCAGCAGGGAAAACTATGCCTTGTTCTAAAGCTCTTTGGGAACCGCTTGCGTAGCCCCACAGACCTGGGCCTGCGGGCTTTCCTGCTGCCTTCAGCCTCAAAACCACCCTTTCCCACTACGCACCGCGCCAGGCACAAAAATGGCCATACGGCTGGAGATGGTTCCCCTGCCCAAAGAGCCAGCAGGGAAAACTATGCCTTGTTCTAAAGCTCTTTGGGAAACGCTTGCGTAGCCCCACAGACCTGGGGGCTGCGGGCTTTCCTGCTGCCTTCAGCCTCAAAACGACCCTTTGCCACTACGCAACGCGCCAGGCACAAAAATAGCTAGATGGCTGGAGATGGGTCCCCCACCCAAAGAGCCAGCAGGGAAAACTATGCCTTGTTCTAAAGCTCTTTGGGAACCGGTTGCGTAGCCGCACAGACCTGGGGGCTGCAGGCTTTCCTGCTGCCTTCAGCCTCGACAGCACCCTTTCCCACTTGGCTTCACGCCAGGCACAAAAATGGCCATACGGCTGGAGATGGGTCCCCCGCCCTAAGAGCCAGCAGGGAAAACTATGCCTTGTTCTAAAGCTCTTTGGGAACCGCTTGCGTAGCCCCACAGACCTGGGGGCTGCAGGCTTTCCTGCTGCCTTCAGCCTCGAAGCCACCCATTCCCACTTGGCGCCGCGCCAGGCACAAAAATGGCCATATGGTTGGAGATGGGTCCCCCGCCCAAAGAGCCAGCAGGGAAAACTATGCCTTGTTCTAAAGCTCTTTGGGAACCGCTTGCGTAGCCGCACAGACCTGGGGGCTGCGGGCTTTCCTGCTGCCTTCAGCCTCAAAACCACCCTTTCCCACCTCGCACCACGCCAGGAATAAAAATAGCCATATGACTGGAGATGGGTCCCCCGCCCAAAGAGCCAGCAGGGAAAACTATGCCTTGTTCTAAAGCTCTTTGGGAACCACTTGCGTAGCCCCACAGACCTGGGGGCTGCAGGCTTTCCTGCTGCCTTCAGCCTCGACAACACCCTTTCCCACTTGGCGTCGCGCCAGGCACAAAAATGGCCTATGGCTGGATATGGGTCCCCCGCTCAAAGAGCCAGCAGGGAAAACTATGCCTTGTTCTAAAGCTCTTTGGGAACCGCTTGCGTAGCCCCACAGACCTGGGGGCTGCAGGCTTTCCTGCTGCCTTCAGCCTCAAAACCACCCTTTCCCACTTGGCGCCGCGCCAGGCACAAAAATGGCCATACGGCTGGAGATGGGTCCCCCGCCCAAAGAGCCAGCAGGGAAAAATATGCCTTGTTCTAAAGCTCTTTGGGAACCGCTTGCGTAGCCCCACAGACCTGGGGGCTGCAGGCTTTGCTGCTGCCTTCAGCCTCAAAGCCACCCTTTCCCACTTGGCGCTGCGCCAGGCACAAAAATGGCCATACGGCTGGAGATGGGTCCCCCGCCCAAAGAGCCAGCAGGGAAAACTATGCCTTGTTCTAAAGCTCTTTGGGAACCGCTTGCGTAGCCCCACAGACCTGGGGGCTGCGGGCTTTCCTGCTGCCTTCAGCCTCAAAGCCACCCTTTCCCACTTGGCGCCGCATCAGGCACAAAAATGGCCTATGGCTGGATATGGGTCCCATGCCCTAAGAGCCAGCTGGGAAAACTATGCCTTGTTCTAAAGCTCTTTGGGAACCGCTTGCGTAGCCCCACAGACCTGGGGGCTGCAGGCTTTGCTGCTGCCTTCAGCCTCAAAGCCACCCTTTCCCACTGGGCGTCGCGCCAGGCACAAAAATGGCCTATGGCTGGAGATGGGTCCCATGCCCAAAGAGCCAGCAGGGAAAACTATGCCTTGTTCTAAAGCTCTTTGGGAACCGCTTGCGTAGCCCCACAGACCTGGGGGCTGCGGGCTTTGCTGCTGCCTTCAGCCTCAAAACCACCCTTTCCCACTTGGCGCCGCGCCAGGCCCAAAAATGGCCATACGGCTGCAGATGGGTCCCCCGCCCAAAGAGCCAGCAGGGAAAACTATGCCTTGTTCTAAAGCTCTTTGGGAACCGCTTGCGTAGCCCCACAGACCTGGGGCTGCAGGCTTTGCTGCTGCCTTCAGCCTCAAAGCCACCCTTTCCCACTTGGCGCCTGGCCAGGCACAAAAATGGCCATACGGCTGGAGATGGGTCCCCCGCCCAAAGAGCCAGCAGGGAAAACTCTGCCTTGTTCTAAAGCTCTTTGGGAACCGCTTGCGTAGCCCCACAGACCTGGGGGCTGCGGGCTTTGCTGCTGCCTTCAGCCTCAAAGCCACCCTTTCCCACTTGGCGCCGCGCCAGGCACAAAAATGGCCATATGGCTGGAGATGGGTCCCCCGCCCAAAGAGCCAGCAGGGAAAACTATGCCTTGTTCTAAAGCTCTTTGGGAACCGCTTGCGTAGCCCCACAGACCTGGGGGCTGCAGGCTTTGCTGCTGCCTTCAGCCTCAAAGCCACCCTTTCCCACTTGGCGCCGCATCAGGCACAAAAATGGCCTATGGCTGGAGATGGGTCCCATGCCCAAAGAGCCAGCAAGGAAAACTATGCCTTGTTCTAAAGCTCTTTGGGAACCGCTTGCTTGGCCCCACAGACCTGGGGGCTGCAGGCTTTGCTGCTGCCTTCAGCCTCAAAACCACCCTTTCCCACTTGGCGCCGCGAAAGGCTCAAAAATGGCCATACGGCTGGAGATGGGTCCCCCGCCCAAAGAGCCAGCAGGGAAAACTATGCCTTGTTCTAAAGCTCTTTGGGAACCGCTTGCGTAGCCCCACAGACCTGGGGGCTGCGGGCTTTGCTGCTGCCTTCAGCCTCAAAACCACCCTTTCACACTTGGCGCCGCGCCAGGCCCAAAAATGGCCATACGGCTGCAGATGGGTCCCCCGCCCAAAGAGCCAGCAGGGAAAACTATGCCTTGTTCTAAAGCTCTTTGGGAACCGCTTGTGTAGCCCCACAGACCTGGGGGCTGCAGGCTTTGCTGCTGCCTTCAGCCTCAAAGCCACCCTTTCCCACTTGGCGCTGCGCCAGGCACAAAAATGGCCATACGGCTGGAGATGGGTCCCCCGCCCAAAGAGCCAGCAGGGAAAACTATGCCTTGTTCTAAAGCTCTTTGGGAACCGCTTGCGTAGCCCCACAGACCTGGGGGCTGCGGGCCTTCCTGCTGCCTTCAGCCTCAAAAACACCCTTTCCCACTTGGCGCCTGGCCAGGCACAAAAATGGCCATACGGCTGGAGATGGGTCCCCCGCCCAAAGAGCCAGCAGGGAAAACTATGCCTTGTTCTAAAGCTCTTTGGGAACCGCTTGCGTAGCCCCACAGACCTGGGGGCTGCAGGCTTTGCTGCTGCCTTCAGCCTCAAAGCCACCCTTTCCCACTTGGCGCCGCATCAGGCACAAAAATGGCCTATGGCTGGAGATGGGTCCCATGCCCAAAGAGACAGCAAGGAAAACTATGCCTTGTTCTAAAGCTCTTTGGGAACCGCTTGCGTAGCCCCACAGACCTGGGGCTGCAGGCTTTGCTGCTGCCTTCAGCCTCAAAGCCACCCTTTCCCACTTGGCGCCGCGCCAGGCACAAAAATGGCCATACGGCTGGAGATGGGTCCCATGCCCAAAGAGCCAGCAGGGAAAACTATGCCTTGTTCTAAAACTCTTTGGGAACCGCTTGCGTAGCCCCACAGACCTGGGGGCTGCAGGCTTTCCTGCTGCCTTCAGCCTCAAAGCCACCCTTTCCCACTTGGCGCCGCGCCAGGCACAAAAATGGCCATACGGCTGGAGATGGGTCCCCCGCCCAAAGAGCCAGCAGGGAAAAATATGCCTTGTTCTAAAGCTCTTTGGGAACCGCTTGCGTAGCCCCACAGACCTGGGGGCTGCAGGCTTTGCTGCTGCCTTCAGCCTCAAAGCCACCCTTTCCCACTTGGCGGCGCGCCAGGCACAAAAATGGCCTATGGCTGGAGATGGGTCCCATGTCCAAAGAGCCATCAGGGAAAACTATGCCTTGTTCTAAAGCTCTTTGGGAACCGCTTGCTTGGCCCCACAGACCTGGGGGCTGCAGGCTTTGCTGCTGCCTTCAGCCTCGACACCACCCTTTCCCACTTGGCGTCGCGCCAGGCACAAAAATGGCCATACGGCTGGAGATGGGTCCCCCGCCCAAAGAGCCAGCAGGGAAAACTATGCCTTGTTCTAAAGCTCTTTGGGAACCGCTTGCGTAGCCCCACAGACCTGGGCCTGCGGGCTTTCCTGCTGCCTTCAGCCTCAAAACCACCCTTTCCCACTACGCACCGCGCCAGGCACAAAAATGGCCATACGGCTGGAGATGGGTCCCCCGCCCAAAGAGCCAGCAGGGAAAACTATGCCTTGTTCTAAAGCTCTTTGGGAACCGCTTGCGTAGCCCCACAGACCTGGGGGCTGCAGGCTTTGCTGCTGCCTTCAGCCTCAAAGCCACCCTTTCCCACTTGGCGCCGCATCAGGCACAAAAATGGCCTATGGCTGGAGATGGGTCCCATGCCCAAAGAGCCAGCAAGGAAAACTATGCCTTGTTCTAAAGCTCTTTGGGAACCGCTTGCTTGGCCCCACAGACCTGGGGGCTGCGGGCTTTGCTGCTGCCTTCAGCCTCAAAACCACCCTTTCCCACTTGGCGCCGCGAAAGGCTCAAAAATGGCCATACGGCTGGAGATGGGTCCCCCGCCCAAAGAGCCAGCAGGGAAAACTATGCCTTGTTCTAAAGCTCTTTGGGAACCGCTTGCGTAGCCCCACAGACCTGGGGGCTGCGGGCTTTGCTGCTGCCTTCAGCCTCAAAACCACCCTTTCCCACTTGGCGCCGCGCCAGGCACAAAAATGGCCATACGGCTGCAGATGGGTCCCCCGCCCAAAGAGCCAGCAGGGAAAACTATGCCTTGTTCTAAAGCTCTTTGGGAACCGCTTGCGTAGCCCCACAGACCTGGGGGCTGCAGGCTTTGCTGCTGCCTTCAGCCTCAAAACCACCCTTTCCCACTTGGCGCCGCGCCAGGCACAAAAATGGCCATACGGCTGGAGATGGGTCCCCCGCCCAAAGAGCCAGCAGGGAAAACTATGCCTTGTTCTAAAGCTCTTTGGGAACCGCTTGCGTAGCCCCACAGACCTGGGGGCTGCAGGCTTTGCTGCTGCCTTCAGCCTCAAAGCCACCCTTTCCCACTTGGCGCTGCGCCAGGCACAAAAATGGCCATACGGCTGGAGATGGGTCCCCCGCCCAA